>NC_092820.1:116580160-116884118 GCF_023375885.2 Dermacentor andersoni
AAGGCAAGCGTAGCAGGGAGCGGCGGAATGTTAGGTTGGCGGATGAGATTAAGAAATTTGCAGGAACAACATGGCCACAATTAGCACATGACTGGTGTAGTTGGAGAAGTATGGGAGAGCCTTTGCCCTGCAGTGAGCCTAACCAGGCTGATGATGATGATGATGATTATAATGATGATGTTGACGATGACGATGATGATTATGATACACATAAGTCATGTGGTTGTGCCATGCGCTTGAGTCATGTAGTGGAGTCATGTGAAGGTTTGTCAGGTGATATCTTATATTCTACGCTGCGGCGGTTGCAGCACCCTGTTGATCTACGCGAGGTGATTTTGGATAATGTTCAGTGCTTTGTTAGCGTTGTCGTCCAAAAAGTGAAAACGAAAATGATTTGTGGTGGTCGATAACTTAGTCACGTATGACTGTGCATCGTGGGCTCCTATTTTTTTTCGTCGAGGGCTGTTCGTCACGCCAAGGTTACACAGAATTGTGAGTCTCCGTGGCGTGGATTTTACTGCGGAAATCACTTTAAGGCAAAGTAACGTATGCCCCTGAAGAACTGAGTTTAGGCATATCATCCAAACTGAGCCGCAACCTTTTGCATGAGTGGGCTCTTTATAAATATGAACTTTCGATAAGCTTTAACATCCGCTTTCTCATATTCTTTCTATTAGGTACAAACGTTAAATGAACTTTGGAGGCCTTATGCTGATAAATAAGATTTTCATTCAGAATTCCAGAGGAAGTTGCCTGCTGCGCGCAGTTGTTGCGGATCTTGTGCAAAAAAAAAGACATTTCTAATCGTATCGGATCCTGTATTTTTATTCCTTAGAGGGAGTCGTCCCTGAAACATCCGCTATTACCATATCTTTGTACGTCATATGTACGAGCCTTTGTCGATGTACTGTATCTAAGGATATTGCGTCGTGATATGTAGCCTGATTATCAAGAACGAACTTACGCTAACGAAGACAGTTTTGTATATTCCAAAATTTTGCTATATGAACCGAGCTAGCGATACAGATTGAGTGATTCTTGGGCAAGGTGTTTTTTTATTCTGTGTGCGCTGCCATGTGGACGTTAAGCGGGCGACACACATGCTGTCCCTATGTGAAAAAGCTGGCAAACAGCTGTGTGCGCGTCCTATAAATAATGCACAAAAACACACGTAGTTGAACTGGCATGGTGATTTTTTTTTAATTATTTTGCGTCATCGCCTTCCACCATCATTTTATGTCGGCGAGAAAAGTCGATCGCCGGCGGGTTCACAAGACAATGTTGTTTTCTACACGAAGAATGTAGCCGCGAGCTTTCGTGAGAAGGATGAGTAATATATTTTTGTCCAGCTGTTCCGCAAAAGCAAGTGCAGATATATTCAGGGGGACATTGCAGTCCGACGACTGTTGCAAATGTGCATTATTCTCTTCACGTCTTGCCGACAAAACTTGGGAAGACATTTCCAAGAGATATAGCAAACAGCGGGTTTGTGGCGTTCTAGTGCTGCTGCCGAAGAGAGACAACGCACGTTAGAGACATTCAACGCGGTTTGCAGTTTGCAGCCACCGTCTCTGTAGCAGACGACTGCAGAAGAATGCTGTATTTCTGTCAGTGATATACGCTTATGAAATACAATGGTATGCAAGCGCCCATGTGCTCAATGCTTTCATTTAAATGCCAGTCACGCCTCCTCAATGCCAGACTCCTCATACTTTATATGAAAATATGACTGTCTACACTACATTGCTAACATGACCCTACTACGGAGTTCCCATGATGCTATTCCTGGTAGCTATGGCGTTGACAGATGAAGTACCACCTTGCTTATGTTCGTAGGCGTCCTTTCGGAGCAAGACACGCAGGAACACGATCGCTTTTTTTATCGCGTCCGTACTACAGCGTCGGATATTAAGTTCGTTATCCGCAGATGCACATCCCGCTGGCGAATCATCGCAAGCTGCTAGGGGCTGATGATATTTGTAAGTGCATGGTCTAATAGCTCGCGCGTTTCAGTTTGAATCACAGCACGGACCTAAACACAAAAAATGGGCACAGCAAACGTAAATGTGGTGTTCGCGATGGCTATACTAGTCTGGATTTGTCTTTTCACGAATGTTCGAGAAACAAGTTTTAGATACAAGTCAGGAAGAATGTTTAGCGACATACAGTGTATGGCGAGATTTTGATTTTCCACCAATTGATTCCACCTTCCCGGGGCAGCCGCTCTACCATCTGAGCTAACCAGACGGCTAGCAGATGGCAGGGCGAAGTCGAATTTGTTGACAACACACGAAGCAAAGGCAAGTTCTCTAAAGGCAATTACTTCTCTCCACCTTGCGGGTTTCCGCAGAACTACTACGTCAAACCATGTAGCAGTATATCAATGTAATGATTGAGTTATGAATAATTTCATGAATAATTTCAGCAATCTAATGGGAACTGGTGGTTAAGTGCGGTCAAAAACCTTGCAAAACAGGTCTGCCTTTGTACTTGGGTCCCAGCAATTGTAATTTGCAATATTAATTGTTTGATAGATAGTTATTTTATTGCTGCGAAGATCTTCCACATAGATAAGACATTTATTGGCAATATAGCAACTAAGTGCGTTAGCATTACGTCACAGCTTTTTGAGGTCCCGTATTCGTAATTTAAACCACGTTCACCCCTTTGCAAAGTGCTGATTAGGAGTTGCCACCTATGCCATGTGACCAGCTTTTCACATCTGAGACAAATACACTTTTTACACTTTGACACACCTTATGTTGAAGTAATCATAAAAAATAAACGTCTAATTTATTCAGGATCTATGAAAGCTTTTAAGCGTCCATATAAATGGGTATACAAATCCAAATGCCTGAACCACTAAACTCTAAAAGCCATTTCCCGTATACAATAGGCCTCCCTATTTCCGCTGATATTCTATGGTGTTTCAGTAAAAATGGAAAACAATAATTCAAATTTGGAAGGCAGCCGCAATCAAGCTACGTTAACATTTCTCATAATATTACCACTTCACTGCATTACCCGTCGATATTCTGACCTCAATCTACTGAAGCCCTATTCCTGTCTCTGCGTACCAGGTGGTAAATATTGCACACTGTACTGGTCACTGTATCATTTAACGTAGCCTTAGGTTGACAGTAACACCGCCATGATTACTATCTACGCATTTTAACATTTGGCTACGAATGATATCGAGCAATTTCTATATGTGGGTATAAGTGATCGCTTCTCTGCATATTCCACATTATATGCGTACTCTACTACGCTAAGCACACATCTTAATCTCCTTCACGTCCCTATATGTACGTATTGCAAATTTTCCGCGTGAACAGAAAAGCCGCATGGTCAACAATGATTCTAGAATTGTTAGATTCTGAATGTCAGACTTGAAATTTTTAAATAAGTCTCTCATGTTCGCGACATATTCGCATTCGCTGCACTCTCTACACACCCGCACGTTGTTGTGCTGGCAGGGAATTTTATATGGTGTGGCGCATGTTTTTCGTGACATGCTGGTACGATTGTAATTAATGGCCATATGTAGTATAATAGGTATAATGTGGTATTTACATGTGGTCAATATGTATAATGAATGGTCACATGTGTTAGCATGTTAGGCTGAGATGACAGCGTGAAAGTTACGTTAGCCACATAAGGCTGCAGAATTATTTAAAGAAGTGCAACAGCAGTCATAAAAACAAGAACGCATTCGGACACCAATAAGATATCTTACTCGCCCGTAAGCGATTATGTAGTGAATTTGAAGCCTATTGTTTACCAATGTTATGCGACGGGAAAAATGGCGCTAGGCTGTATTTACAGAAACAGATTAAATCATCGAGACCACATAATTATGTCTTTGAACATGCATCTACCATTACAAACGCAATCCCAGCAAAATAACTGATATACAGCAACAGATGACCAAGTTACAGTTCGTAAGAAATAATTTTTTGCACCCCACACCTTGCACAGATAATTGAAACCAGACTTACTCGAGCATGTCGTTTTGCATGTTGTTTCGTCGTCAAACATGTTTTCATTCCTCGGACAGTCTCCGTACTTAAAATTTTCGCATTTTTTTTCTTTTTTATTATAAAACCACTTGTCGACCGGACTATCGCATTCACCTTCACCGGGCATCGATGAACATTGTCGAGATGTTGACACTGTTTTAAATGCAACGGAACAAGACGCTTATGAGTTGATTACTTAAGAGCATAGCTGACCAATATGTAATTCTTGTTTACCGTTAAGCAGAAACAGTTTGTTAAAGTTATTTGAAATACCTGATTGGTGCGCACTCGTAAAACATCGGAAAGGTAGCCAATACCCAGCCGTCTACCATGAATTTTTTTCTTGCTTCAGTGCTGGCCTCGGACTAGCATATGAGCTGTCTTATCAGTCGGATTATTTCTAGATTACGATATAACAAAACACTGTCTTTGAGTCTCTCTATGTAACCACTAGAATTGAGGTCCTAATTTGTATTCAATGCAACTGCTGGTATTGGAGACCATCACTAAGGCTTCTTTCGTAATTATTTAGGTGTGGCTACTAGGCTTGTTCTATTTGTTGGCTTTTTCCAGCGCTTGACTTCACATAATCTGGATTAGCAATTCGAACATTTTAGAGTGCCATGTGGACAAGACCCCAGCTCAGCAAACCTGTTACTACGTTATTTGCCTGGAATGACTGAGAGAAGCAGGGAATATATTTTATAAATGTTTTCTTGAAATTGCTGCCATAAGTTACCACATCCTATCTCTAACACGCCTCTCATTTATCCTTTATCCCAAACAGGACTAAAGCAGTATGAAATTTGGCCTGTTCAACAGTATGTTGCGCCTTGTTATGCTATTAAAGAGAATATTCTTATTTCAAGGCCTAACGACGTATACCAAGAGAGCCCTCATTTATTGTCCTGGGAAACACATTATTTTTAATCAAGAATCCCAATTTCGCCCGAAAGGCGAATCATCAATTGCAATAACAAATTAGTGAACACCTGTACAAAGAAAAGATAGCAGTTTATTTCACCCTATAAACTTGTAAATATGGGCATACCAACTAAATTAACCAGCATGATGTCATGCGCGCACAAGCAAACATGAACACACCTCACTCGATCTCTGCGGAAACTCGCTATCAAAACGCTGAAGTGAGGAAGCGCGGCAGTAGCAGTGAGCGAATCGACGTTTGTGCTGAGTCCCACATCAACGCTAATTAAGCCGCGAAAGCACAGCGCCGGGCAGACATTGTCGCCGTCGCAGATGGCCTTCAAGATAGCGTGGCCAAGGCGAGCTTGCGCGGCCGCGCGAGCCGCCTGTAGGAGAGCGCGCCCTTTTCCCTACCCTCCCCCGGAGCCTTGCGCGCGACGGAAAACGGCGCGCTTTCTCCCCGCTTTCCTCCCTTGCGTGTGCGATATTGAGCTCCGAGCTCCAGCTCACCATTACAGACTTTCTCTCACACATAACGCATACGGCACGCGGTGACTATGTTATCGCTCTTGTACTTTATACAGAACCGCACGGCGACGCTGACGGTGACGGCGACTCTGAGGGCAGGAATGTGCCTAGATTGTCCACATAATCGCTTACACAGTAGAAAATATGAAAGCATCAGTTTTTGTTCTTTCAGTCGAATCTAATATCGCTGTGAGCTGCTCGCAAGCTATCGTCGCGTCGGGGTTGCAAGATTAGTCTAAAGGGAAAGCAATGCGCGTACGGCAAACGCTGCAGTAAAAGAGGAACCACTATCCTGTTACGGTCGCTACAAGCTTACGAGCGTTGTGCCCCTGACAGATGCAAAACAACTGCACAGCCCTTCCAACAAACACAGCGTATTGAGGACACACACTGCTTAGCATCAGGGGTACATAATGTAACGATGCAATTCAAAGCGCTAGCGAGCTGCATATACTGAATAAAGAGGTGTTAATGAATGTATTTTCCTTAGAGACAATTATGGGTAAAATAATCGAGCAAGTTCAGGTTCAACGGAAAAGAGACGAAGACGCTCGCTACTCATACCTTATGGCTAAGCGCTCGTATCTTCCGTAATTTTTTTTTTTGCGAGATGTGAATTTTAGGAATACTTTAAACAATACTGATCGATAGATGCAACCGCTTTCCGAAGAGAATGGAGGCTCATGGGGGCAACGTTCAGGGGAAGTGCGCGGAAACCACCTTGCGCTTATGAACGTAGTAACAGCTACCAGCAGCGCCTCCTACTTTGTAGCAAGACAAGAATATTTAAAGTGGGCGCACCTACTGTGCTGTGTTGCCATAAGCGACCGTGGGACATTAGGCTAAAATATCCGCTTATTTGGCGTATCTTAAAAAGATTTTCGCTGCTGGATTTCCTATTCCCTTTGAGTGAACAAGCACAGGCGGGTCGCCACAGACCAGTGCATGTACCTTTGCAATTTAGCAAGCTATGCAGGGACGTCTACGGATTGGTTGCAAACTGACGAATATTCCTGCCATCTGCTACGAATCCCCAAAGGCCACCTATACATAGTATCATATGCATACGCACACATCTAAGCTAAGAGAAACGGAAGTGTCGCAAAACAAAGGAAAAAGAAAGGAAGGTGAGACACCAGAATTGCTGCAACGGCATGACAACTGTACTGCCAAATACGGTTTCGTGTGCATCACTTTTGCAGTTCTGGTCTTAGACTGTTAAATGGATGAGAATATTAAACTGTCCTCAGGAAAATCTTCTGTAGTGTCGCCGGCACGTGAAGCACGCGGTTAGGGCCTGAATTAGTCCTCTGAGGAGTGTCGCACATTTATTTATTTTCACATACTGCAGTACCTGGTGAGGCTATAGCAGGAGTGGATAATACAATACAATAAAAATACAACAAACAACAAAGAAATAAAGCAACAAGAGCTAAGCGCAAAGTTGAACAAGCACAGACATGACTTCGTTTAATGGGAGGGCATATTTGGTGCCTGGTAGTCAATTCGAAGTTTCAGTTCTTTGTTGGAAAAAGCTATGTTTGAACATACTATTGTGCGCTTAAAGGAGTGTATTGTTACGCGCATGATGTCTCCTACTAGAAGTGAATTTAACAAATGTGATATATTCATTACTAGAGAGGCGACAGGAGGAATGAATAATGCCGTGAAAATTTTTGAATAATTAACACATTGCCGTTGGACATGAACGGCTGCGGAAGCAAGTCGAATAAATAAACTTTGTCGTCTGTTTCGCTAGCGATGTCTGATTGACTGGCCTTCTAACGACGCCTATACGTAATACGTGCTTACTGATGATCCCACGGATCACTTTAGGAGTTTGTTCTGACTGATGAGTGAGTTAATAGTCATCTGACAAAAAAGTACATTTTCCACACGATGGCCCAGCTCTACGAGCCCACTCACCATGCTTACAAACACACACAAAAATAAAACAAAAGGTTGTTTTTATTATTACAGTCTTGCAAGCGATCTTGACACACCGTTGATCATGCCTCATTTCGCGTTGGACGTCTAGCTACATTGATATCTCATTTTAAATGGCCTGGATGGTGCACAGCTCGAGTAATCGAGTGACGATGACCTGTGGTCTTTACACTCAACGGCACCCTTTTACGTACCATTACACGTAGCATTGCGCGTAGCGATGACTCTCATAGAGCGTTCCTTTGAGCCAGTTGTAAAGCCGCAGTTCTTAGGCTAGCATCTACGACGAGCCAAGATGACCTTATTCAGGCTCTTCGGGGCAAGGGAAAAAGATGTCGCCGCAGAAGTCGTAGGGTACTACGTGGTCATTGGCTATGTAGTTGCGTTTTAAAGATTGGCTGTATAAGAAGCCTCTCACAAGGCAAATATAACGCAGCCTACGAGCAACGTGTCAAGGAAAAGTCTACCCGGCATTTGAAAAGATTTGTCAGGGGATGAATTGTTCAGTCTGGTCATTGTGGCGACACCAAGTGAGACATAGCTACTGGCTCCGACAAAACCAGTTTTATCCTCGGCGTCTAAGTGCCAGGTTTTACTTGAGCTTTCGAAAGCCTGCGAATAATTTCGTTCTTGCCAGATTGCCGCACAGTTGTCAAGTGAGTAATTATTGCAGCAGCAAGCTACACGAGGGAGAGTTCCAGCACCCTTTTATCTCTATTTTTGCAAAATCACTCCAGGAACCGTTGCAAAAAGTGGAGCTTTTCCGCAAAACACGATCAACAGTAGGAAATGCACAGTTGCAGGTGTCAGTCATGCATCACCATTTGTTTAGAGCAGTTATTTACATAAAGTGCCAGCTCATAATCAAAGTAAACATGCTGCTAAGGGGAACGTTGCAGCTTTCACAATAGTATGTGGCAAATTTATTTATCCTAAAGTATTGCCCTTGTACTGAGTTGAAATGGCGATAATCTTTTTATAATTACAAGATGAGTTTAGAATAAATGAAAACGTTACTCAACAAAGGCATACGCGAAATGTTATTATTTGCGCTTACCATCGCTTGGTGTGAAGCAAACGATACAGTATGCAAGGAGAGTAAACAGCAACATCGCCAGGCTGGAGAATTGTCTAAAGCGCCTCTCTCTTGGAAGATGGAACTGTCGTTACTGGAAGATGTTCTTCTATTACCCCCGCGCACCGCAAGACACTTACCTTTATTGCGCATGTAGTTCTTGTACAATCACAAACATATAGATCTGTTTTGCGAGCGGATACTCTTAAAGCAGGTGCAATGATGACACCTTGTCAGAATTGTAAAGGATCTGATTTCGCAGTCGACACAAAGAAAGAATCAGTGTCCGTATAGTGCGATCCCTTGCTATTCTGTGTCAAAGCATCTGGGTGGCGTGTTGATACAGAGTCAAGTCAAGCTAATATGGAAATTTTTCGAGCAAGCATTGGGAAAATCAGGAAGCAAGAAGCGTGACAAACGGCTTTGAGCTGTGTCATTTCGCAAGGCATGATGTACCAGATTCCTGACATGGTAAAATGCAAACTACATGAGACGCACTAATGTACCTTGGAGTGGGGAAGTTTACGTGGTTTTAGAGGGAAAAGATTGTGTAGCATCGCTGAAGTTGCTTTAGCGCTGAGCAACACAGACCTACGAAGGCGGGACACAACACAAACAAAATATACGAGAATTCGCGTGTCTCCGGTTCGTTTGTCATGCGTTTGTCATGCGTTTTCGTGTGTTTTGTTGTGTCCGTTTCCATGTGCGCTGAAAGAAATTGATCGTGGATAACCACCTCACCCAAAGCACCCTGACCAGAGCATCTGGCTGCTGCGCTGTGGGACGTGGTTTGGAAAGCCACCATCAAACATATGCGTTTTAATAAGAACTTGTACTCGCCTGACAACCAAGAACTGCGACAAAACGCCAAGCTGCCGGGGAAATAGGCAATAAAGGTTTCCTCTAATGTGCGGACTCGTATCATTATCAGGGCTCAGCTGTCATGTTTATTTGAGGCTACACTCTGACAACGCATGCCCGCTGCATGCTCTCTGTCGTTTTTCTTTTCTTTATTTTTGGCATGGTGTCTGGCATTCACGCTGCGCCACGCAAGCCGCAACCTACACCAATCGCGTTAAGACAAATTCAGCACACGCGCTGTGCCGAAGAAGCTGCTGTGAATGTGCGGTCTTTCATGCTTATCCATTTGGACAACCCCTACCATTGAGGACACGCAGTGCCTTCTGGGAAACTGGGATAGGTACAGCAGCATCTGTGCAGTGTAACGTCAAGGCGGAAAATTTTCTTTCGCCGTGGGTGTCTGCCCGCGAAAGTGTCTGCTGCATTATGCATTACGGTTGCAGTTCATGGTTTAGAATATGTTGTGCTTTTAGTGTTCACGCGCCAGACGCCATCACAACTTATATAGAATCCTGCCTCACCGGAAAGCGCACTGCAGGCCGACATTTGCGCAACGGGTGCGAGTGCGTGCTGCCCGCGCATTTGTGATGCGAATGCGAGTGCATGGTGTAGCCGTAATTATGTAACTGGTTCTGGCTGGCACATTTGATGGCATGTGGTACGCGGCAATATAACCTTTGGCGCATGCAGAAATCACCATACTACCAGAATCTCCGCGCCTGCAGGTGAAGGGCGGTGTTGCCATGGACAAGAACGGCTCACTGCACGGAAACCGTACAGTTTCAGTATACTGGTATCAACTGAGGCAATGAATAAAAAGGTGCCGGGGTAAAGGGCGTGAGCTCTACAGCAACCGAGTTGGCGGTAGCCACCCAGCAGCTTCTACAAAAAATTTTTTTCTACCGTTAGTATCACGAATGTGAAAGTGGCAAAAAATGTGTGAAATATGAGAAGTTGGTCACTTGGTATGTATATATATATACATATATATGTATATATATATATATATATATATATATATATATATATATATATATATATATAGATATATATATATATATCGAAAAGAAGGGGAGGCCCACAGGCAATGGAACTAAGCAAAGCTAGGGGGAGTTTTGTGCGATCGGTCTTGAAATGTAGAGAAACATACTGCAGCATGTTAAACTGCTTTAACACGTGAAGGCGAAGGCCTGCTGTGCACTCGGTAATGTATTCGGTTATACGATCACAGGGTTCAGATTTCTTGCGAGACATAACGAGCCGCAATGTGAAGTAAACGTATTGCGCTGTAGGTTCACCTTCTAGGCGACACATGCGAGCACCTAATGGACTGCCTAAAGGTTCTTTTGTTCTCGCTTTATTCCTGTGCTTCTGCCTTTCTCTCTTTCGCTATCCTTCTTTTTGTTCGTTATTTGGTTCGTTCTTTCGTTACTTCTTTCGTTCATACTTTCGTTTCCTCACTCATATTCAGCCATTGCATCTTTATTTGCTCACGCGGGTATGAGTGACTCCTTATGATTATATTTTTGCTTCCCTGGACTAAGCGTCGCTTGTTTTGGGTATGAGCCGATGGGACGAGGAACTTAAGGTTTTCGCTTAAAAGTGAAGAAAAGGATAATGAACGTGAATGAAAAGATATGAGTCTAAAAACCGCGAAAAAATATCGCTGGGCACTTTGTCGCCGTTGCGCATTTTGCAGTGCAAAGCACGCCTAATGCGTAGGTTGCGGACTCGTCTCGAAAAGTTGTTTTCATCCACTTTCATTTTCCGTTTTCCACATTATTTAGTGGACTTCGAGCACAGCTATGTAGGCATAATCTTTTTTTTTTCTGTCTTCATTGCCCATTGATGTTACAACCAGCTGTTGGCTTGGCGGCAACAGCCAATGGCTGTTGTCCGTAAAGTAATGAGACTGCCTGACACGCAGCGCTCCAGCCGCCAGTAGCGCGCTTCCCGGAGGCGGGATTTAGGGCGGGGGATTTAGGCTAAGTAACGCCCCTGTCGGAAGTCGCGTCCGAGCTCTGACGCAATGAGGATCTGAAGTGGCGCAAAAGCTGTTTTCGAGGTTTTTCACAGCAGAGAACACAAATACGCAGCGTTCGCAAGAGCAGGGGTATGCGATGAAATGTTGCTTTTACCTGGGCAAAACCGCTTCCTTGACGTTTGCCTTGGTTAAGGATGCTTACAAAGATTAAGCCCGGTCATGGCCCCAAGTTTTCCAGTAGTTCAGTGAGTTTAAGAACAGACGGGAGACCGTGGTAGACATGGAACGATCTGGACATTCTTCAACGAGTAGTTTGGAAGAAAATGTGGCCAAATAAAAAAAGAGTATCCTGGACTCCAACCGCCGTTTGAATATAAGATTATCAGCCGAAGACCGCAAGAACAACAGCACATAATGCGCAAAACAACAGCGCATAATATTATTTCTAAATACTAGAACATGCGGCCGGTTTGCTTGAAAGTGGTGCCAAATGTGTTTAGTAACGAACAACAACAATGACAACTTGACGGTTCGCGTCAGACGTTCGTGGAGTTAGAAAGTAAACGGGACTTTTTAGAAGGCGTAACAACGGGCGACGGACCATAGGTTTTCGAGCACGACCCCGAAACAAAGCCCCAGTGTTCGGAGTGACACACAGCGAATTTCCCACGGCCCAAGAAAGCGAGAATAGCCAAGTCCAAAGGAAAGAAAATGTTCATTGTGTTTTTTTGAGTAGAATGGGGTGGTCCACAATCAATTTGTACCTCCGGGACACACCGTCATGCATTGTTCTACAAAGAAGTCCTTGAGCGCCTCCACAGAGCCGTCAAACGAAAACTACCGGAGATTGCCGATCGCTGGACTACCAACACAATGCTCCACCCTGCACCGCCTTTGTTGTAAAGCCCAGATATGGGTCGCCCGATGTGAGCCCACCACAACTTTTCCTTTTCGCAAAGCTCAAGAGAAGGCTATAAGGTCACCGTTGTGACGATGTCCCCGTCATGTTGCTGATGTTGCCACCCCAGAGTCTCTGAAAGAGGTTACCGCAGATGACTTCCAGCGAGCCTTTGCAGCGTGAGAATCGCGTTGGCAGCGCTATATCAACGCCTAAGGAGACAGTTCTGAAGTACACTTCACATGAGTTGCGTGTAATGACATCTATCATTTAGGTTAGGCGAACAACGCACAATACCAGAGCTTCGCTTTTTCATATGTGATGCTCTTTCTATGGGATTCAACAAAGCAGGGGAATTTTGTTGCAAAGCAAGGTGGTTTAAAAGGCATAAATGACGCTAAGATTCGAGAGTGTATGAGTTATTTTTTTAGGAAACTTAGCTGAAGGTTCAAGAGCACATCGCTACAAAACCAGCTCGGCGCAGATTTTATTTCAAAAGTAGGATGTTTCTTAAGAATGCAGTCCGGATGGTTACCAAGAGTGGAAAATCCTCCTGGCACGGCTTCGTTGATGCGTAAGAGGGTAGAGAAATTCACTTTTCTTTATTCACTGTACGATTAAGGTAATTTTTGCAGTTCAAAGCCCTGAATGGCGGCATCACCGATGATCGCCATACCTTTTTTTTTGTTTGTAGCTTCGCAACTTAGCCATTGCCAAGATGGCAGCCACGGTCAGTATTGTAAGATCCCTCTGCAATAGGAATGTCCTCCATTTCGCTTAAATTAGTTGGTTATACTTAGTAGGGGGGGACAGCGGCAGGAACGCCATGCCAATTACTCTTTTGTTTATTTCGTTTTCAGCGGAGCAAGTATAACTTTTCAAAGTACGCCTCCCTGGAAGGTGCCTGATAGCGAATACCATTAATGGAACAGGCGGTACGCATTACCTGCCACACCTTGCTTGTTATTTAATTATTCTGAAAGAATGTGCGCTTGTGTGTGCGCTTATGCTCCCGAGGAATCGGTTGGCAGAAAGTATCGCACAATGAATTGTATTTATGGAAGTGGCGATCACACTGCAAGTTGGCTGACAGATAAATGTCGAGGCGATGCCCTGCGCTTCAAACGACGGGAAGAATTTGTGCGTCTCAAGCTTGTTAGCTTCACGCATCGTGTGTGACTTCAAAACCAGGCTCATGTTCATACCGCAGTTGGGGGCCTATAACGTAAAACTATTCCAATATATTTCTATTCCAATCTCCTGACGTCAAATTTGCGTAACCGCCAACGCAAGCACCAGGCGGTCACCCGCAGGGTTGTCTGCACAGACCAATCAAACGCTCTCCTCGTTCATAGGAGGTAACTTTTGTTTGCTTGAAAAACGAATAACATTGCCTACACTGAGCGGCATGTCGTATCAAATTGGCTGACGAGAGGCGAGGAGAACGCTCAAGTGGAGAGGGATTCGATGGGGCCGAGCCACTGCACTGAAAGTCGATAACCGGACTAAGAGGGTGGTGCCGGCGTCTACGATTGGTCGGCTTTCCCTTACTTAGCTTGCGGTGGCTGGTCAAAAATTGCGGCGGCATGCAACGGAAGCTCAAGAATGACGCTAAAACGGACCCTCATCAAAGAAGGGTTGGCAGAATGAGGGGGTAAACGTGCCGAAAGTGCTCGAAAACGTTACACGGCCATGCAAAAAGTTTTATTATCCGCAAATACACCCATGCTCTCCGGCAGGTGCGAGTAGCCAGCGTCTGAGCGATCGGCGGCAGCCATCTTCTATTCCTTTCGGAACGGGGCAGCCTGCGGCTATTCCGAAGAAAATTCAGTTTTGTTCGGCATAATAGTGCATCTTTATCGCGTACACGTCACTTTGACGCGGTGAGTTCTTGCAGTTTTGTGAGGTCGCGTGACAGGCAGGTGAAGTGGGTGCAGCCCGAAAACTTTTTACCAATAGTCGAGGGCTAATGGCGAAAAGGGGTCGAATCAGAAATAACTGTTTTTCTTTTTTTCTGTCAAATCATGCATAATCAGTGTGTACACATCATATCAGATGGGGAGGTATCGCGGTTTTCGTGACGTCGCGTGACAGACAGGTGAAGTGGGGGTGGTCGAAAAAAGTTTTTGGCCAATCGTGGAGGGCTGATTGCAGAATTGGAATAGAAAAGTTTGGAATAGTTTTACGTCATAGCGCCCTTGGTTTACAAAGCGAAACGGGACGAACGCCGTAATGTTGTTAACTGACAGAATAGGCGCTTTGCAACGAATGCGAAGTTTGCTACGTCTTAGTCCTCGCGGTGTCGAACTACTGAAACTGGCTATTTTACCTTAGCATTTCCACCATCTTTTTGTCTTCTTTGCGTGGCAGGGATCACCACAACGAGTAATCCATTCTACACGAAGATGAGTGGTTGACACCCACCTGACAAAGTAATGTATATGGCGGGTTCTACAGCGATTAGAGGCATTGTAATCGTGTCGTGCTGCGCAATAATCAAAGAAAGTAGGAAACATACCCGTTTTCAGTACTTTCCAATGGTTCATGCTTTGTTTTAAAAGTATCCGGTCCCCTTCCTGGGCTGTGCACTGCAATTTGATACATTTGTCCCATTCATTGTTTGCCTGGAACGAACAAAAAACTTTCTTTCTCATCATGTTGTGACTTGCACTGAAGTTTGCTTTCCTATAGTACTTTCTTCTTTTAAGACCGTTCATAGTCCATGAAGGTCACCTCGAATAGAACATTTACCGTTTTATTGAGCTGTGCCATATAAGACATTGGAAAAGCAGAGGAAGGACCTCATGAGGGCTCCGTCTCCAAATTTCACCGAACATATTTTATGAACAACTGAGGCAGCGGAATTGTCAAAGAGTGTGTTGGTAAGAGAGCTGTTGGTAAAAGAGAGTGTTGGTAAAGAGCTGAAAAAGAAAGGTAATCTGAGCTATCTTTGGACACTAAAAATTTCTGTACGGTACTCACCCTGAACTTCAATCAAGGCTTCGAAGTCAACGACTGCGTGAATGAGAGAGGCTGTGCGAAAGGCTACAGGTTAGTGTGGCGTACGCAAACAATCTCTATCTACCATTTTGGTGAAACTACAAAGTCCTGTCGCGGTTACTGTGGTTCCGCGGAATAGGTCAAACATAATTTACTACACGGTACAGCGTACGCCGATGGAACGAATAGCTATGTACCCGAAAATATCGCAACAATCTGTCAAAGCTCTTTGACTCTACCATGCATAGTTATTTGCACAACGGTATAAATATCCTGCTCAATGCAATCTCTTCCTCCTAATCACAACTACAATATCAGTAATATATAAGTTTTCTTTGTATTCTGCACCGCTGACTTTCTCTAAAGTTTATGCTGAACATATTAAGTTGCATAGCTCGTGTCATTGTAGTTAGCATCTTTATTAGCGTGAAAGTTTCTGACCTGACAAGTATACTTGTAGAATGCGACGATTCTGTAATTTATAGTTTAGTGATGCCGTTAAATTGCTAGACATTACTTATTAACACATCCAGCGTGCGATCCAACGTATGCTTGAGCTTATAGAAGAAATACCGGATTTGGATTTTCTCGTGATGCTCCCGTTCCAGTGTGACTAACTGGCCTAGTAGAACGCTTTATTGCAGAGGTTCTAGAAGCTCATTGGCAAGGAACAATTTTTGTTTCTTGCTGTGCTATTGGAGCTTAGTTTTCATCCTGTAATTCTCCAGGCGCTCTCATGAAGTTTGTCGGCTAAGGGCTTGAATCATTTTTTCCATGTCGTCTCCAGCGTTGCTGAACAAGACAATTCTGTCTGCAAAACGAAGGATTTTGCGAACATCAATGGTAGTACGTTTTCTAGTGAAACAGCTTGGATTCTTTTAATCCTGCAGGGGATAGGACGATAGAGTTGGACTCCTAGTGTAACGCTGTTCGTAATCCGTACTTACCCACTATTGTGTGGGGTGTTAAGTAGCTCTGGACCATTTGTACGTGTGTGGTAATGCGTTTGCAACTGCTTCCTCTATACCTTGATTACGGCATGACTGCACAAGAGCGTGTACCTCTACTATAGCGAACGCCTTTTCTGAATGTGCGACATCTTTAGAGAGGTTTATTATAGTTCACGAATTTCTTAGTTTTTTTTATAGAAAACATGAATATTGATACATTGCTGAATATTCTATCCTGAAGTCATGCTGTTCGTGGGATTGATAAAATGAAGTATTAGGATGGTACCATAGGAATAGAGTGAACTTTATTTCGTGACGCTTGCTCTGGTGTATAGACGTTGATTTTATTAAAATATTGAAGTCGTCCTCATGCAGAAACTGCAGTAATTTTTTAGCAAACGTGTTCTTTTCGCACACTACTAAAACCCATTTAATGAAGTTAATATCTTCAATAGATTATAGTTTCATTTGTGAGAGTACTGTGGTGTTGGCACTCTGATAACTTGCTGATACACTAAACGTCACGTTTAAAATAGGCTGCCAAAATGTAGAAGGTCGCAAACTACAGCGTCCCCACCACTTTTAGAATCTCGACTGTTGTTGCATGTAATCATTATGCCTTTCCTATAAACACGACTGGCAAAGCCCTGCCTAGTTCGTCCTTAACTTAAAATAAAACTTCTTTTTATTTATTTTTCGACTACACTCTAAGAACAGTTTACACCCTTTGGCTTGCCCCTTCTGCCACACAACAATAATCGTCATCTGCCTTGATGCGTTTCCTTTCTTTATCGCTGCAAGCCCGGAACATTCCAGTGACGAACGGCACGCGCGTTATCAGAAGGGGCACTCCAAAGGGTGTAAACGGTTCTATGCTTATAACGCGCGTGCCGTTCGTTACTGGAAAGTTCCGGGCTCGTAGCGATAAAGAAAGGAAACGCATCAGTGCAGATGACGATTATTTTTGTGTGGCAGAAGGGGCAAGCCAAAGGGTGTAAACTGTTCTTAGAGTGTACGTGCAATCGTTTTTATGGCGTTGTTTCGGGCATATTTCACTACAGAAATTTGGTGCTGGTTTTGTTTTGTTACTGGAATTGCTGATGACGTCGCTTTACTTTTTTTTCTTTTTTACTGCTATGATATGTTGGTCATGCCAACTTTCCTTCTTATTGCGTGTTTGCTGCTCTGTTGTCTCCCTTTTGCACTTTTTTACCTGTGTTATCACATAGAAGGTAACGTATTTTCCTCTTATCATTGGTTTGATTAGATTTGACAGTTCATGATGTTCAATCTGACAAATCAGGTGTGCGGAACTCCGCAATGTGGCAAAGCAAAGTTCATGAAAGAGGAAATGTATCATCCAGAATACACGATGAAGCTAGAAATTATACCCGTACGATTGTCTCAGACCGAATATTTCGCAGTTCAAGATAAATTTATCATCGTCCGAGGACTGAACGTGGTACCACAATATCGCCTGGGGGGAGGGGTGTCTCTTCACCTTCTGAGGTAACCGGCAGCCTAGAAGATCAAAGCAAGTGGGCTAACCCTTTGGCAAGAGAAAGAACAGGGACACTGACTGCGGTAAATAGGTTTACTGAATCCTTCAAGATGGACAAAGGCTCACGAAACAGGAACTTATCCCCAACGCGACTTAAATACGGAGCTGCAAAGGAAACGAATGCTCTAAATTTGAAGAAAAAAAGCGTCACAGCTGAAGAAAAGTTCATCCTGGTGCAGGGTTTCAACCTCGAACTAATGCCTTTACGGGTCCGTCACTCGACTTTCTGAGCAAGAATGGAGGCTATCAGTTTGGAGCGAGAGGGTGAGCAATCAACTCGAATCACTGAGACGGTGCAGGAGGCAAGCAAGTTCGTGAACATTCTCGAACCGTAGGCGCTTCTGCAGCACAGACTTCTTTTCGCTGAACTCCTGCTTCTTCTATTATTGCAGTTGAAGAGCAGCGCTTTAGCTGCGACAACTCATGGCCCCAGAAACAACGTCGCAGTTTGCGATGATGTCACTCCACGAGAAAAAAAGGAATGCGCAATAAACTGCCGCTCGTGAATCATGCGCAGATATGTGATATGTTCACAGAACAATGCTTCCCCATATCAAGTGCCCACACATGAATATATAGATATATATATATATATATATATATATATATATATAGTAGGTAACGAGGAATTCTTTAGGCTACCTTTCAAACGTAAAGAACTTGAGCGGTGCCACAAGGTAAACGGAACAAGTATTTAATTTCAGCAGGTTCGACCGGTGGACCGATCTTCATCAGGGTTTGCAAGAAAATGGCAGTACGGCGCTGATAGTGAAGACACCAGACCGGGTGCCCAGTCAATCTCAGAAACATCAAACTGAAAGGGACAGTTATGACAGTGATTGACTTCCCCTCGGCGCTTTGGCAGATTTACAGCTGCCATATTGGCAATGATGCAGGGCAAGATGAAGGCGGAGTCCCAT
This sequence comes from Dermacentor andersoni, assembly GCF_023375885.2. Lineage (NCBI taxonomy): Eukaryota > Metazoa > Arthropoda > Arachnida > Ixodida > Ixodidae > Dermacentor > Dermacentor andersoni. The sequence goes on from NC_092820.1 coordinate 116,598,828, forward strand.
GTATGTAGGGCAAGGAGGTCAGTGAAAAAAAGAAAAAAAAAAGAAGAGAAAAAGAGAAAAAAGAAAAAAATAGGAGGAGAGATACATAGGTTGGACAGTGGAAGGGGACGGCGAGTAGCGGCGGCTAGGTTCCCGTTGATACGAGGCAAGGAGGGAGAAAACAGACGCTGCGAAGCACCAGTGCGCGTGCCGCTGTTGTAGAGGTAGAGAGGGCAAGTTGAATCGGGCGGCGAGGGGGCACAATAGAGAAGGGGCGCAGAAGGAAGACAGAAGGGCGGCAACATGTGGAAAGTAACACTGTGTAACAGTACACATATACAAGGCATGGCCCGTTCCGGCAACTGTGTAGTCCAGCTAAGGTTCGAAAAAAATATATAATTCCAAAAAGAATGTATTCATGGGATTCGCAAAGCAAGTGCGTCCCTGGGCTTAGGTTTAGGCAGCCGAGTTAAGGAGCCTCCTTGTGGTCCAGTGTTTGAATGTTTAACCAACAAATGATATCAAGTCAGCTCGTGCGGATTCCCTGAAGGGGTAATAGGTCACTCAGAATGACTACTTGAGTGGAAGAGTGCAGGAACCTGAATTTATTAGTTTTCCGCTCGTCCTCTTGAGGCACACGCAGAGGGAGGAGCCAGAAGTGGCCAGCGTCTCAATTTTAGCATAGAAAACAAGTATTCGCTCTTCCCATGCACTCTCACGGCATATCCCGGAGGCACGTCAGCCGCCCCGGACTCTCAATAATTCCTTTAGCGTAAGTAGCATAGATAAAAAAGATTCTCTCTGCTCGCGTACATGGGTGTGTTGGAAAGCAGACTGCAAGAGCACAACGCTCACGCGTTCAAAGCAGTGATCTGGCAGTCGAACGTGCCTGGAGAAGGGTAAATTTAGGGGACTTTTCACATGCGCGCGGTGACTTGAACCTCAGGCGAAAAGGGGTCTCTCTTTGTCCGATATATTCCTGCCTAGACACTTCGCATCGAATATTGTACACGACGTTACTGGAGTCACAGTCAAAATTTTCGTCAATTTCGTATGCGAACGACGAGTTCGATGCCTCAGCCGTGTCTGTTGTTGTCATGTGACGACATACCTTGCAACGAGGTTTTCCACACGGTCGACAGCCCTTGGGCGTGCTTGGCTTCTGTGTCCTGGACCTAACAAATCCCTTAAATTTTTGTTTCTTCTATACACAACCGGAGGCGGCCGCTTCAATATAGTAGCGATTGGGATGCTCTGTTTCATGATGTTGAAAGGGCGGTTGAGAATGGCATTCACCCGCTGAGCACCGGTAGTGTATGTGAGGACCATCTTCGGATCTGATTGGGTATTGGTATTGCTCACCCTTTCTCCCATTATATGTGTTCGATCTAAGCTTCGGACGCGTTCGATGGCATTGTCTGCCATTGTTTTAGAATATTTTTGGCGTATAAGAGCATATTTCCGTTCCTCCGCCTGTCGCTCAATTTGTGCACATTCGGAACAGATTCTTCGGTGTCTGTGGGCCTGGGAGTAGGGGATGCTTGTTTTGCAGTGATGGGGGTGGCTACTATAGAAATGCAGATATTGCTGGCGATCTGTCGGCTTTTTGTACAGGCACGTAGAAATGCGACCGCCACTCAGTGACAGAGTGACGTCGATTCGAACACTAGTGCTGCGCAGCGACCGTTTTCTCCCGCCTTGCCTCGTGTCGACGGGAACCTAGCTGCCACTACTCCCCGCCCCTTCCACTCTCTTATTTGTCTCACTCCTCCTGTGTGTTTCTTCTTTCTTTCTTTCTTCTCCTTTCTTTGTTGCTCGAGCATCTGCAGCTCGCGATGTTGTTGGCAATCCTGCTGCCTACGGCCAGGCGTTCTCCTTCATTACAATGGCTCCATCGGAAAAAGGAGCCACCCTGGCGTCTTACTCTGCAGATGAGGCCGCCGAATTATGATAGCGCTTGAGCCACTGGACATGGACGACTTCGTGGTTAAGACGATGCATGTCACACGGCGATGTGAGTGGCTTTATGAGGTAGTTAACACAAGTCTGCTGCAGAACGCGGTATGGTACATGGTATTTTAAAAAAAAGGAGTTTCGCTCGAAGCGAGACCTAGTATGCGAGTCTGTACGGACAACCAAACGAGGGTCTGGGTTGTAGGACAGAAAAAGAAAAGTTTGAGTTGAGGATAGAGCATCGTATTTTGATTTTTGGCGATTTCGGTCGTCCGAACTGAAGCGGCCGGCGGCCGACTGATCAGATTCTTCAGCGTGTCTTGCGGCGTCCAAGGCTCGCAGGAATTCTGATGGGTCTGGGTGGTAGGACAGAATGGATTCGATTGTATAAGAATAATGACGGCCATAAAGAAGATAGAAGGGGCAGAAACCAGTAGTGGCTTGCGTTGCGGTATTGCAGGCATAGGTGATGAACGGAAGAACTACGCCCCATTGGAATGGTCGGATGCGATGTATATAGTGAGCATGTCACCAAGGGTGCGAATAAAGAGTTCCGTGGCACTATTGGTTTGCGGATGATAAGCGGTACATGTGCGATGAACAATAGCGCATTTAACAAGCAATTGTTTGACGACTCGGTTACTGAGGAGTTGACGAGTGCCTGTATGACAAGGACAAAATGACGCAGTATGAAGGGGGCGATTTGCTGCGCTGTAGCAGCTGGGAGGGCAGCAGTCTCTGCATAGTGTGTAAAGTGGTCGATGGCAACTATAATGCACCAGTTGCCGGACGTAGACAAAGGAAGTGGACCATATAAATCGATACCGACACGATCAAATGGTTGAGATAGGCATGGTAGGGGTTGGAGTTCACCGGCTTGAAGGTCCGGCGGAGATTTGCGTTGCTGACGTTCCCGGCAAGAGCGGACGAAGTTCAGAACGAAGATCTACATCCCCTGCCAGTAGTAGTGGTGCCAAAGTTGCTCATGCGTCTTGAAAACGCCCGCGTGGCGACATTCAGGGTCGGAGTGGAAAGAGAAACAGATCTCTGATCTCAAGGCAACTACGTACGTCTCTCTGGTGCATAGTTGCGTAGGTAGAGGAGCTGATCATGGATCGAAAAATGAGGAACTTGGAGCAGAAGTGTTGGAGAGGCTGGACCTGTTGAGATATCTGAGAGATGGTCGAAAAGGGATGCAATCCAGGGGCCACTGTGTTGCTCGGCATCGATAGCGTCAAAGTCAAGAGTCGACAACAGGCACATACAGGGAGACTCACAAGAGCCCTCTGTGCGTCAAGAGCGTCAGCATCGGAATTCTTTCACCCGGAACAATACACCACGCGTATGTCGTACTCCTGAATTCGCAGGGACCAGCGAGCGAGGTGGAGAGACGGGTATTTTGAATTCGAAAAGCAACAGAGCGCATGAAGGTCGGTCACTACGTCAAAAGAGCGGCCACATAAATGAGGGCGAAACATCCAAGCGCCCAGTCAATGGCCAAGCACTCGTCTTCCGTGACACTGTAATTGCCTCCGCCTTGGTCAGTGTGCGGCTTGCGTAAGCCACAACGTATTTCTCCTGACCAGCATGACGCTGTACGAGAACAGCACACCACTTGCGTCGGTATGTAAGTACTTGAGTAGGAGCTGGAGGGTCAAAGTGGCGAAGAATAGTTGGCATCGTGAGAAGACGGCGCTAGGTAATGAACGCATGGTCGCAGGCAGGGGACTAGGATGAGAGCTATTTGGCACCACGAAGCACTTGCGTGAGGGGTGATAGTATCGATGCCAAATTTGGAACAAATGCCCGAAAGAAGAGCATAAGCCGACGAAACTTCGAAATTCTTTCGCTGTAGTGGGCTTACTAAACGCAGAAAAGGCCCGCAATTTCTCAGGATCTGGAAGAATGCCATCCTTGGACACAACGTGGCCGAAGGTTGTCACCTTGCGTGTGGCAAAGCGACCTTTCTTGAGATTAAGCTGCGTACCGGCGTTGGTTAAGGAACTCAGCACGTGCTGAAGGTGGCGGAGCTGTGTTGCGAAATCAGGGGCCAACACCACGATGTCCTCAAGGTAACATAGACATATCTTCCATTTAAGGCCGCGCAAAACGTTATCCATCATCCTTACGGATTTAGCCAGCGCGTTGCAAACCCCAAAAGGCATGACGGTGAACTCATATAGGACATATCGTGTAACAAAAGCAGTCTTTGGAAGATCAGCCTCCGCCATCGGGACCAGCTAGTAGCCTGACCGCAAGATCACCCACAAAAGTATACGACACCTCTCTTTACGAACAAAAATATGAATACATTGATTTTGATCACCCCTCATGCTTTCCAGCAAGCGAACCATACGACGAATGCAATAGTACTTTAGAAACAAGGATTATTCATTTCAAGGCAAAATTTTCACGACAGCCAAAGGCAATCCATTATTCCTCGGAGGGGGGGAAGGTGGGACACCCAGGGCTCCAGCCTCCTTGAATCTGACGATGACTAGATGCGAGACCTCGTTTGAAATTATTTTAATTTTGGTTCATTGAGAGTAACAAGTCTCTCTTTATGACCAATTGAGGTCGGAAGCAATATTTGCTTTTAGTTTCATGTAGTCACTGCCTCATGCAAATTCGGGATCTGACGAAGGCTGGAATTTTCTTTTGGCTGTTTTTTAAGAAAGACAACATAGTCCAATGAAGCACTAAGCTACAAGTTAAATCGGTACACTTTCTTTGAAGTTTTACTGATTTTGAAAACATTTATTAGCAAAGTTTTGCTTGTAGTGCTGGGCTAATTTGAATGCATAAGTCGGTTGCTGGGCTGAATTAGCGCTGTTACGTTTTAGCGCTACTGGAGTTGCTGAAGAGTTAACAATTAAATATAGGTTTCTCTTTTAGGATGCGACGTACTTGTACGCTGTGGTTCGTGTTGACAGATGTGTCAACACGATACCCTCTAGTGGATCTTAGGGTATTACGCTATGTACTATAGCAGCATCTGTTCGCCTTGCCTACTCAAAGGAAATAAAATATAGTTGTTTAATTTATTTTCTCTGTGATATGGTGAAAAAATACACTTTCCAAATTACCAGTTTCCTCAAGCGCACAAAAAAGCACCCAGACTCCTTCGCAAGCAAGCTCTGACTGCTGTTAAGACCTTTATATTTTTCAATACCACTTACTCTATGTAGGAGAACAAAAAGTCACAACCTTTTAGTAAAGTAAAACGGGTCATATTTACCTACGTTTATCTATGTCTAGATCCGTTGTCTAATCACAGTGGGGGAGCTTTCCGACAGTTATAATGGCAGCACAGATGCACATGTAGGGAACCCAGGTTTTATCATTATCTATCTTGTCAAAGGATAAGAGCTTGAAGAATACCATACTGCCTTTGCAGTAAGCAGTGATTTTCGTGCTTCAGATCCCATCATTTCTTTTATAATCACCAGCTTTCATTCAAGGCATTGATCAGTTAGGCGAAATGCTGGCAGTACATTTTTTAACTAGAGCACCTTCTCTGTGGAGTAATCAGCGTCATTATTTTGGGGGTAGTGAAAACTACAAACGTGTTTAGAATGAGAGCAAGAGAACGTGGCCTCTTAAATGTTACTAACTTTCTCAAATGATATGGTCTTCATGATCAGACGCTAGTTTTTGTGCTGAAGAAGGGTTCTGCATTGTGCGGTTTTCATGTTGGGTAATTGGCGTAGTCGTTGCCGGTTTCTTGAAGTAAATTTTCTAGGAAACACTTGATGTGCCTCGATTTTGCCTTTTTTCATCTTATGTGCATTTCTGATTTTCAAGTTAGGTGTCGGGCATACAAGTCATTGTTTTCGTATGAGACCAACACTCAAGGCATCTCTTGAAACGCATTCTTGTGCAGTGTTCCACATTGTCCTTTCTACTACGTCTCTAAGCATCAACACAATTTTTCTGCACACTTAGGCTCAGAAAGAAAGCTGAAAACAAGATGAAATTTTACAAAGGAATACTTTGGGAAAAAAGATCTTATTGAGCATTTATTTTTCCTTATAACTGAGAAAGTAAAGACTAGAATATTTCTCAACAGAGGTTGAAATCTTTCTGATATGAGTGTTCTACGAATAATCAGCCATTGTTGCGTTTGTTAATTGAGGGGTTGGTAGTAAAGCCAGAGTCAAGTGCAGTGGCTATAAATCCCTATCGTATGAATTTCGTTGAGAGCCCGAGCAAGTGTCAATAGGAACGCATACGTTTAGTAACCTACTAAATGCACTTACCCACGTGCTTACCAGACCGTTTCAGCCACGGAGGTAGACGAGGTCTGTTCCATACGTTCAAGCAATGAGTCAGCAAAAGAGTTTGAGAGGGTATGGAGGTGCTGCTTTGTAGCTTTGCTAATTTGAGATTACCTCGTTCACTTCCCGTCGAAGTTGGACTGCTCCATAAGAAATGAGAATTTCATGCTAGCATTTTCTTACTGGCAAACAAAACAAAGCTATTTAGTTTCTTCTAAAATAGAGTAATAATTTGGGAGAAATTTATGAAATGTCGTGACATACCCATAGAAAGCTTTGTCAAGGTGGTTTGTACATCGCTTTCGGGACAGCCGTGAAATCGTCATTGGCCAATGTAACTACGCCTTGGATTACTTGATGCTTAGGTTTGCTGTACATTCTTGTTTTTTTCACGTGGCTTTGAAGGCGAAATAAAAGAAAGACACAAACACAGTGAAGTGCCAGTGGTGTTTCAGTGTGTCTTTGTTGCTCTTTCTTCATGTTCTAAACCACGGGCCAAAAGAATGATGGGTTATTGTGCATATTATGATTTATTACGCGTTATAGAAGTTTCGAAGCCACACCGTGATTATAGAGGGCTTTTCTAAGAAATCTCTAATATTCTAAGAAAAAGAATCAAAATATTAAGCAGGGCAGAATTTTGCTGCAATACATTTCTGAGGAGTCATTGAACATGAAATATTCTTAGATACTGCTGGTGGGGTAAAGCACTAGAGAATCTCAAAAGAATGCCACGAAGCCCACTGTTTGTAGAAATTCACACAAGTCTATATATACCACTGCATGGACCCTAATGTTTTCGAATATGATGCTATTTATTGTGGAACGCGGATTTTCACGTGGTCTCTGCACCATTAAGTAACTTAAGAAATCCACTCCCGATAATATCCATGCTCTAAACATAAGTGCACAAATAAACCCAATATTTACAGAATTATCAGGAGTACGCGACACTGTTACACACCCTAAAGCCTTGAAAAACATACACTAATTAACTGAATAGCCTTTTTTCTCACTAACCTGTGTCTAGTCGTACTGCACTGGTACTATAAAATAATGAAGTTGGGAAAACGGGTTTTAGCAGAGAGCAGCGTTGTATTTGCGCAACACTTTGTGAACACCGAACGCCTAGTGATGATTAAGCAAGCGAGCATCTGTACATGTTCTACCTGAACTTGATGGCGAAAACTTGCTGGCTCTCCCGTAATCGAGAGTAGATGTAAGGATGAAATGGCGAACAGCAAAACAGATTACTTGCTGATGATACTAGCCACAATCAGAAAATGGGTGTTGCACAAGTTTGCAACTGCGCATATAGGTGCTGACCAGGTAGAAAAAAAAACGGCGGAAGGAGGCGCGATCAACCGTCTCAGCAAATCTCGATTCTTGCTCCGTGATCTCGACGAAAGGGGTCACGTGTCGTGCCACCACTGAGCAAAGCGCTGGATTGAGGGAGCGTTCGCTTACCAAGGCTGGCTGCGTGAGGTATTGCTCTCTCCTATTTTTTGTCCTTCTTCCACGAAGGCAAAGCAGCGCTTCCGGAAGTATTCGGCGCCATGCCGCACAGGAGCTCGGCGAGCGCAGTAGATTCGCAGCAAGTTCCATTGCCCAGAACTGAATTGCATTGTGTCCTGTATCTGCCTTTTGAACGTCGCTATTGGAAACGACGATAAATCCTTCAGCGTAATAGAAGCTACAGCTTGAGTGATATTGTGAACAAACATTACAAAGAACTTGGACGCAATAATTTTTGTAACCTGTATGAGATGACTAGCGGGAGGAATGTGGTTCGTTACGAATGTTGAGGGATCTTGTTTTGTTCTCGCATCTTGCCCGGATGTTCTCGTTTCAGTGTCCGAATAACGGCTCTTGTTTCTGGCTCAAGGTCACTTGAAGATCGCCGACAAAGGGAACTGAAAGAACTTCATGCTTGAAAAAATATTCGATCATAGACGCGTGACAGGCTGCACATAGCACACTCAAATGATGTCCGCTATTCACTGTTGTAGTGATCATGACATTAAAACTCATCTTCTCATTACGACAGCGATGGCAGAAAATTTCGAAAGAATGGGTGATCATCCAGTTAATCAAAAAGGGCGCTTTGGAGTGCGTGAAGCTGACGCTAGTCTTATAATGTACCTGGCGTAGCGGGCGAGAAGACTTGCTAACAGAAGAATGTGGCATCTCTCGCCTACGATCAGTTGGAACTTCCATTAAAAAAGGAAGATGTGTGTCTTTGGTATAGATGGGTTAACATCTGTATAACACTGCTAATATTGACACGTGTAGTTATCTTTATCGGGCGACCACGTTTCGCCGCCGAACAAATGTTATCGTACAGCGCGGGACGCGCCTGCATATATCTGAAGTTTCTGGAAAGTTATCGATGCTTCTATCCGCTGTCTGTTGTCGCCGAACCTTGTATTATCTGATTTCATCGCGTGATGCGAATGGTGTAGAACTTTGTGCAAGGCACGCGGGTCCGAACGATTAGACTGGAACATTCGATGACTGCTGTATAAAAGCCGACGCGCTTGACCCGCTGATCAGATTTTCGGCGATCGCCGACTGTGTTCGCCGCTATCGTTGCGCTTTAAGTGTAGCCTGTTTTGTGGGCACAGGTTCGCCCAATAAAAGCCAGTTTTGTCTTTCACAGTACTGCTACTGTGTTCTTTAACGTCACTACTACGTGACAATATATACTGTTATTTCTGACATTAGTATCCATTGCTTTCAAGCCATACCCATTAACTGCGTTTGTACTATCTCTTCAAGGAATGAATCACGACAATTTTGAAGCAAGGCTTGAACCCCATCTCCGAAGTTATCCGGTCCCTTCTTTCTGTGGTGAGCGCTGACAAGGTGCTTGCGGCGTGTATTTTTATTGACATTGCCACGTAAGTACGCATTGCGATCTTGTATTAATGAACGATAATCTTGTTTAGTTTATACTGGATTACTTCATAATTTTACCGTAGATTTTTATGCATTTGTTGTTCCAAAATGCACGATTTCTTCCTACGAATCTTGTTCCCTGTAATTTTACTATGAGCTACAGCAATCTGCACATGAAACTAAGTTTTATTGGTCGAGCCGGAGAATTTACACGAATGCAAGAAATCAGCGAAATAATACAACGTTCCAAATTTATTCATAATGTACAATTTATTCGAAATTTTCACTTTATTTTTCGCAATACGTAGCAAATTGCGGAATAAGTCACGGCGTCCAAGCCTCTTGTCGTCTTGTGCCGCAGGTTCATTTCTGGTACTCGCAGTTGTTCTTCCTGCCCACTATGATATTTTTAATTTAAAAAGAGAAAAAGGTTGAATCATGAAAATCTTTTCCTTAGACTGCAGCAGGGGGGCACAATATTCGAAAAGAGGTGCGTATAATCTATGAAAAATTTCATTTATGAAAATAAGAGAAAATGTTAAGATTTGTTGTTTTAGAGACAACACTGCAGGAGAAGTTCGTGTTTCTTGCTCTAACATTTGCAGCTTCAAAATGAACTCCGCCATTTTTCCGATATGAGGTAGGTCCTTACACCTATAGTCAATGTTAGCCCACTTTGTCTTTTATAACTTTGCAATACGATTCCACACGTGTGGTGTGATATATCGTTGGCTGATCAAGACTTATGCTAGTAAACATAAGATCTACGGCCTCCAGTGCAGTAAGCTATTTTAGACTACGTCGCGCTCATAATGAAGAAAGAATAAACGTTGGAAAAGCATTTGGCGACTTTTACATGCCACGACCACGCCCTAATTATGAGACATGTCACGGAGGGGTCTGTGACATATTTTGCCCACCTAGTGTTTCTTACTGCACGGTCTTGCACTTTGCCTCCAGTGAAATGCCGCCGCCGCTGCCGTAATTTCATTTGCCGCCCACTGGCAAAGCAAGGCAATACAAAAGGCAGTACGACACCATAGCGCGTAACCTTAAATCTAGTATAGAAACATAGACTGCTGGGCCATTTGGTGCATCACGTAGTGTCTTTGAGCGGAAATACGGGCGGGAAGAAACGGAGTGGACGAACGGCGGATTGGCGTCTGTCCTGTGCGCTCCGTTTCTTCCAGCCCGTATTTCCTTTCAACGACACTACAAAATATAATATAGCATAGCGTGAAATATAATATGAGTTATCTGCCTCTAGCCTGGTGCTCGATGCTGGGAAGGTGTTTGACCTTTACCGTCCTGCTCGGCGAAAGAGACCGAGCAGGAAGTAAAAGGAGGTTCGTGCAGTGAAAATTACAATTATCGCGGCACATGTACAGTTTGTCCGCGAGTCGTACACGAACGTCTCCTTGTATGTTCATCGTGGCCGACATGAGTCAAGGCTACTGAAACATAACCAGCATACCACTTCTCAGGCAACAGGCGTATTTTGCAAAGAAAGCAGATACTGTAGAGCTCCTGTTCTTTGGCGCATCATCACCTTGATGGCTCGGTTCGATTGGTACGCCCTAATTGATAGATATCCTTGTATACACAGATATCTTTACTGGCTGAAGAATTTTAGTCACTGTTAAGAATTAACAATTCGTAATGGCAGCTATTTCACTTCGTGAACTTCTACGAGCGCTGTCGATACCTCTGCATATACGATCAACAGTGCCGGAAGGCGCCGTACCACCTCATGAACTTTGTTCACGCAATTGCCTTTCATAAGCTGCCGCAAATTTTCATTTTCATTGACGATTATATTCCGAACGTGGTAATATGCAAACCTGTCATGGCTTGTCATGCAAACCTGCCAATAGGGGAGCGTGGTGACATTTTCTTTAAAGGATGACAACACGAAGTTTGTTTTCAGCGCTCCCTAGAAAAAAAGCTTCATGTCATGTTTGCCGAAACGATGAAATACCGGAGTGCGTTATGTTACCTCCCTATGGTACCTAGGGTCGAAGCTTGCGCGAGTCGGTAACGTTGCATCGCTAAGGTGTTCATGGTGCACATATGCGCAGGAAGAGGTAAAGGGAGTGAAAGAGCACTCTTTCACTTTGTATGTTAGTTTTCATAACTATGCGTGGTCGTGAACAACATCAATATGGCTGTTAGCCAGCTGCGCGATGTTCTTAATGTTATCATGCTCTAGTGACCGTGAACAACCACAGTGGCACAACGCAAATCACGAAACTAACTGTTTATTGGGTGAACATATGCCCAAGTAAACAACCAACACTAAGTACAATGTGGTGGCGAGGACATTCGTCGATTGTCCTAATCTTATCAGCTCGTTACACGCGTCGACGAGTTATACTCGTACTTGGCTGTCCAGCTTTCTAGCGTAATCGCTGGTGCGCGTGGAAGTTACAGATTGTACAATACCATTCACCTGACGCATGCTATCTCATTCAAAAGGCTTCAGTGACACCACAGACAATACATTAGACGGCTGCAATGATCTAGAATTTTCGAATACATGCAGAGGCGTCTTGATGCGAGCCATCACGTGTAATATTTGTTAGCCTGTGAAAAGCATTCACCAGAAAAAGGTGAAACATACACGGGTCAATATATATCTTGAAACGTTAAACGTACACAGCATTGTTGACATGTTGAGCTTCACCACAAACTCGTTGATGCTAGCCTTATTCAGTATTAGCCGTATTAGAAATGCGAACTGCATCTCCACCCCCTTCCTGCGCTTGAGGGCATAATTCGTTTAAAATTATTTATGGGCTGTTGTCCGAATATTACGCATACAAATATTCAGTGTCTTCCGCATTTACTGGAAACAGGTTTGAAGCAACGCTTAGCTTCTTGTACGATATATCTATACGCCGAGCTTCGTTATGCTAGTGACATGATAGCTAAAATGTCAACGCCGACGCAGGAAACAACGCATGCTACTCAGAAAACGTGCTAAGGCGTGAGCACTAAATCCGCCGTGTTTGTTGTTTTTTCACTTATGCTACCAGCCGCGTTAGACCAGTGGCGATGGCGTTGGGTTGTTAGGCTCGAGGGTGCAGTTTCGACTCTGGCAGCAGTAGCCCCGTTGTAATGAGGGAAAACGCAAAAAAGGGCTCTTGTAGTGAGATTTACGTGCGCGTTAAACCATTCCAAGTGGTCAGAATATTCCGCACTTCGTCACCACGGAGTAGATTCTAGTCAAACTGTGTTTTTAAGGCGAGAGACCTCAGAACATATTTTAAGTAGTCGGGCTCGTCCTTTATATGCCTCACAAAGTGTCGCGATCAAATAAATTGCTGGTCTGATTGCTTTCAAGTGCCCTAGAACATGATTTATTGACAGATAACATAAGGGAGATATTTTTCAACGTTTATGAAGTATAGCGCATAGCAAGCTCGAGGGCACAGGGAATAACGACGCACAGAGAACACTATGCGTCTGTCAGCCCGCCATAGTCCATGTCTTAATGTTCTGCTATACTTTTTACAAACAATATGGCTGACACACAAGACCGCAACAGTCTCGTCTCAGGGACCCGAACTGAGAGGCACACACAGCAGGGGAGGATTGTAGCAGCGCAGCAGTGGATCATTGCAAGTGGGGCGTGGGTTTTCCAGCATACGTTCGCATAAATTTTCCTTGTGCTCTTTGAGCGAACTAACGATGGAATTGGCATTACACGAAACACTGTGCGGGGAGCCTACCATGTTAAACACGCGACCCTGAGAGCACCAAGACGTAGGCGGCTGTTTCACGACCTACGTGCCACGCATGTCATGATATACATGTCATCACTGACAATCTATGTTCGTCATACACAATTGTCATAAGCCAATGGCGGTACATGCCATGTTTACGAAACGACGAAGACAGCAGTATGACGTAGGCGACTAGGTATTAGATAGATACTGTAAAACTGGCAAATGGTCGCACAGAAATGCTTCGCATTTAAAACAACATCGCTGATGTATTTGTCAGTATGACGTCAGACGTGTTTTGCCTTGTGTGTTGGGGTTTTCCATAGGTTGGGCGCAATTCGAAGTCTGTGTTTTCAGCTTGTTCTAGTAGCGAAAAATCTAGTCAAATATTGCTGGCTTCGCAATTTCTTATAAAATTTGGAGGGCGCGTATACGAAATTACAAACATGAGAGCTTCATTTTGCTCGCACCCTGGTGCGCATCACGGGTAGTGCTTCTCCCCAGAACCGAAAAGAAGGCGCCCCATCAAGTGAAGTTGAAGGATTGAATAAAGTCCACGCCGGGGCCGTAGAGTTTCATCGAATTGAGATTATAATCGTGGCGAGACAGTGAACCGTGGTTTCGCTGGTCGCGGTGCGAGGTCTTATGTTTTTTTTCCCCCTTTTTCTTTCGCCCTGATTCAGCTTTTATCGCACGTGATGCTCTACGCTGGGGCTTGTAGCATCACCAGAATATTGGATAAATGGATCGCTGCGAGTTGTGCGTTCAGTCGAGTTGATTAAGTCGTACTTTTAGACTCACATCGCCGATTAGAAAATATTTTACTAGCTACAGAACACGTAACGTTGGCACATTGAACTCTTCCTGAAAAAAGAAATTAACCTCACTGACGCCCAGTCCACTCCTTTGACTTGCGGACACTAGCAATTTTCGTAAAAATCTCTGTGAGGGGGGCTCATTCACGCAATATTTCTGAGCTCCAACTCTATCGGTCACTGTCAACACGCCTCATAAGCTCCACAAGAGCTAGTGTTGCCTACACGAAACGCGCAAGAAATTTTGCGCAGTTTTGGTACCGAGTAAAAGGTTGCTAGCCCAGGCGTCGAAATTCGCAGCTCGTTTTCGGAGGGAGCAATTCCTTTCGCGACGGCCGCATTCTGGAGCGAGTGTTCTGGAGCGAGAGCAAAAGTGTTCCAGCACCGTGCGACGGGTGCACGTTAAACTATCACCGACGGTGATCAGATTTCATCCGGGGTCCCCACTATGGCGTGCCTCATAATTAGGCTGTGGTTTTCACGTGCACGGCCCGAGAATTTAATTACGTAAATTTCGCACTTAACTTGGGCGATACCGTTAAATATTATGCGCCTATGGCGCGATAGCAAGTGATCTTCGGTTGTGCGCATGGGTGAAGTCAAGTGTGCATGCGTCGCTCGTTTTGCAGGAAGGAATCACGCTAATGCTAACACAATCCAAGCACTGAAATACATCTATTGAAAGCGTCTCCAGCAGCATTCGCTTGCATATCGCGAGCTGCAAGTATGAGCTGGAAATGTCACTCGAGCATAGTGACATCGTCTCATAGCTGTTTTTCTTATGTGATTTGAATCGAGAAAAATTTCCAGCTGGAGTCTGGCTTCGTTTCATACAAGCTCTACTCCGACCTCAAGAAATGTGCTCATGTATAGTGCACGCCCATATATATATATATATATATATATATATATATATATATATATATATATATATATATATATATATATGTATACCTCATGTATAGTCTTTTACTGTCAACATCCAAGGCTCATAAAATTTTATCTTTTATGTTCCAATAGTCTGCGGAGTGCACTTCGGTAAATACGGTATCTCAATTTACTTAGCCCACGACGCTCCAGTTTGTGATCAGCAGAAATGAAACCAACGACAGCAGAGTAAAAAAAATTCAGCTAGACTTACTTCGGCATTTGTCAAAGCACTCATCACAGCTTTCGAAGAATCTGCCAACGGTTGGGCACATTCCTTCCGTCACACGGGAGCAAGTGTAGAAAGCTCCATCGTGATACCACTTGCCATTATTGTCCTGGCACTTCCCTTTTCGTGGTCTCGCTCCGCAGTGTCCCCTGCCCAAGGTTGCTTTAGCTGAAATAAGGAGAAATTATTATGACGTGTTTACAAAGGTCTGCGTTAGCGAGAAGTAACATTTTCTGCTAGTTTTTGCCAGTAAGAGCTCTGTAGACATATTGATATATGCATATTGCGTGTTTTTTGTGGCCCACGCACGCGGGCGCCCCGACGAGGACAACGAAGGCTCTCTGGCTCTCGAGCTCTCAGCTGAACTTGCCAGCGCTGCAGTTACCCTTTGTAAATATACTTTGTAACTAGTCTCCAGTCTCAATCCTTCATTCACGTAACATGTGGTGGAGGGTGCCATTCCCCGTCCTCGCCACGGAGTTCCGCAGCGGCCGCACTGTCCGCTTTCCGCAATGGCTCCCGGAGACAACACCTCCTCTCCATGTCCTCCTGTGACCCAAGCAACAACGTACGTTGCGGTTACCAACCCCCGCGATCCTGGCATATTCTCGGGCCAAGATAATGTCGACGTTGAGGAATGGCACAGCCTCTGCGAGAGTGTTAGCCGAAACAACCGCTGGGATCCTACCATTATGCTAGCGAATATCCTGTTCTATTAGGGCGGCATTCCTCGTGTTTGGTTCCGGATACACGAGGACGAGCTCCCTAGCTGGGATGCTTTGAAAGAGAAGCTCAGCGACCTGTTTAGAAATCCCACTGGTCGGCAGATGGCTGCTAGAAAAGAGCTTGCTACCCGAGTTAAGTCTTCTATTGAATCGCCTGTCTCGTACATACAAGACGTGCTCGCTCTTTGCCGGAAAGTCGACGAGAGAATGGCCAAGGTCGATAAAGTCGGACACGTACTCAAAGGTATCGCGGACGACGCATTTAACTTGTTGGTTTTCATCAATGTGTCCACCATCAACGTCATTGTCAAGGAATGCCGCCAATTTGAACTCGTAAAAAGCCACAGCGTCATTCCACAGTTCTCCCGGCTCCCTTACACGGCTGCGACGTCGTCTTGTATCGACCTTATCGCTTCACCACCCTTAATTGAGCACGTAACACTTATCGTTCGCCGCCAGCTCGAGGCTACAACTGCTTCGCCATTCGATCCACGCCCACCTGACCCCACCATCGACCGACCAGCCCCAGCGGTTTCTCTTATTCAGGCACTTGTGCGACAAGAATTTGCAAACCTGGGTTTTCCTGCTGCCTGCCCCGTCTCCCGATTTGACACCTGACCTGTGCCGACTGCTACGCCTCAGGGCGATCTGTATTCCCCTCGCAAATACCGCAACCCTACCAAGTGAATAACTCCGGACGACAAGCCCATTAGCTTGCGCTGCCACCGCATTGGCCCCGTCGCTCGCTACTGCCGCGCCTCCTGGACGTTGCAGTATTCAAGCTCTTTTTCCACGTCTTCTCGTCCATATAGCGACCCGCGCCGTTACTCGCCTCGTCGTATGCCTCCTACCTCTGACGTATCCGTCGATGTCAGGTGAAGTGAACAAGATGCTTGCCAAAGGCACTGTTGAATCTTCGTGGAGCCTTGGGTGTCGCCGGTGGTGCTTGTTAAAACGAAAGATGGCACATGACATTTCTGCGTAGGTTATCGTCATCTAAAGCGCATTACCAAGGAAGACGACTACCCTTTGCCTTGTATTGACGACGCCGTCGATTGTCTCTACTGTGCCAACTACTTTTCATCAATATACCTGCGGTCTGGTTATTGGCAGATTTCTGTGGAGGAAAAAGACCAAGAAAGTACCGCGTTCGTCACTCCCGATGCTCTATATCAATTCAAAGTTAGGTAATTCGGTCTATTTAACGCCCAAGCAACGTTCGAACGTATGATGGACTCTTTGATTCAAGGGTTCGAATGGTCAACATGACTCTGCTACCTAGATGACGTTCTCGTATTTTCGCCTACATTTGAGACTCACCTTGAGCGCTTATAAGCTGCTCTTCAAGTCTTCCGCGTGGCTGGGCTCCAACTAAACCCCACGAAGTGTCACTTCGGTCGACGGCAGATTACAGTGCTGGGCCACCTTGTCGACGCTTCCGGTTTTCAACCAGACCCGAAGCAAATTCGTGCTGTCACGTCTTTTCCAGTACCTCGGTCAGTAAAAGATGTCGAAAGTTTTGTAGGACTCTGCTGCTACTTCCGACGCTTCGTTAAAGATTTCGCCGCAATTACCCGACTTCTTACTGATCTTCTGAAGGACGAGCGGTTTATGTGGGGCCCCGCTCAGACTGCGGTGTTTGCCCACCTCGCCAACATTCTCACCAGGCCACTTATACTGGCCCACTTTGACCCGTCCTATCATACACAGGTGCGTGCCGATGCCAGTGGTCACAGTATCGAAGCCGTTTTAGCCCAGCGCCAACAGGGTCAAGATTATGTTATCGCCTAGGCTAGGCGCCTCCTCACAGCAGCGGAACGCATCTATTCAATTACAGTTCGTGAATGCCTGGCTCTCATCTGGGCGGTTTCCAAATTCCGCCCGTACTTGCATGGCACGCACTTCGCTGTAATCAAGGCCCACCACGTGCTCTGCTTGCTTTCCTCACTCAACGATTCTACTGGCCGGCTTGGTCGCTGGGCTCTGCAGCTGCAAGAATAGTCTTTTGCGGTAGTGTACAAGTCGGGCCGATTACATCAAGCTGCAGACTGTTTATCACGCTATCCAGTGGACGAACCAGCCGCGAACCCTCACCACGATACCGACGCTTGCGTTTTCTCCATCTCTCTGCTGCTACATGTTCCCGACGAGCAACGCCGTGATGCCACTTTGCGCGCCGTCATTGATGGCTTGGAATCTTCGCCTTCTGATTCGTCCCTTCAGCTGCTTGTTTTCCGGGATAGTGTATTATACTGCCACAATATACGCCCCGACGGTCCTGCCCTACTCCTCGTCATTCCTAAACACCTCCGGTCAGCTGTTCTCCACGAACTTCATGATGTACCAACGGCAGGTCACCTTGGCGTCTTCCGGAACTACGACCGGATTCGCTGACGCTTTTTTTCGTCAGGCCTTGCCCGCTTCGTCCGGAAATACGTTGTGGCGTGTGAAACATGCGAGCGCCGAAAAACACCATCGACGCCATAGTCTCATATTAAAGGAAAATAAGGCATCCACGCATTCGTAGCAATTGCTGCAAAGGAAACCCATACGGGGCTCGTCTCGTTTTCCTTAAATAATTACTTCTCTCCACATTGCGGGTTTCCACAGAACTATTATGTCATAGTCCTATGCTCAACCTGTTAGAAATATCGGAGGTACAAGTTTGAAATCCTAAATACTACCTTTCTCTTCACAACCCTCTGCGCTAATATATTTGTCGAGGTCACATTCGACAGGACCTGCTTTCAATGGGCTGCTAGAGTGCATAAACGTTTTTCGAAGATTTATTTAGGCCAGCCAAAACGTTCATGCTGCGCTGGCACATTGCTTCAAGTTAAGTTCATCGCGCATCGGTCGCAACAGGTTCTAAAGCTTCGTACTTACGTGGAAGTGGCCGGGGTGTCCTCCTGCGTAGGGGTGTTGGCCTATATGGTGGAGGACGTCTCCTTGATCTCGTCTTGTATCCCCCGCTCAAGCCTTCAAACTTCCCTGGCGCTCTGCCGCCCCCGGGCCGTTTGACAGGCGTGCTGCCGGTGGCCGTCTCCTGCTCTTCTGACCCTATTTAGTTGTTGAAATTCGCGGAATGTGAGCCATGGACCATCACCAAACCACGAGTAAGGCTGTTGCCATTGTAATAGTAAATAAGAACGTTCGGGCCCGTAGGTTCGCGTAGTTGTGAACGAGCAAGCAGACCCGACCAGCGGATGACAAACGGCTCAGGGCCTCTCGGTAAGCGCGGAAAACGTTTACCTTTTTTATTTTTACACACAAGTGTTAAGTGCTGTTAAAATTAAGCGAAAATATATCGTGTACCTAGGCACGTTAAAGACCGTGCGCGTGCGTGAGTTTCGGGAAACAAGATGTTGGGACCACGGAGAATTGACGCTATATCGTGCAGCACGAAATCTTTACGAAAAGGGCTTTGCAAATACACCACCGACATACCTTGCTCATACTTTCTAGTGACAATGCTAGAAAATATAACGCAGGCAAATTCCGAACATGTGCACCTGCCGCGATTTCCTCTTTATAAGCCCACGATACATAGAAGCTAGCTTATGCATTTCTTGAAAACGTATTCGGGGAGCCTAATACGCGAATAGATGTTGGCACTACACACTCCATAACACTACTAATGTTCAAGAACTTATCCGCAGCAACTTACGAGGTGCGCTGCCAAAACGGGCTTTCTGTGAGGATGCAAAATTTCCGCACAAAAGGAACAGACCAGAATGACGGCCAGGTTTATGTTTACAGTATTCACGCAAAGAACGAGGAAAAGCAAGCTCCACCAAGACCTAGCTTTAAGGTTAACACACAGATTTTCAGCACGTAAGAACCAAAGCCATTTGCATTCATTCCATTCGTCTGCATCTGCAGTTATTCTTTCTTGCTAATTTTTTCGTTTGTATTCCAGAGAATTGTATTGCGACCGTGGCGGTAGCAGAGCTGTCAATTGCTTAAAAGCACGAAATGTTCAAATCGGGCCTTACGGATCGAAGAAGGCACCACTGTAGGTTAAATGAGGCATACAATTCCCAACTCTCTAGTGTTTAGGCCTGCAGCGTTCCCAGAAAAAAATACGGCGTTATTTACTCGCCCTCCCATTTCCTCCTTCTCATTAGCTCTAGTACAACGGCTGTCCAAAGCTGTAGAAAGGCTGAACACACCATTGCGAGCTGTCAAGGTCACTTGGTTTGCGCGAGGCTCAAAGCGGTATTGATACGGTGGCATGACTCACCATTCTTAATACCTAGCTGGGAACGACAGCTTTCGGACGCCAAGAGACAACCAGACGCGACGAATGGATGATACACGGCTCGGGGCTTGTCGGTAAGCGCTGAAAACTTTTCCTTTTTTTTAATTTTACACACAAGTTCTAATTGCTCTTCCCCCGCCGTGGTTGCTCAGTGGCTATGGTGCTGGGCTGCTGAGCATGAGGTCGCGGGATCGAATCCCGGCCGCGGCGGCCGCATTTCGATGGGGGCGAAATGCGAAAACACTCGTGTACTTAGATTTAAGTGCAAGTTAAAGAACCCCAGATAGTCGAAATTTCCGGAGTCCTCCCCTACGGCGTGACTCATAATCAGAAAATGGTTTTGGCACGTAAAACCCCCAAATTTATAAGTGCTCTTCAAATTGAGCGAAAGTATATTGTGTGCCTAGGCGCGTACAAGACCGCGTGCGTACGTGAGATTCGGGAAACAAGATATCAAGACAACGGAGAACTGACACTATATCGTACAACCTATGAACCCGCATATACCGCAAAGGGGCAGACAAATCAGCGCATCTGTTAGGCATGGAGGGCCATCTGGGTCGTACTTTTCGGCGACATGGTAGTCTAGCCGCCTACGGGATTGTCTTTCTGAGCTATGTCGAATACTCGGTTACGGTAGTCGAAGTTCAAATCGCCCCTCTTTTTTTGACGATGGTGTATCTGAATTTTACAGCCTCCAGTGAGCTACATCTGCAGGCTTGGAGTGACGCCTGACACCGGCGAAAGATGCCGAGAGAGAGTGGGGCTACACTAATATAGGTACAACCAAATTAGGAAGGCCCACTAAGCTTGAACAAAGACACTCCCTCACCAGAACAGGAATTTGCCTTCCTGGTGCACTATTCGGCCACAACCTCCCTGATACTATTTACGAATAACCCACGGCCCTCAACCCCAGCAGCTGCGGATCACCTGACCAAGGCGGTGGCCAGACCTGTAACGCAGCATTGGGTGCTAAGAATATCTGGGTGCGGACATGCCGCCAATGGAAAGTGGCCCTTTCAACCTTTAACAGTCGAACTCTGTCGAGTGAGTCTAGCTTGGCAGGACTCTTTCAGGAACTATCAGACGTTGTTTGGGACATTATCGGCCTTAGTGAGATTAGAAGAACTCTTGAGGCTTATACATTGCTAAATAAGGGCCACGTCCTCTACTATAGATGTTTTCCTGATAAGAAGCAATGCGGTGTGGGATTCCTAATCCATTACGACATAGCGGGCAATATTGACGAATTTCACAGCATTAATCAGAGGGCAGCTGTAGTCGTAATCAAACCTAATAAGAGCTGTACATTAAAGGGAGTACAAGCCTACGTTTCAACATCCATTTACGACGATGAGGAAGATCAGTTTTATGAAGATGTTGAATTAACGATGAGAAAAGTGCAAACTCGATGTACAGTAGTAATGGGTGACTTCAATACAAAAGTGTGGCACTCACCAATTCTCCTATCATCATCATCCATCCTAGTACTTTCACTCCCCTTTCCCTCTTCCCCAGTGCAAAGTAACAGATTAGAGCGCACTAGCTCAGGTCGACCGCTCTGTCTTTCCTGTCCATAAATTCTATTCTATTCCATTCTGTGGAAAAAGCAGGCGGGTGAACAGGCAATTTTGTCAATTCTAGAAACGCTAGAGGAGAGATGCTGGTAGAACTCGCAGAAAGGAATGACCTTAGAATAATGAACAACTTTTTTGCTAAACGTAGCAACAGAATGCGGACCTAGAAAAGCCCTAATGGTGAAACAAGAAATGAAATTGATTTCATAGTTTCTGCATCCATAGATCCCAGCATCGTGCGGGATGCATAAGTGATAGTTAGGGTAAAGTGCAATGATCATAGGTTAGTGAGGGCGAGGATTCCCCTGAATTTGAAGAGAGAAAGAGCAAAATTGGTCAAGAAGAAACAGGTCAACTTAGAGGCAATAAGGGTAAAAGCTGACAAATTCAAGCTGGTACTTGCAAAGAAATATGCAGCCTAAGAACACAGAGATGATGATGACACAGAGCTAATGAATAAAACCGCAACTAGGCTGGATTCAGAGGCAGGAATTGAAGTGACAGGCAAGGCACCAACGCAACCAGTAGGGAAGCTCTCCTAAGTAACAAAGGACCTAATAAAGAAACTACAAGGAATGAAAGTGTCGAACTCAAGAGATAAGATAGAATTCGCGGAATTGTCAAAACTGATCAACAAGGCGAAAGAACGAGACAAAAGAACGTTGAGAGGAGGACCGGAAAAGGTGAGTGCCGTTTTCCCCTGGGTAGATCAATCTGGGTGAAGCCAAAGAACTCTGTAGCCTCCGCCGGGGACCATACGAGCCGAACCTCATGATCGACTGAACCCCTAGGAGCCCCCTTTTCCGGAGACGGCTTAGCCGCGCACGGTTATGTGGAGGAGGGTCCAGCCCCCATGTGCACGAGTCCGCGTTGTGCCAAATCAGCAAACGCCTGCTTATGAAGACGCCCCTGCAAGGATACCGGCATCTCATGCATCGCTAATGTAGCAAATGAATCCACACGTCGCATTGCCTGTGGTATTCTGGTCTCCCATAACTTGTAAAGCCTGTAAATATGTAAACCTTCATCTCGCGTCTTTGATCTTACTTATGGATATGCTTAAACGTATGTGGGAATCTCCCAAATTGATCTTCCGAAAAACGTTAAGTGCAACATCCTGATGATATTTTCAACATTGACTGTTGTTATTTACGTCAAGTTTAAGAATATTTATTAGTATAACAAATAGAGGTTGTGTTACTTTTTGTACAAGTAGCAGCGTAGGTAAGCACCTGCTGAAGCTAAAATATCAACACAGAAAATAACGGCAGGTTGCCGTATATGAATGTGGTCATTCAATTTTCCAGCATCTCAGTAAAAAACAACACGCATTTATATTTCTTAAAAAGCTTCTTCGGCAGTTCTTGTGTTATACATGAGCTATGCTGATTGTGGTATATAATATGTAATATTATTATTTAATTATCAACCTGTAAAGTTCTTGCATAAATTCGCCATGTATATTAGTATGTAAAAATATAATACACTGATAAATATTTAAGTGTATTGACACGCGAGCTCGTTTATCTTTTTCGGGTGAGCGCCTTTGACGTCTAAGAAATGTTATCGCTCAGCGCAGGACGCGTCTACATGTATCGGAAGTTTCTAGAATGTTATCGATGCTTCTATCCACTGTCCGTTGTCTCCGAACCTTGTGTAATCTGATTGCATGTATGCGCGACGCGAATGGTGTACAACATTGTGGAAGACACGCGGGTCCCAGCCGTTACTCTGGAACATTCGACGACTGATCTATAAAAGCCGATGCGCTTGACCCGCTTATCTGATTTTGACGATTGCCGACTGTGTTCGCCATTGTCGCCATCCTTTAAGTGTAGCCTGTTTTTGTGGGCACAGGTTCACCCAATAATAGTTAGTTTCATCTTTCACAACATTGCTACTGCGTTCTTCATACGCCACTCCACGTGACAACATTAGAATTTCTTTACAGACTGCTAGAGACTGCATCATACTTTCATGTTGTTTGACATAAACAACTAATATTTGAGTAAGAAACTTCGAGAAGCCGTTTCGCTTAACCAATTTGACTCCTCGTTTCCATTAAGTAGTACCATTTCTAAGGTAAATGTGAAAACTAATATTCCAAATTTGAACCTCATCTAAGGACACTAGCTATGTCTCCTCCACAAAAACCCAGACCTCTCCGAAGAGCAAAGGTTTCGCATTATCTGAAACTAATACCCATTACAATAACATTACCACTTAAACGTAATTCGCTCCGGGCAAGTCACTGTAACGCTTTATACACGCCTTGACGACATCTCACTACTGAAATGCAACATTTATACATAAGAAAATGCTAGGTACCCAACAGTGCGCTTCACTTACGGTATTTTAACTTGTGATTGACGCCCATTTGTCACCTGGTACCTCACACCATGTCATTTGGCGAAATGCCTCCTGTCTAACACAAATATTGCTGAAAAAATATCAACGAAGAATCTGACTTTTCCCATTTGCGAATGCCGTTCAACTGTGTTTCCGCTCACCGTCTGGTCCCCAACGCTTGGCTCCTCCGCCTTTTGTTTCCTCGGATGAACCTTCTGTCTTCGATGGTTTTTGATGCCCTTTAGATCCCTTGGAAGGTGAACCAACCTCCTCTGTCTTCAGATGCCCCGTTGCTGCATGTGCAAAATAGGTGTTTATGAATGCAATTTACCCGGCGAACTACCGAACGCGACCTCTGCGAAGGCAGTATTTCCAACAAATCTACTAGCCACACAATTTCGATTCTTTGTGCACCAGCGGTATCGCACTATTTTGGTATGGGGACAGAAGGGACCGCTTTTCAACTTACCCCGTTGTTCCGATCATGTTGAACTGTTCACATAAAAAACAGATCTTAGAACAGAGCGTGTCCTACAGTTTACTTAGGACAATGGTACTGTGCACACAAAAAAGCCGCCTGCTCGACAAATAGCCTGAAATTATTTTAATGCGAGCTATCAATAAAAAAATCTGCTATATGCGACATTATCAGAAGTCGCTGCACTCTCTACCGAGTGCACATTATTTTACTGGTAGAGAGTAGCTTTTCCGTGCCTAAATACACAACATACACAGCCAAGGTTGGCTTAGTTTTTTTTTGTTGTTTTTTATGTATCAAGTTTTTGTGTGGCACCACATGCTTCCCAGTTAAAACTGTAAACACTTGCAACGCCTATCCTCTTTGTCGCAATTTCGGCGACTTGAACAGCCGCACAATCTGCACGCACAATTCCTTCATTGCCCCACAAATAGCATCCATGGCCATTTGGGCATACTCACCGCTGTTTTGTAGCATATCGTCTTCCTGAAAGCACGCCGAAAAACTTGAGAGCTTCGATGCTGAGGAGCTGCGGATTCTGCGTTTGGCGTCTCACCACGTCGTGAGCACACATTTGTTTTTTGAGGGTGAGCGTAACGGTTACTGTAAAATTCACGTTTGTTGAATGTCTTCCTTGCTCTGGGCATCTAGATTTATCAACCGTGACAAACACAAGGCCAAAGTATGACAAACCCACAAAGGAAACAAACTCGAACGCAGCTCGAACGCAGCTCCAAGGCAGCTCTGGCACAGACGACACAGATGTTCGAAGGTTGCAGAAACGCGGAAGAAAACATGCGGATCGCCTCGCAATTGTCTTGGCGAAAGGAAAGGTGATCTGCCATAGTTGTCAGGCCATTTTTTATATGTCGCTGAGTACAGAAGAGTTTTGTAATTTGGCCGCGAATGTTTTTAGTTCGAGAAATTGATGAGAAAGTGGAGGGTATCGGAAAAGGTGGCGTGACCGCTGACTACGTGGTTTCAGAAAAACTGTTTTCCAGCCCAAAATATGACTTTCTAAGAAAAGTGCGACTATGAAACGTTAAAGAAAGAAACAAACTTCTCAAATTCTAAAAAAAAGAAAAAAATGATTTTTTTTTGAAAATTTTTTTTTCCTGGGCCCTAAGGTCTGCAATTCTTTTCGACATCGTTGCCGTGACAACACGCCAGACATGACTAGTGGCTCGGACAAAATCACTGGTCCTACTGGCGCTCTCGAAAGCGTGGGAAAAGTTTTTGTTTTTGCCAGAATTGTGTACATTGTGATGTCAATAATTACCGCAGCCGCTGGCTGCAATGAGATAGTCGGCCTGGAGGGTCCCAGAAATTTGCCACAGAAAGAAGAAAATGATGTTCCTAACGTAGTCGTTGCTCATACGACCGTAAGAGATTGCTTGCTGTAAGTTTATTATTGAACTCTGCTTGAAAGATGGCGTGACTGTCTTAGTAAATGAGCATTCCGCGCCATGAAATCGCTCGACTTGAACAAGACAAAGTGGCAGCTGAAAACACGTTCCTAACACTCGTATCGCAACAGTAATTACTGTTAATTTTGTCTGAAACAAAACGCAAAACCGCTGCGAATATAGGAGCTTTCTCATACGCCATGTCGATTGGTAAAAATAGGTATGCTTCTCCTAGTTCCGCAGTTGCAGCGTACAATTACGCCTGACCAATTATTTACCGCATTATTCACACATGGCGCCGTCTTACAAGCGGCGTTGAAAAGGTTGCGAAGTGCGAGCGTTGCAGCTTTCCGAACGGTTTCAAAAAAGAGTGAAACATAAAAAATAATCAAACTCGTTAGATAATGGCGGTATGCTCACAATGTCTCATATTAAAGGAAAATAAGGCATCCACGCATTCGTAGCAATTGCTGCAAAGGAAACCCATACGGGGCTCGTCTCATTTTCCCTAAATAATTACTTCTCTCCACCTTGCGGGTTTCCACAGAACTATTATATCATAGTCCTACATGTTTGCTCAACCTGTTAGAAATATCGGAGGTACAAGCTTGAAATCTTGAATACCACCTTTCTCTTTCCAACCCTCTGCGCTAATGTATTTGTCGAGGTCACATTCGACAGGACCTGCTGTCAATGGACTGCTAGAGTGCATAAACTTTATTCTAAGATTTATTTAGGCCAACCAAAACGTTCATGCTGCGCTGGCACATTGCTTCGAGTTAGGTTCATCGCGCATCGTCGCAACAGGTTCTAAAGGTTCGTACTTACGTGGATGTGGCCGGGGTGTCCTCCTGCGTGCGGATGTTGGCCTATATGGTGGAGGACGTCTCTTTGGTCTCGTCTTGTATCCCCCGCTCAAGCCTTCAAACTTCCCTGGCGCTTTGCCGCCCCCGGGCCGTTTCACAGGCGTGCTGCCGGTGGCCGTCTCCTGCTCTTCCGACCCTGCTTAGTTGTTAAAATTCGCGGAATGTGAGCCATGGACCATCAGCAAACCACGAGTAAGGCTATCGCCATTGTAACAGCAAATAAGAACGTTCAAGCGCCGTAGGTTCGCGTAGTTGTGAACGTAGCAAGCAGACCTGACGAGCAGATGACACGCGTCTCGGGGCCTCTCGGTAAGCGCTGAAAACTTTTACGTTTTTTTTTAAATTTTTACACACAAGTGTTAAATGCTGTTCAAATTAAGCGAAGATATGTCGTGTACCTAGGCGCGTTAAAGACCGTGCGGTGCGTGAGATTCGGGAAACAAGATGTTGGCACCACGGAGAATTGACGCTATATTGTGCAGCACGAAGTCTTTACGAAAAGGGCTTTGCTAATACACCACCGACGTACCTTGCTCATGCTTTCTAGTGATCACGCTAGAAAATATAACGCAGGCAAATTCCGAACATGTGCACCTGCCGGCGATTTCCTCTTTATAAGCCCACGGTACATAGACGCTAGCTTATACAGATCTTGAAAACGTATTCGGGGATCCTAATACGCGAATAGATGTTGGCGAATAGACGACTACAGATTCCATAACACTACTCATATTCAAGAACTTATCAGCAGCAACTTACGAGGCGTGCTGCCAAAACGGGCTTTCTTTGAGGATGCAAAATTTCCGCACAAAAGGAACAGACCAGAATGACGGGCAGGTTTATGTTTACAGTATTCACGCAAAGAACAAGGAAAAGCAAGCAGCGCCAAGACCTAGCTCTAAAGTTAACACACAGATTTTCAGCACGTAAGAACGATCGCCATTTGCATTCATTCCTTTCGTCTGCATCTGCAGTTATTCATTCTAGATAACTTTTTCGTTTGTATTCCAGAAAATTGTATTGCGACCGTGGCGGTAGCAGAGCTGTCTATTGCTTAAAAGCACGAAATGCTCAAATCATGCCTCACGGATCTAAGAAGGCACCACTGTAGGTTAAATGAGGCATACAATTCCCAACTCTCTAGTGCTTAGGCCTGCAGCGTTCCCAGAAAAAATACGGCGTTAGTTACTTGCCCTCCCATTTCCTCCTTCTTATTAGCTCTAGTTCAACCGCTGTCCAAAGCTGTAGAAAGGCTGAACACACCATTGTGAGCTGTCAAGGTCACTTGGTTTGCGCGAGGCTCAAAGCGGTATTGATACGGTGGCATGACTCACCATTCTTAATACCTAGCTGGGAACGACAGCTTTCGGTCGCCAAGAGACAACCAGACGCGACGAGTGGATGATACACGGCTCGGGGCTTCTCGGATGCGCTGAAAACGTGTCCTTTTTTTTTTAATTTTACACACAAGTTCTAATTGCTCTTCACTCGCCGTGGTTGTCAGTGGCTATGGTGCTGGGCTGCTGAGCATGAGGTCGCGAGATCGAATCCCAGCCGCGGCGGCCGCATTTCGATGGGGGAGAAATGCGAAAACACTCGTGTACTTAGATTTAAGTGCGGGTTAAAGAACCCCAGATGGTCGAAATTTCCGGAGTCCTCCCCTACGGCGTGCCTCATACTCAGAAAGCGGTTTTTGGCACGTAAAACCCCAAAATTTATAAGTGCTGTTCAAATTGAGCGAAAGTATATTGTGTGCCTTGGCGCGTAAAAGACCGCGTGCGTACGTGAGATTCGGGAAACAAAATGTCAAAATAACGGAGAACTGACACTATATCGTACAACCTATGAACCCGCATATACCGCGTAGGGGCAGGCAAATTGGCGGATCTGTTAGGCATGGAGGGCCATCTGGGTCGTACTTTTCGGCGAGATGGTAGTCTAGCCGCCTACGTGATTATCTTTCTGAGCTATGTCGAATACTCGGTTACGGTAGTCGAAGTTCAAATCGCCCCTCTTTTTTTGACGATGGTGCATCTGAATTTGACAGCCTTCAGTGAGCTACATCTGCAGGCTTGGAGTGACGCCTGACACCGGCGAAAGATGCCGAGAGAGAGTGGGGCTACGCTAATATAGGTACAACCAAATTAGGAAGGCCCACTAAGCTTGAACAAAGACACTCCCTCACCAGAATTTTCCTCCCTGGTGCACTATTCGGCCACAACCTCCCTGATGCTAATTACAAATAACCCACGGCCCTCAACCCCAGCAGCTGCGGATCACCTGACCAAGGCGGTGGCCAGACCTGTAACGCAGCATTGGGTGCTAAGCATATCTGGGTGCGGACATGCCGCCAATGGAAAGTGACCCTCTCAACCTCTAAGGGTCGAACTCTGTCGAGTGAGTCTAGCTTGGCAGGACTCTTTCAGGAACTATCAGACTTTGTTTGGGCCATTATCGGCCTTAGTGAGATTAGAAGAACTGCTGAGGCTTATACATTGCTAAATAAGGGCCATGTCCTCTACTATAGATGTTTCCCTGATAAGAAGCAATGCGGTGTGGTATCCCTAATCCATTAGGACATAGCGGACAACATTAACGAATTCCACAGCAATAATCAGAGGGTAGCAGTAGTCGTAATCAAACTTAATAAGAGCTGTAGATTAAAGGGAGTAGAAGCCTACGCTCCAACATCCAGTTACGACGATGAGGAAGATCAGTTTTATGAAGATGTTGAATTAACGATGAGAAAAGTGCAAACTCGATGTACAGTAGTAATGGGTGACTTCAATACAAAAGTGTGGCACTCACCAATTCTCCTATCATCATCATCCATCCTAGTACTTTCACTCCCCTTCCCTCTTCCCCAGTGCAGAGTAACAGATTAGAGCGCACCAGCCTCAGGTCGACCTCTCTGTCTTTCCTGTCCATAAATTCTATTCTATTCCATTCTGTCGAAAAAGCAGGCGAGTGAACAGGCAATTGAAAACTACAGCGTCAATTCTAGAAACGCTAGAGGAGAGATGCTGGTAGAACTCGCAGAAAGGAATGACCTTAGAATAATGAACAACTTTTTTGCTAAACTTAGCAACAGAATGTGGACCTAGGAAAGCCCTAATGGTGAAACAAGAAAGGAAATTGATTTCATAGTTTCTGCCGATCCCAGCATAGTGCGGGATGCATAAGTGATAGGTAGGGTAAAGTGCAACGATCATAGGTTACTGAGGGCTAGGTTTCACCTGAATTTGAAGAGAGAAAGAGCAAAATTGGTCAAGAAGAAACAGGTCAACCTAGAGGCAATAAGGGTAAAAGCTGACAAATTCAGGCTGGTACTTGCAAACAAGTATGCAGCCTAAGAACACAGAGATGATGATGACATAGAGCTAATGAATAAGACCGCAACTAGGTTGGATTCAGAGGCAGGAATTGAAGTGACAGGCAAGGCACCAACGCAACCCGTAGGCAAGCTCTCCCAAGCAACAAAGCACCTAATAAAGAAACTACAAGGAATGAAAGTGTCGAACCCAAGAGATAAGATAGAATTCGCGCAATTGTCAAAACTGATCAACAAGGCGAAAATAAGTGATATTCAAAACTATAACGTGAGAAAGACAGAAGAAGCAGTAAAAAATGGCCGCAGCCTGCGATCAGTGAGAAAGAAACTTGGCATAGGACAAACCAAGGTTTATGCACTCAAAGATAAGCAGGGTAATATCATCAGGAATCTCGAACATATAGTAAAAGAAGCTGAAGAATTCTATCCTGACCTGTACACTACCCAGAGGAGTCAGGATACTTCCGTTACAAACAATAATGACCAGGATACAGAAACTCCTCCTATAGCTAGCGATGAGGATACAAGGGCCTTGCAACACATGAAACGAGGAAGCATGGCAGAAAAAGATGGAATAACGGTCAAATTAATCAAAGATGAAGGAGGCATAAGGGCTCCAGCACTGGCGGCACTTTATACGAAGAGTCTATCGACAGCAAGGGCCCGAGAAAACTGGAAGCATGCAAACATTATACTAATCCACAAAAAGATGTTAAAGAATTAAAAAAAAATTATAGGCCCATTAGCTTACTTCCAGTATCATATAAAATATTTACCAAAATAATCTCCAATACAATTAGGGCAACACTGGACTTTAGTGACACAAGGGAATAGGCTGAACTCAGGGGCCCTATAACGTAAAACTATTCCAATATGTTTTTATTCCTATGCCCTGACGTCAAATTTGCGTATCCGCCGACGCAAGCATCGGGTGGTCACCCGCAGGGTTGTGTGAGCCAACCAATCAAACGCTCTTCTCTTTCATAGGAGGTCACTTTTGTTTGCTTGAAAAACGAACAACATTGCCTACACTGAGCGGCTTGTCATACCTAATTGGCTCACAAGAGGCGAGGAGCACGCTCAAGTGGAGAGGGATTCGATGGAGCCGAGCCACTGTACTGAAAATTGATAACTGGATGAAGAGGGTGGTGCCAGCGTCTGTGATTAGTCCGCTTTCTCTTACTTAGCTTACGGTGGCTCGTCGACAATCGCCGCGGCATGCAACGAAAGGTTAAGAATGACGCTAAAACGGATCCTAAGCAAAGACGAGTTGGCAGAACGAAGTCGTAAACGTGCTGAAAGTGCTCGAAAACGTTACACGCCCACGCAAAAAGTTTTATAACACGCAAATAAACCCACACTCTCCGGCAGGTGCGAGCAGCCAGCGCCTGAGCGATCCGCGGCAGCCATCTTTTATTCCTTTCGGAGCGGCGCAGCCTGAGGCATTTCAGAAAAAAGTCCAGTTTTGTTCGGCATATTAATGCATCTTTAACGCGTGCACGTCCCTTTGACGCGGTGACTTCTTGCGGTTTTGTGACGTCGCATGACAGGCAGGTGAAGTCGGTGCAGCCCGAAAACTTATGGCCAATAGCCGACGACTGTTGGTGAAAAGGTGTCGAGTCAGAAATCAATATTTTTCTTTTGTTCGGTCAAAACAAGCATAATCAATGTGTACACATGATATCAGATGGGGAGCTATCGTGGTTTTTGTGATGTCTCGTGAAAGACAGGTGAAGTGGGGGTGGTCCAAAAATGTTTTCCAGCAATCCCGGAGGGCTGATTGCAGAATTGGAATTGAAAAGTTCGGAATAGTTTTATGTTATAGGGCCCCAGGAAGAGATAATCTACAATAGACCACGTCCATGTGATTAATCAGGTTATCGAGAATTCCGCAGGGTACAATAAGCCTCTCTATATGGCTTTCATAGATTGCGAAAAAGCATTTCATGCAGTAGAGATACGAGTAGTCTTAGACGCATTTAGTAATCAAGGAGTACAGACTGCTTACGTAAATACCTTAGGAAATACCTACAGGGATTCCATAGCCACCTTGATTCTACACAAGGAAAGTAGGACGATACCTATAAAGAAAGGCGTCAGACAGGGAGACAATCTCTCCAATGTCATTCACTGCGTGCTTGGAAGAAGTATTCAAGCTATTAAACTGGGAAGGTTTAGGAGAAAGGATCGACGGCGAATATCTCAGCAACCTTCGGTTTGCCGAAGACATTGTTCAATTCCGCAACAATGCAGACAAGTTACAACAAATGATTGAGGACCTTAACAGAGAAAGTGTGAGAGTTAGATTGATGATTAATATGCAGAAGACAAAGGTAATCATAAATAGCCCGGCAAAAGATCAAGAGTTCAAGATCGCCAGTCGGCCTCTACAGTCTGTGAAGGAGTACGTTTACCTAGGCCAATTAATCACAGCGAATCCTTATCCTGGAAGGTAAATCACAGAAGAATAAAATGGGTTGCATCGCATACGGCAGATATCGTGATCTCCTGACTGGAGCTCACCGTTCTCAAGGAAAAGGAAGGTGTACAATCATTGCATTTTGCTGGTTCTGACATATGGGGCAGAGGCTTGGAGACTGACAAAGTAGCTTGATAACGAGTTAAGGACCGCACAAAGAGAAATGGTAGGAAGGGTTCTAGGCATAACTTTAAAATACAGATAGAGGGTGGTTTGGATCAGAGAGCAAACGAGTGTAGGCGATATTTTAATTCACATTAAGAGAAATAAATGATGCTGGGCAGTTGATGTAATGCGCAGGTTAGATAACCGTTGGACCATTAGGGTTGCAGAATGGGTACCAAGAGAAGAAAAGCGCAGTAGAGGACTGCAGAAGACTAGATTGCGCGACGAAATTAGGAAATTTGCCGGTGCTAGTTGGAATGGGTTGGCGCAGAACAGGGGTAATTCGATATCGCCGGGAGAGGCCTTCACCCTGGGGCAGTGGACATAAAGTAGGCTGATCACGATGAAGATGTTGAACGTAACGGTGGGACATTCGTTGCGATCCATTCACACCGCTGGGTCTCATGCGTCGCGTTTCTGTAAGAAATCTAATAACTAAACAGAAAAGTTGCTAAACGCCAACTGCTACGAAATTCGCTTTGGCGAATCGGATGGTATTGAGGAGAATACACCATTGAAGCAAGTTTAGCTAAGCTACAGATGAAGCAGTTGTCTAGTTTTTTTGTAATAGTAGCCTCGAAATAGCACTTAAGCCGTTGACGCGTGCACCTGCTCGTTAGCAGACATAACGTAGGTTCCATTGCGTTGGTTGGTTCCATAACGTAGGTTCCATCTGCAAGGCCATATCACAGCCGCCCACCACGCAGCCCAACAAAAGGACGTGACAAGAGCTCTTGCAAGGGAAGTGCTGCCGACGCCGGATGTACGCCACTGCTGTAACGTAACGCGACATAATCGAGACAGGCTAGTCACACATGCTTGCCCCTGGCACCAAGAAAAAATAGGAAGGGAAGAGAAGATAAAAGAAGCTAGGACTGTAATTAAAGCGAACTGTAGAGACAAACAACGTTGAGAGGAGGACCGGAAAAGGTGACTGCCGTTTTCCCCTGGGTAGATCAATCTGGGTGAAGACAAAGAACTCTGTAGCCTCCGCCGGGGACCATACCAGCCAAACACCATGATCGACTCAACCCCCAGGAGCCCGTTTTTCCGGAGACGGCTAAGCCGGGCACGGTTATGTGCAGAAGGGTACAACCCCCATGTGCTCGGGTCCACGTTGTGCCAAATCAGCAAACGCCTGATTATGAAGACGCCCCTGCAAGGATACCGGCATCTCATGCATTGCTAATGTAGCAAATGAATCCAGACGTCACATTGCTTCTGGTATTCCCGTCTCCCATTATTTGTAAAGCTTGTAAAGATGTAAACCTTCATCTCGCGTATGTGGTCTTAATTATGAATATGCTTAAACGTATGTGGGAATCTCACAAATTGATCTTCCGAAAAACATTAAGTGCAACATCCTGATGAAATTTTCAATGTTGACTGTTGTTATTTAGTCAAGTTAAACAATATTCATTAGTTTAACAAATAAAGGTTGTGTTATTTTTTGTATAACTAGCAGCGTAGGTAACCACCTGCTGAAGCTAAAATATCAACACATAAAATACCGGCAGGTTGCTGTATATGAATGGGGTCATTCAATTTTCCAGCATCTCAGTTAATAAACAACACGCATTTATATTTATTAAAAAGCTTCTTCGATAGTTCTCGTGTTATACATGAGCTATGCTGATTGTGGTATATAATATGTAATATTATTATTTATTTATCAACCTCTACAGTTCTTGCATAAATTCGCCATGTCTATGGGGTTGTAAAAAATAAACTGATAAATATTTGAAAGTATTGACACGTGAACTGGTTTATCTTTTATGGGTGAGCGCCTTTGACGCCTAAGAAATGTTATCGCTCAGCGCGGGACGCGTCTACATGTATCGCAATTTTCTAGAATGATATCAATGCTTCTATCCACTGTCTGTTGTCGCCGAACCTTGTGTAATCGGATTGCATGTATGCGCGACGCGAATGGTGTACAACTTTGTGGAAGACACCCGGGTCCCAGCCATTACTCTGGAAAATTCGACGACTCATCTATAAAAGCCGACGCGCTTGACCCGCTTATCTGATTTTGACGATCGCCGACTGTGTTCGCCGTTGTCGCCATTCTTTAGGTGTAGACTTTTTGTGAGCACAGGTTCGCCCAATAAAAGTTAGTATCGTCTTGCACAACATTGTTACTGCGTTCTTCATACGTCCCTCCATGTGACAATATTATATTAGAATTTCTTTATAGACTACTAGAGACTGTATTATACTTTCATGTTGTTTGACATAACAACTAATATTAGAGTAAGAAACTTCGGGAAGCCGTTTCGCTTAACCAATTTGACTCCTCGTTTCCATTAAGTAGTTCCATTTCTAAGGGAAATGTGAAAACTAATATTTCAAATTTGAACCTCATCCAAGTACACTACGCTATTTCTCCTCCACAAATTACCCAGACCTCTCCGAAGAGCACAGGTTTCACCATATCTGAAACTAATACCCATTAGAATCAAATTACCGCTTAAACGTAATTCGCTTCGGGCAAGTCACTGTGACGCTTTTTACATGCCTTGATGACATCTCACCACTGAAATGCAACAGTTATACATAAGAAAATGCTAGGTATCCAACAGTGCGCATCACTTATGGTATTTTAACTGGTGATTGACGCCCATTTGTCACCTCGTACCTCACACCATGTCATTTGGCGAAATAACTCCTGTCTAACAGAAATATTGCTGAAAAAATATCAACGAGGAATCTGACTTTTCCCATTTGCGAATGCCGTTCAACTGTGCTTCTGCTCACCGTCTGGTCTCCAACCCTTGGCTCCTCCGCCCTTTGTCTCCTCGGATGAACCTTCTGTCTTCGATGGTCTTTGATGCCCTTTAGATCCCTTGGAAGGTGAACCACCCTCCTCTTTCTTCTGATGCCCCTTTGCTGCAAGTGCAAAATAGGTGTTTCTGTATGCAATTTACCCGGCGAACTGCCGAACGCGACCTCTAGGAAGGCAGTATTTCCGACAAATCTACTACGCACACAATTTCGATTGTTGTGCAACGGCGGTATCGCACTATTTTGTTATGGGGACAGAAGGGACCGCTTTTCAGCTTACCCCGTTGTTCCTAGCATGTTCGGCCGTTCACAGAAAAAAAATAGATCTTAGAACAGAGCGTGTCCTACAGTTTGCTTATGACAACAGTACTGTGCACACAAAAAAGCTCCTTGCTCAACAAATAGCCTGAAATGATTTTAATGCTAGCTATCATTAAAAAAATCTACTGTATGCGACATTATAAGAAGTTGCTGCACTCTCTACCGAGTGCACATTCTTTTACTGGAAGAGAGTAGCTTTACCGTGCCTAAATACACAATATTTCCTGCCATAATAGGGTGCAGTGTTGCGGATTTCATTATTATAGAGGCCAGAATTATGAGTGCATGATCGGGAAAAAGTAATTGCTTTATTATGAAATCATACAGGGTCAAATATAAAATCATATTCAAGGAGGTACTGCAAGTTTTTATGGGCGCAGTTTTATGACATCATCTGAATTCGAACGACTGATACAATGTCATACCTGCACAAGCACATCTAAAAAGAAATTAGCACACTTTGGAAGCCTGTCGTATGTGGGACGTCTGTTATGGGTGATATTACCGTCGCAATTTAGTTAAAACAGTTCAATATCCCTACAGGACTGATTTCAGTGACAAGGTCTGCAACTGAATTCAAAGACACTTCATCACTGTAAACACTTAGCATGCCAGAACACTTATGAGATGAGGGAACTGTTGCAATAGTGAAATTTCAGAAAGCTCTCGGTGTATACTGAAAGCAGAATATAGGTTTGCCATGCCACTTTCTAAGACACAGTTTTCCATCAAAAGACAACGAGGAAGCTATAGCCTAGTAAGGCTACCGGCTAGGCTTTTGGCGCAAATTGAGATCAGTGCACCTCGTCGAGGCCTTCCTTGCTTCTGCCGGTTTTCCCTTTATTTTTAAACAAGACATTTATAGAGCTGCTTCCGTTTGCGTTACGGAATTTGTTAGGTTGCCGCGTTGATTTCATTACCTTGTTTCGTTGTCGTCATCAGTCTGAATAACGTAACTACCATATTCTTGGTGGCCTAAGCAGTATTCATTTATATATGAATTTAATTAGTCTGGCCAATAACATATAGTGACAGTACATTTGTATGAAACGTGGCACGCAGATAAAATAAAAACTCTCAGGTTCCACATCTTTTTTCGAAAACGAAAAAAGAAATGACAAACGTACAGCTGGTGCTGATTATTACCGCCACAAAAGTCAAGAATTATTCTTGTGGACAGATAGCACGATGCACAAGAAAGAAGTGCCTCTGCAAAAAACTAAAGTATTTCACTTATGCCCAGCAGAAACTACAAAATGGGTCTCAATGCTTCTGATCATGGTCATTTATATCCTGAATGTTTTTAAAACACCACCACTCTTCTGCTAACATGCTTCTTTTGGAGCTGCTATTTCATGTCCATAAACAGAAAAATCAACAAAAAATGATCGCTTTTTTTTCGATTGCGCCTGCGCATACGGAGAACCACAGTAGAGTTTTGTGCTGGCACAAAAATGTGAGCACTTCGTTTACTTGCACGGTGTTCTTAGTATATGAAAATAAACATCTTGTCTTTGTATGAGAGCACATTCATCTTGCAATGTGTAAGCGGTAGATATTTACCGGCGGTGAAATAATGTGGTTTCAAATAGGATCATTTGGCCTTGAACAAATATTAATGTCCTTTTTTTTGCACATGCTAGTGGGAAGAAAAGATCCTTGGACCATGGCCTATGCATTCGTGCATGCAAAAGGGCACAAAAGCCCTTATGCACTACGTGCAGGATGCTGGATTGTATAAACGTTTGTGGTACTAGAGATTTCTCTGCGGGTAACTGTGGCTGACTATTATTTTTCTCTTTTACCCTTGTCTATTCATCCCCTTTGCCCCTCCCCAAGTGTAGGGTGACTAACCGTGCACGTCCTTGGTTTACCTTCCTGTCCTTCCCTCTCGGTCTCTCTCTCTCTCTCTCTCTGGTGAGATTGTATTTAGTCAGCATTTGTGGCTCAATGATAAGGTGAACGGGTGGTATAAAGAGTTAAATTGAGTTGTGAAAGTTTAACAGTATGCTTTGCAAAGGGCAGCGGAAGTGATAAAAATCTGATGTTAGCATTAGAAAGAAACACATTTAGTGTGCTAAAGTGATTATGTAGTGAATGTGAAATTTGCTGAATGCCTGTGTTAAGATGGGAAGATAGCGATTTGTGGTATTTACCAGAACAGATCATACCACCTGTGCCACTTCAGGCTGGAGTTTGTAAACGTGCGATTTTCCTTTAAAAAGCGATCACACTGCGAAAAAATATCAACTAGGACGTATACTCTACAGAGGTGAAGGAAATGAATGAATGAATGAATAAATGAACAAATAATAACTAAATAAATTGCTGGCTCTCAAGTAATCGAGAGTAATATAAGCCTGAAATGTCAACCGGCAAAACAGATTGGTTCTAGATGATACTAGCCACAATCTCAAATTGGGTGTAGTGCATGTTGGCAACGGCACATCACACCACAGCGGGGTGGTGCCATCTCTCGAGGCGACGAAACACCCGCTCGGCGGTACTCATCGACTTCTGTCGTTCAAATAAGAGCAGGCAACCCTGTCTCAGCACCAAAAGATGGTGCCCTGTATCGCCGTTTTAAGCGTCGCTATTCAAAACAACAAATAAAACTTCAGTGTTCCAGAAGTTACAGCTTGAGTGATATTGTAAGCAAACAAAAACACGGAAGCAAAATTTTTAGTAACATGTTTGGGCAGTAACTAGCGCATGGAATGCGGTACTGTACAATTTATTGGGGGACAAAGGCCGAATTTTCTTAAGTTTTGACTGGTTTTCCGGATGATCTCGTTTGGTTCACGCAACTTGTCTTGTGCCTTTTTTTGTGCGTATCATCAGCCTGGGCACCACGCATCGCGTCATGGTTGCTTACGCGACTCAGCTATGAACAGACCAGCGCCTGCTCAACGCCCGATGAAACCCAGTGCTTTCTCTTCAATGTGCCGGTTTGGACTTCGGTTGACGCCATCATCGACTTCATTGAAGAAGTCGTAGGTGCAGGAGGGTTGCAGTAGCTGCAACATCACAGCGGCAACAAGTTCTTGGCAGCTGTGCGCTCCGCGGCTCGTGGCAGCCAAGATGGCGGCAAAAGGCTCCCTCCTACTCGCCAACAAGGTCGTACCGCTGGAACCCATGGGCATTCCAGTGGTTTAGGTGACGGTCTATCATCTATCTTGTCAGTGACGACGCCCTGATTGATGCACTTGCACCATATGGGAAGTGCCCAGGCACTTCCGACGTTGTCTTCAAGGACAGGACGGACATCGGCAATGGCAGTCGACTGGTCAAGCTCGAGATGGTAAAACCTCCACTTAATTTCATCATGGTGACTGGCTTTCGGGTTATGCTGGAATAAAAAGGAATGTATAGAGCGTGCTCCAAGTGCGGAGCAGAAGGTCATTTTGGGGCCTCCTGCACATCAGCTCTATGCGCCCGATGTGCCATTTTCAGCCATACAACTGCTCTGTGCAACGCGCCATGCAGACGTTGCAATGGCGAGCGTGCCACTGTTGACTGGGTGCAGCCGCGTTCGTATGCTGCTGCAGTGACACCAGTGACGCCCACGCAACCACCTCTGACAGAGAATAGATCAGAGGAGGCAGCCGAGGCACAAGCCACTGATTAACTAGGAAAATAAAGTGCCCCAGAGGCGTCGGCACCAGCGTCCCCCAATGCCAGCGACGCGGCGTCTTCTCACTCTACTGACGAAGAGAGCAACGAGACGCTACCTGCCACAATGGCGTCGTCTGCCACGGAAGATGATGAGGAGCCTACTTTCGGCACCCAGCCTACGCTATCGCCGCGGGAACGGCATCTTACATGAGCTACAACACCGAACGCTAGCGAGGACGCAGATGGGCGCCATCGCGGCCTCCCAGAGGTCTCGGCTGGTCCATCGAGGTTCACGCCGGTTGTCAAGACAACGACAGCGCTTGCGAGTGGTACTAGTGCAGCGGTGAAGGAGCGACGCACGCACTCGCAAACAGCGTCTGAAGAAGCCAAGAGAACGCTGTCTTCAGAGAGCTCTACGTCATCAGAACCAACGGCAACACCTTCCAAGAAATGCAAGAAAATGTCACGAGACACCACTACTATGGACGCGGTCTCTGAATTGGAGACGTACTGACGATGGCGCCTTACATTGCTTCTGCTGCCCTTAAGGACTGCTTTTCCTCTGCTCCCCGCTACGAAGCTCAGGCAGCGTTTAAGCAACAATGTTTGGCGAGGACATCGCGTTCCCGTCTCTGTGCGAGCCTCCGCAACCTCGGTATTTTAGGAATCAGCTTGCTTCACGCTTACTTGTATGAAGAACATGAGCAGTGCCAGTTTCGCGTTCGCTGGTGTGATACTCCAATGTCACTGCTTACTTTGCCGTGTTCTGGCTGTTGCACTGATGTAGGAAGCCGATTCAGTTCGCAACTAGTCTGTGGTAAGCCACTTGCCTTAGTGTATTTCTGTACGCAAGTAACTCGCCATGTATTTGCACATAATGAAAACGCACAAGGATGTCGTAGCAGAGACAAGCAGATAGAAATAATTCATATCGCCCGCGAGAAAAAAGTCGACCTCGTCTTTCTTCAGGAGTTTAACTTGAGGAACAAACAGGAAGTTAAGAGTTTTGTGATGAATTTTCTGTAAAAGCTTATTTTTCATATAGCCCCAGGAGATGTCGCAGTGAAGGAGTAGTGGTTCTTCGTAGGGTGCTTCTACATGGAATTCACTGCCCATTTGACTTGGAAGGCCGTGTGACAGCTATTGATTTTTTCTGCGGAAGAGCAAAGTTCGGGCATTGAATGTCTATGGACCCGCCGTACCATCAGACCGCAATGACGTCTTTGCGGTCTTCTTTGCGAGACTCTCCCCATTTTTGTTAGACAGCCACCTTTTCTTTACCGGTGGTGATTTTAAATGTGTGCTCGATCCCGTGCGCGACTGACGAGGGCAAAGACAAAACGCTTCCAATGCGCATGCAGCTGAATTAGCTCGTATAGTGAAAGAATACAATTTGTCGGATGCCTGGGTCCATATTCATGGTGGAAGTTTGGTGGTGGCGGCAAAGGCAATCTCAATGTCACCTAGATCGAATGTATTTTCCTCCTGAATTAACAACACAAATTGTCCAGTGCAGCATACTCGATCTCACCGTGGACCCCGGGCACATTTCAGATCATCGAGCTTTCGCTAAGTTGAACCTCGCAGGAAGGCCAGGTGAACGCACTGATATGTAGAAACTAGACATTGCTTATTTGCGTGACCAGCCGACCCTAACCAAACTTAGAGCGCCAGAAGCTGCAACACTATGCGCTTAGGAAGGCAATATCGAAGTGTAGGATACCTTAAAGGAAAGGTGGAGGTCAGCATGCATAGCAGCTAGCTGGACACGAAAAATAAAAGAGACTGAACAGCTTTGTGAGTGCCTCAGAAGGATAAGAATAGTACGTGGTGGTGGTTCCCAAACACAGTTATTGCGCGAATACTTATACCATCAGCGTGAACTATACCATAGACTTATGAGCTCGTCCTCTCGCACCTCCTCAAGGGCGCGGATGACGAACAGGCCAATTCCTGTTCCTGAGGCACTGCGGCTGACTCGTACGTCCAGCAGGAGACAAAATGGCAGCTATTTTATTGAAAAGGTCATAATAGAAGATAACACAGAGAGTGGCGCGTGGTGAGCTATCGAAAGCATTTTTTAGAACTGGTTCTAAGATGCATTTTCATCGGAACAGATTTGCAATGCACAACTTTCGGGTGAAGAAATTTCGGGTTTTTGTGCCAACCTACCTGAAGTAGAATATGCAGAAGGCGAGAATTTATTGTCTCCAACAAATTTGCAAGAAGTTTTTGATGTTATACGATCTATGAACAGCGGATCAACACCCGGTCCACATGGCTTACCAGTCGAATTTTACGGGTCTTGCTGGGAGGAAGTAGGCACTGCCTTAGTATCGCTCCTTACCGACATTCTTGCAAGGGAAGGTATTCCTAAATCGTTTAATCGGGGTCGCGTAATGCTCGTGCCAAAGTCAGATTCCAACCTTGCAGAACCCTCATCCTGGAGGCCTATAACGCTGCTCAGCACAGACTATAAAATATTGACAACCCTCCTTGGAAATGGCAAGAAGATTTTATGGCCGAAAATAGTCAGTGTACATCGAACATGTTCCGTGTCTAGTCGGAGTATATTTTCGTCCCTTAACTTAGCACGTGATATCACACAATACGTAACAGCGCGTGAAGCTTCAGGAGTATTAGTAAGCTTGGACCAAGCCAGAGCGTTCGACCGCTTAGAGCACCAGTACTTATTTGAGGTTTTACGTTGCTATAACTTCCCTGAAGAGTTTGTAGACATCCTGTGGATGTTGTATTCAGGAACAGCAGCTGAGCTACTACTTAAGAGCATTTTGACGCCTATATGTGATCTAACAAGGGGAGTGCGGCAGGGCTGTCATTTGTCACCCATATTGTTTGTGCTTGCGATTGACCCGTTGTTAAGGCGTTTTTGCGAGAGCCCGCTCGTAAGTGGTCTTCCTATGTTGGGAATGGGGTGCAGAAAAGTATCAGCGTATGCGGACGACATCATTTTGTTTTTACGGGATGGGGACAGTCTTCTAGAGGTATTTTGTATTTATAACCAATATGTCTCAATATCAGGGGGCAAAATAAATATGAGGTAATATGAAGCAAAACATTTAGGTCGCACTAAGATAACACTACCAGGGGCCATTAAACGAACCGAGCATATGCAAATACTAAGCATCAAATTATGTGCAAGTGGTGTTTGACCTAACACGTGGGGAGACATTGTCAGCTCGATTAAAGAACAGTCGGAAGCAGTGACTGCGTCGCTACTACCGCTGGTAAAAAGGGCGTTCTGTATTAAGAACGTGTTGTGCGGTAAGCTGTGGTTTGCCGCAAGGGTAGCCCTCCTGCCGTCACCAACAGCACGGGTAGTAAACTCACTTCTTTTCTCATGGTTCTGGTTAAGCAAGTAGCAATACGTAGCGCAGCAATTTTTACGTCTACCGAAATCCAGTGGAGAATGGAGCTTGCCGTGCGTAGTTACATTTGGTAGGCTGTTGTGCACTAAGAGTACATGTGATCTACTTGATGATGATGAGTACCCAGGTAGGCCACTGCTCCTTTATTGGCTGGGCCATTACCGTCGAGCGCTTATGCCGCAGAATACAGGCAACTTGCTTCCGGCCAGCACGGCAGTATGGGGACTCCACGCTTGCAAAGCCAGCTTGTACAAGTAAGGATTACAAAGTGGATTACCAGTTTCTAGACTTTGTGAAATGTTGTGTGAGACAGCTGTACCTCCACGGACAACTACTACACAAACAATGACAGCCATGCTTTCACGAGATTTGCCCTCTCAAGTGAAGGATTTTCATTGGCAATATCAATGGGGTATTCTACCTACAAGAGACAGGCCCGAACGCTGCCATATGTTAGCGAATGATAAATGCATGAATTGCGCACAAACAGAGACCAACGCGCGTGTAGTAAAGGAGTGCGTTGTAGCACGCACTTACTGGAAGATAATTGCAAGAATGTTTAGAATATCCATCGTGCGTCCATCACAGCAACGAGATCGCTTTGAGAATCTCGTCTAC
Source organism: Dermacentor andersoni (assembly GCF_023375885.2). Classification (NCBI taxonomy): domain Eukaryota; kingdom Metazoa; phylum Arthropoda; class Arachnida; order Ixodida; family Ixodidae; genus Dermacentor; species Dermacentor andersoni. The sequence goes on from NC_092820.1 coordinate 116,641,998, forward strand.
TACAGCGCCAGCTACGTCTGGGGGTGGTTCCGCACAAATTGCAAAACAATCTCGGCAGTCAAATAGGGCTATGTACCCCAGAATGCGCAAACTATGGGTGGTAGTATGGGGTCATATTGAAGAACAGCTGTTCAAACTCGGTGAAGCCGAGTTTCTTCGCCGCTGGTCAACGCGGTACCTAACCGTCTCCCGAGGCAGTCTTTGTACAGCCAGAATAATGCTCAATTCTGTTTGCCTGAGTTGAGATTTTGTATTTGTATGTGCCCCGAGTGTCTTTCATAAATTGGAGGCTGACAATAATGCTTTTGCGTGGACGCTGTAATAATTTTTTTTTTTTGTGTATGGCAAAGCCAGTGACAAGCAGACACCATTTATTATTTCATTTGTTAGTCTGTTTGGCTTACATAAAATATGATGTGTTGCATGTGCAATATTATACTGTACTTTACGTTCATACAACAGTTGTAAGCGTGCCTACGGCTGAATAAGTTTCCTTGACAACTTGCCTAGATGTTCTCGTTTGAGTGCCCGGATAACGGCTGTAGCTTTTGCTCATAGTCACTTGAAGGTCGCCGACAAAGGGAGGCAAAAGATTTAATCCTTAATAAATCAAGCGAGGCGCACTTTCCCGTATGACGTTGCTGAATCAGGTGTGCTACAGCGTGCAGCCTATTGCAAGCGGTGTGTCTGGCGAAGACCGTGGTACAATACAACGTAGGAATACAATGAATCGAAGCCGAACACGTTTGATGCAAAAGCGATAACGTCCTGCACACAACTCTCCTAGGAATAATTGCAGCTGAGCTTACTCATGCAACTGTCCTTGCACTGCTCCTTGGTGTCAAACATGTTTCCATTCTGTGGACAATCTCCGTACATAAAATTGTCGCATGTTGCTTTATTTTGGTCATAATACCATTTATCAATCTGGCTTTCGCACTGATCACCTTCTTTCGGCATCGATGAGCAACGCACATTCGGTGACACTGCTTCACCTGAAACAGAAAGTTAAAAATAAATGCCCTAACAATATATCATGGTTTATTATTGACCAAGAAATATTTGGCAAACTTATTCGGAATACCGGATTTGTACGTCTTACTGCTATGGAAAACGAAAGAGCGCCAATATCGAGAGGCATACTATCGAGTGCTTGACTTGCTTCAGAGCTGAATCGAACTTGTGCACCAGCTTTCTAACAAGTGGGAGTATTTCTCACGTAATTTAAAGCAAAGCGCCTGATAATATTTTATGGCCTAGAATATTTCTACTTAGCAAAACACATGATGGTTTTATTCTATGCAGATAATAATCTACATGCTGGTATTCAAGACCATCGCCAGTGTTGTTTTCTTATTAGTTGCGTATGGCTACTGGCTACTTCGATTCTCGTATCCGTTTGCTTTTTCCAGCCGACGACCTAGCAGAAGGGCTGGGAATTGAGCGGGTTTGTTGATATTATTTAATGCTGAAAGCAGCGCAAGAAAGCACCCGAAAGCAGAGACGAACAGGAGAGGCGCTCAGATTTTAATTAAGGTTTTATTTAATCTGATGTGTATTTGCACGTACACGATAATTATAAGAAAGAAAGATAAAGAGCAGTATAACTTCAGCCCCGCGTGCGCAATGACAATAAATTAATAAATATATTTAATGGCGTTAATAAGCTTTCCATGTTTTTGAGAACACTTTCCATGTTTTTGAGAACATTTATTCTTGTTTCTGTTTCGTATTATCTGTATGTACAAAGACACGTCGCCCTAAACAAAGCGTTCCATCTGAGTTCACTGTCTGTCACCTTGCTTTTATCTACTTTGTTAGGCGTGTTTGCCTCTACTCCTTGGTGAAATTATGGTTTGAGTTTCTGGATATCTCTCCTAGCTTCGCGATTGTTCAGCTGTAGCCATTCGCTGGTGACTTTCGGTGTAAAATTAAAAAAAAAGATGCTCCATCTGCAATGAATCTTCGTACCTGCAGTTACTTTAAATACAAAAAAATACCACATCGTCAAGCAACCTGCCATAGGCACGCTGTTGCGAAAGTATATTGGTAAGCATATGAGCCTATCTATATGCTTCAAAACAAATCTACCAGCAGTGGAAATATCACGTCGTTAGCTGGATCGTAGTTTTAGATCAGCATTTTCACATTGCATTATTTTGCTTATTCCTGTGCATTTTCACAGTGCCTCTATACTATACATAACCATGTACAATGAAGTATGCAGCAGTCTATGTGCGTGCGAGAATGCCTGTTAAGATGCAGTAACCAAGATTAAATTATGTCTGTCAACAACATTACGGAGAGCATTGTTAGAAGTGATGAAGTGCTCTTAAAGCACAACAAGCATACAGATGTTACCAATAACATAAGTTATTGTGAGTACTAATGACATTTAGCGAGAGTTATCAGTCTAGCACTACATGCGCAGTGTCTTCAGTGAATCGAGGCATTTCATAAAATGTGGGCCACTTCCTTTTATTCAGGCACTAAATCCTCTCGCATCAATTTGTTCTTAAGTTTAGTGTTTTTTGGAAGAGAAAATTCTATGTGTGCAATTAGACCACAGGCACTTCTATAATTGCTAGTTCAAGCGATAATATTTGCTTGAAGTAGCACAAGAAAAATTTATCAAATGCTCCTTTTTACGATAACAGCAAGCTGCGGAAGCCAGTAAGGGCATGCATTTCAGTACGGAAAACTCGAAGACTCACTTCGCAACTTGAAAATGTGGGTACAAGAAGGCGTCATCAATTGAAACGTCAGCCGCAAAGCAGCAGCTAAAAGCTCAAAACATATCTCGCGCGTGCCACTTCGAGACAACGCGTGGCACGCTTTTCGCGTGTGAAGTTGATAAATATCGCAAAATTTTCGTCAACTTCTACATGCACTATTGAGAGAAATAACTGAAGGCAGCTCAACATACCCTAAAATTTTAATTAGGACTCATGTGTGCTATGCTGAATCAGGGCACTTTGTATATTTAAAGACTATTTCTTATATGTACGTCCAGCGCAATTTTTAATACGTCTACAATTTCTTATTGCTCTGTTCTTCATATGTGTAATTAAAGGCGTCATTGAGTATACACGTAGTGCTAGGTGTGTTGATAATGAGTCCGTCGACTGCAGTCAATACTTGAAGCAGTTGTATCTACAATATCACCGCGCACAAGCAACTGACTTTTGCTAATCGCGTGTTCCTAAAAACCGCATTCGTCATCAATACGAAGGGGACCACCTAAAATTTACCGCCCCTAGGGAAAGAAATACACACGCCCTGCTTAAAAGTGTGGAATCTCCCTGAAAGTTGAACAAGAGGACTTACTCCTCTGTATTAAATTTCTAGACTTGAACCTCTGCATCACGATGTATCGTCGCTCTAAAAAATTCGCTGTTCAATTTATACTCGTGGCCACTTTACATTCTGTGCATTTTTAGTATGTTGTGCAACAATTGTATGTCTCAGCTTCAGTTGCGGAGCAATCATCGTTGAAGGAAAAAGAAGACGAGCACGACATTCCACTCTTTCACAGCTGTATGTTGTGTGCCCAGTTGTTGCTGTGATGACCTGGTGTGCTACGGGAGTGCTTCAGGCAACTTAGCCAAAAGACGGGCTTTATAGGTGAATATGGGGCCATTGTGAACTTTTAGGAGCCGTTGGAAACAATTCTAATCACGAAAAAGTGGCAGAAACGGAAATTGTGCAAAAGTGCGTAGCGAGATTTGTCAGAATTTTGTGACATTACCACGCAGTGTAGTGCGGTGGTTACCATCTTGAGCGACGGTGACCAAATCGTTGTTGAAATTCCTGAAAGCAATGTGTTTCTCTTCCTCTCTCCTCGCAGAGGCGTTTGCGTCGGCAGGCGTTTGGTGTGTTGCGAAACCCCGTACCCGAGCACATGAGGGCTTGCGCGGGTAAGCCGAGCCTGGAGAAAGGGGAATCCTGAGGGTTGAGCCGATGCCGGTGATTGGGGCTTTAAGATCCCCTGCGGAGTCAGCACACCTCTTTTGTCTTTGCTTCACATATATGGCACCTCCCGACTAACCGACCTGGAAGAAACCGATGGTTGCCTTTTCCTGTCCTCCTCTTCAATGTCAGTTTTTCTCTCTCGCCTTTTCATCTGTAATGTCTTCTATTCCCTTTTCGCTTAATATTTCCGGGTGTGGGAACCCAACCTTAGGACCATGTTTTCTTAAAGTCCGTACAGTTGGCCTATCTAGGACCTGTCTTTTCATGGCCTTGTATCTCCAGGTTGAGCTCCATGCTGGGTGGCTGGCTGTTCTGCCACAATTCTACATACATCTATGGCAAATCCTTTTCCGCCACTTCCTGACAGTCCTTAGTAACGAGGGTGCACCGTAGAAATATTAAGGTTGTTTGGCCGTCAAATGGATTATTTTTCACAATTTCATGCCATACACTCCATGAAAACCACAAACGCAGCGAAAATGATCTCTTCTTGCCTCGTTTCGAAATCACTAACCAAAGTTCAAAGCCAAAGCTATAAAATATCCATACTACAAAGTGGACATCTCCGTCTGGAAGAATCAGAATGAAAGGCTGCCGAATCTTGTGTCTTTGGGGACGTTCTAGTAAACGTGACCACGCATCGTACTATTAACACCTGCGGTGATGTTACATCCGAGAGTGACCTGATTGATCTGACAAAGGCTGAGCTACTTGAACTCTGGGTTGACCAGAATGTGATCAGTGTTACACAAATCTGAATGGTGCGCGATGGTAAAGAAATAACGGCATTTGGTTTAGTTGTTCTGCCCGAAACATTCGAGATGAGTATGTTTAGACAAGGGTCAGGCCATATATTCGGAATCTCTTCCGATGCTTCAACTGTCGATGGTACCGCCACAGTTCTCAGAACTGCTTAGACTGACTAACCTGTGCCAATTGTAGTGACCATGGACATCCGTCCAAATCATGCAAGAATGCTCCACACTGCGTGAATTGTGAAGGGAGCACGCAGCGTACTCGCGCTCCGGTCCATCTTGCATAAAAGAAAAGAAACAGTGGCAATCAAAGTCAAAGAGAATATTTCGTTTAAGCAGGTACGCAGGCAGGCATAGTTTCTGCCAACGAATAGTTTTGCTGAAGTTCCACGTCAAGGGGCAGTGTCACAACGGCCTCCGGTGGCTGCCTGGCCCACACGCAGTGAGCCGGTGGTGAAGTCACCCACCTCCTCAGCAGCTGCGGCCGGCGCTGTTCCATTGTCCCTAAATAGGGACCATCGACCTCCAACCGGGCGGCCTCAAGGGTCTCAGCTCTTGAGGAAGGACCTTCTCGTCAACCAAACCACTCTGCAAAGCGGGTGTGCAGCTGTTTGCGGCAGGTGATAGAGGCGACATTATTTTGACCGGCAAAGGACCCTGTATCCAAACTGTCCTTTGCCAGAGAGAGAGAGCGAAACAACTTTATTTAGTCGCCTGCAGAACGACTCCTTGACTAAATGGCGCCGCGACGCGGGCCCTGACGGCTTCCCAGCGAGCGATCTCTACTCAACTCCAGCGCGTGTTACTCCCATGGTCGGTCGCTCTGAGGGCCAACCTGGGCCGCCCAGTACGTCTCGGCGGCTCTTCTTCTTTCCAGAAACATAGGAATAACTTTTTTTCTCATTATGGACACCCAAATATAACAGTGGAACGTGAGAGTACTTCTCCACTATTTTGACAATACTAAAGAAGTCCACAAATTCACACCAAAGGGACTTTGTGCCCAGGAAATTTGCTTCAAGTAATCCTAGCAGTGTTAGCCAGTGCCAGAACTCACGGCTTTTGCGCGGAATGTCCTTTCTGCCACAGGGGCCATGACTGAGCTAACCTATTAGGTGAAACCATCTGGTCAATAAATCCCCGCATGCTACATGAAGGTAACAAAGCTACAGAAATGGAGACCCTCACTGCGTAATGAACGACCAGAGTGGAAGCCGAGGGTATTAGTCATATCATAAGAAGCGAACAATGACACCAAGGACAACAGAGGGCTTCTTATGATGTGATACATTCATAAGGCGTGTTTCTTGTGGACGATGCTCGCGGGCGCCCCGACGAAGATGACGGATGCTCTCGGGCTCTCGAGCTGTCAGCTGAATTGGCCAGCGCTGCAGTTATCCTTTGTAAATATACGTTGTAAATAGTCTCCAGTTCCTAATCCTTCGTTCGCGTAACATTCTCGTGAAGCTTGCCATTCGCCGTCCTCGCCACGGAGCTCTGCAGCGGCCGCAGCGTCCTGCTTTCCGCCATGGCTCCCGGTGACAAAACCTCGTCTGCTTATGCTCCTGCGACTCCGACAACAACGTACATTACCGTTACCAATCTCCGCGAACCTAGCATTTTCTCCGGCCAAAATAATGTTGACGTTGAGGACTGGCTGAGCCTGTGTGAACGTGTTAGCCGTAACAACAGCTGGGACCCTACCATTATGATAGAGAATGTCCTCTTCTACTTGGTCGGAAATCCTCGGGTCTGGTTCCGGACACACGAGGACGAGATCTCAGCTGGGATGCTTTCAAGGAGAAGCTCAGCGATCTTTTGGAAACCCCACCTGTCGGCAGCTGGCAGCTACAAAAGAGCTTGCTACCCGAGTTCAGTCTTGTACTGGATCTTATGTCTCGTACATACAAGACGTGCTCGCTACATGCCGGAAAGTCGATGAGAAAATTGCTGAGGTTGACAAAGTCGGCCACGCACTCAAAGGGATTGCGGACGACGCGTTCAACTTGTTGGTCTTCAATAATGTGCACACCATCGACGTGATTGTCAAGGAATGCCGCCGCTTTGAGCTCACCAAAAGCCGTCGCGTCATTCCACAGTTCTCCCGGCTCCCTAACATGGCTGCGACGTCGTCTTGCGCCGACCTTAGCGCTTCATCGCCAACAAATAAGCACGTCACACGTGTTGTTCGCTGCCAGCTCTGGGCTACAAGTCCTGCGCCGTTCCATCCACGCCAACGTGACCTCACCATTGACCAACCAGCACCAGTGACATCTCTCATTCAGGCAGTTGTGCGTCAAGAATTTGCTAACCTATGTTTTCCTATTGCATGCTCCGTCTCCCGACCTGACGCCCGACCGATTCCGACAGCTAGGCCTGACGCCGATCTGTATTCCCCTCCCAGATACCCTGCCGAGTGGAGAACTTTGGACGGCAAGCCCATTCGCTTCGGTTGCCTCGGCATTGGCCACGTCACTCGCCACTGCCTCACATCCTGGACGTCACCGTATTCGAACTCCTTTTCCCCGTCTTCTCGCCCAGTAACGGCATACGTATGCCTCCTACCTCTGACCTATCCGTCGATGACAGCCATCTTGCTCGCTCGCCGTCTCCTCAGCACCATCGGTCCCCGTCGCCAATTAGGGACCCTCCGGGATGGAAAACTAGTCCATGCAGCTTCAAGGGGTAGAGCTGCATTATCTTCGTCATGTCCAAATCCTTCCTTGATGTTCCCAACGAACCAGAACTTACTTGATGTTCACGTCGACGGGTGTCCATTGACTGCGTTAATAGGTACTGGAGCGCAGGTGTCTATAACGAGTTGTAACCTCTGTCGTCGACTGAGGAAGCTTCTCACGCCTGCACTACACGAGCCGTACGCACGGCCGATGGCAGCACTGTTGCCGTCACTGTAATGTGTACTTCCCGTGTCAGTATCGTCGAACACCACGTTCCTGTTCTCTTTGCAGTGGTGACCAATTGATCCCATGACTTAATCCTCAGACTCGAATTTCTTACGGAGCATTCAGCTTTGATCGACTGTTCTAACGGTACCCTTTGCTTCGAACTTCCTTTGCTCGCGGATATTCGTGCCGAAATTCCGAACAACTTTAGTATGACCGCCTTCGTCCACCTGCCACCTAAAGCCTTGACTTTCGTCGACTTGCTACCATCTTTTGCTGTGACCGATGGTGATTACGTCGCCACACCTCTTCTTGATGTCCTTTTGATGCGCAATATCACTGCGCCCCACTCTGTCATCACCGTCGCCAATAACAGGACATGTCTCCCCGTCATCAATTTTGGCCTGACGAAGGAAGTTCTACCCCAAGGCATACCGGTTGCAACGTTGCGTGCTATAGGAGATGACCACATCACGACGCTTTCAGTCGACGTCTGCTCAGATTCTTCCCCATGCCCACAGGATGCTGTTTGCCCTAACGCAACATTTCGTGCCATGATTGCTGCGGACCTATTGCATGAACAGGCAGCAGCTCTGTGTAACCTTTTGATTTCCTACCACGACATCTTGGACCTCAACCATCGCCAAGTGGGCCAGATTTCAATTGTTAAGCATCGCGCAAATGCTGGTGATGCCAGTGCTGTTCATCGCCGGCAATGTGGACTTTCCGCTTCAGAACGTAAGGTTATTCAAGATGAAGTAAACCAGATGCTTGCGAAAGACATTGTTGAACATTCGTCGAGCCCTCTGGCGTCACCCGCGGTGGTTCTTAAAACGAAAGATGGCACATGGCGCTTCTGCGTAGATTATCGTCATCTAAACCACATTATCAAGAAAGACGTCAACCCGTGCCTCGCATTGACGAGGCCTCGATTGTCTCCACGGTGCCAACTACTTTTCAGCAATACACCTTCGGTCCGGTTATTTGGGCATACTCGCCGCTGTCTTGTAGCACATCGTCTTCCTGGAAGCACGCAGAAAAACTTGAAAGCTTCGATGTTGAGGAGCTGGTGGGTTCTGCGTTTGGCGTGCCACCACGTCGAGGGCACCCTTTTGCTTTTCCAAGACGAGCGTAACACTTACCGTGAACTTCACATTTGTTGAAGGTCTTCCTTGCCCTAGGCATCTAGATTTGTCAACCGCGACAAACACAGGCACAAGGTATGGCACACACACAATGGAAACAAACTCGAACGCAGCTTGAACGCAGCTCTAACACAGACGACGCAGGTGTTCCAAGGTTGCAGAAACGCGGAAGAAAGCATGCAGAGCGTCTCGCAATTATCCTGTCCAAAAAGAAGGCGATCTGCCATAGTTCTCAGACCATTTTTAGATGTCGCTGATTGCAGACGAGCATTAAAATTTGGTGGTAAAAGTTTTTGGTTCGAGAAATTTATGATAAAGCGGAGGATATCCGAAAAGGAGGTGTGACCGCTCACCACGTGGTTTCGGAAAGACGGTTTTCCAGCCCAAAATGTTACTTTCTAGGAAAAGTGCGAATATGAAACGTTAGAGAAAGAGATGAATTTTTCGAATTCTAAAAAGAGAAAAAGATGATTTTTTTTTCAATATTTTTGTTACCCTGTGTCCTTAAGGGCTGCAACTCCTTTTGATATCGTTGCCGTGACGGCACGCCAGACATGACTAGTGACTCGCACAAAATCGCTAGTCCTACTGGCTTACTCGAGCGTGGAAAAAGTGTTTGTTCTTGCAATTGTGTACAATGTCATGTCAATAATTACCGCGGCTGCAATGAGCTAGTCGGCCTGAAAGGTCCCTGAAATTTGCTACAGGGAGTTGCGAATCATGTTATTAACTTTGTCGTTGGTCATACGACCGTAACAGATTGTTTGCTGTTAGTTTAACATTGAACTCGACTTGAAAGATCGCGTGACTGCCTTAGTAAAGTTTCATGACGCGATTCCGCGCCATGAAATCGCTCGACAAGGACAGGACAAAGTGGCAACTGAAACACGTTCCTAACTTCCGTATAGCAACAGTCCTTACTATTAATTTTACCCGCCGTGGTTTCTCAGTGGCTATTGTGTTAGGCTGCTGAGCACGAGGTCGCGAAATCGAATCCCGGAAACGGTGGCCGCATTTCGATGGGCGCGAAATGCGAAAACACCCGTGTACTTAGATTTAGGTGCTCGTTAAAGAACCGCAGGTGGTCGAAATTTCCGGAGTTCTCCACTACGGCGTGCCTCATAATCAGAAAGTGGTTTTGGCACGTAAAACCCAATAATTTAATTTTAATTTTACTATTAATTTTGTCCGAAACAAAACGCGAAACCGCTGCGAATATAGGAGCTTTCTCATACGCCATGTCGGTTGGTCAAAATAGGCATGCTTCTCCTAGTTCCGCAGTTGCAGTCTATAACCACGCCTGGCCAATTATTTAGCGCATTACTCACACAAGTCGCCGTCTTACAACCGGCGTTGAAAAGGTTGTGGAGTGCGAGCGTTGCAGCTATTTGAACGGTTTTAAAAGATCCTGAAGGATAAAAAATAGTAACACTCGTAACATAATGGCGGTATGCTCACAATGGTATTGTAAGTGCTTACCTTCCCTCGGTATGAAGTAAACGATGTAGTAAGTCAGGAAAGTAAACTGCTGAAACCACATTGCTCTTCAAAGGTCTCAAGTTCTCCTTTCCTAAGAAGCAATCTGTTGTTACGGCCAGGTGCACTTTTCTTTTTGACAGTGAACGCCGTGTGCCACTTACCTGTAAATACCTGTAGTTCTTACACAATCACAAAAAAATAGAGGTGTTCTATGCGCGAAGATTCTTGGAGCAGGTGCAACAACGACAGCTTTCTCAACGCGGCGAAAAATGTGGCGTTGGGTTTGATACAACAAAAGAAACAATGTTCATTTGTTGCTCTTCCCTGCTGCTCTATATTCGTGTACTTCTGCAGTGTTGTGACGTACATAAAAGAGAAAGCGCATACTGAAAAGCATTTCAGTAGCAAGCATTGAGAAAATCAGGAAGGAATACTTCAGGTGAACTGCTACCGCCTGTGTCCCTTGTCTGGATATGACGTACTACATCCCCAACAGGGTAGATTATAGGAAATGGCGTAGTGTAGAAAATTAGAGTAACTAGTGAAGCAACTCGCCTTATTGCAGTTGTCAAAATACTTTATTTATGCGGTATGAATGGCTGCAGGGCTCCTGTCTCTCCCTCTCCCTCTCTCGATGATGTTGATTATTGGCATACTTTTCAAACGTAGCGCGTACGAATAGTCCCCTAATCTGCTTCATTTTTTTCATGTTTTACTATATCTATAGCTATCTAGTCTTTCGCAAATATGATGTTGATCTTATCTTTCGTATCACAAACCTATATCTTATTACGGTTACCCATACGTGGCAATGACTTCGGTTCTATTAATCTGTTCTCTGTTTTCTTCCACCAATACTTAAATGGTCTCATACATATGTCGACTGCTGACCAGTTATTCCTTCCATCTTCTTTGGAGTTCAACGCTTCTGGAAGGTGGACACTCCTTACGGCTTTCAATGGGTAATTATCCTGGCATACCATTACCAGGTGTCGAGTTATCTTGGTTTTTTTTCTGCCGCATACACATGCCTCATACTGTGGCGCATAATTTCCTTGGTATGTTTTTTTATGCAGCCTCCTGGGCCCTCAAATAGCAAGGCATTATGAAACATATGGCGTCATCATGAATATTTTCCCTCATGCTTCCTTTCTTTTGTTTTTCTTAATCATCATGGTGCTTTTGTTTACATTCTTTGCATCTATATATTTGGCGTTTCGGTTTTTATCACTTTCTCTCTTATCTCTCGCGGTCGCCTTTTTATACGTTCACTTACCCAATACATGATTACAACCTTCCTTGACCTCTTCCTACATTTCATGTCCTTGCTTGCGATGCACAGATATGTGAGAAATTTAGCCATCAATTTAATATTATCCTTGTTGCTTAGTGTTCCTTTAAAAGAAAGCGTTGATCTTGTCTCCTTTGACATTAAGACAGCGAGCATCAGAATGTTTCATCATCACCACCACCACCACCACCACCATCATCATCATCATCATCATCAACGTCGTCGTCGTCGTCGTCGTCGTCGTCATCATCATTATCATCATCATCCTGGTTGCGCCCACTGCAGAGCAAAGACCTCTGCCATTCTTCTATAACTACGCCTGTTATGTACTAATTGTGGCCATGTTGTCCCTGCAAACTTCTTAATCTCATCCATCCAGGTAACTTTCTGCCGTCCCCTGCTACGCTTGCCTTCCCTTGGAATCCAGGTCTGTAACCCTCAATGACCATCGGTTATCTCCCGTTCTCATTGCATGTCCTGCCCATGGCCATTTCTTTTTCTTGATTTCAACTAAAACGTCATTAACTCGCGTTTGTTCCCTCGTCCAATCTGATCTTTCCTTATCCCTTAACGTTACACCCATCATTCTTCTTTCCATTGCTGGTTGTGTCGTGCTCAGTTTAAGTAGAACCCTCTTCGTAAGCCTCCAGGTTTATGCCCCATACCTGAGTACTGGTACGACACAGTTGTTATACACTTTTCTCTCGAGGGATAATGGCAACCTGCTTTTCATGATCTGAGAATGCCTGCCAAACGCACCCCTGCCCATTCTTATTCTTCTGATTATTTCAATCTCGTGATCCGGTTCTGCGGTCGCTGCAAGAACGTTTCAATGTAACCTAATTAATTCCCTCTGAAGTAAAACCCATTAATAACAGGAAAATGAGATATTCACCTAAACGTAGCTAAGTGCTGCACAGGAAGCCCATACGGGTACCTCGAAAGAAGAGTTTCGCACTTGAAGAAAAAAAGCTTTTTTCTGTACTTTTTGGTGGTGCCGGCTCGTCTTCGCTTTTATACTTCGTTTATTACTTCTGTTTTGCTACGCCTGCTGCTACCAAGGTTACTCTCGTTTTTTAGTGATGCCTAGGTAGACAGAACTTGCACGCGATGTTGACGCCCTTCGGCGAGAAATCGCAGAAATGCGTGAAAGCTTGCGCATGATAAACCATTTGTATGAATACCCTAGGGGAAAATGTGTGGCTGTGAGCGCCGAGAACCAGACGCTCACAAAAGAAAACGAAATGCTGTCTATAAGGGTAGCGGACCTCGAACAATACTCTTGTACAAGCAATGTCGAGATCAAAGGTGTGCTGTGCATACAGGGTGAGAACTGTGTCGCTGTTCTGCAAAAAAATCGGCGGCAAGATAGGCTTTCCTGTGGCACCATTTGACATAGACATTCTTCGCCGCAGGCCTGTGAAGAAGGACAAACACATAATTGTACGCTGCTGTTCCCGCACTAAAATGGCTGAATTTGTAAGTAAACCCTGGAAAGCACTACTGAACACTACCACTCTTGGCTTCCCCGCGTCTGCAGAGACCAAGATCTTTATTAACGACCACTTAACACAAGACAACAAACGCCTGTTTGCTCAATCCCTCTAACTAAAGAGACAGCACAACTGGAAATTCCTATATACGGACACCTGCTGCATCAAATCACGAAAGACAGAAGGGAGCCGTGTGTACCTCATTTCTAGCATTTCTAATCAAATAAATATTCCAGACAGTGCATTATCCTTCAGAAGAACTCAAACGGTCACTCAATAACACCAGGCTCACCCATAAATCCTTGATACACTTTAATATACGTAGCCTTTCAAAGAACTATGATAACATGAAAGATTTCTAATCTAAATGACCCTTTCACTATCATCTACATCTCAGAAATATGGCTGAGAAACGTTGATAATAAGCTGTTTGGTATTCCCGAATACACAAAGAAAGTATGCGTCCGTAAACATGTTCAGTATGGTGGTTCAGCAAGATAACCAGCCATATCGTCGTCGCCATGATCTCTTTCTCTTGCCCTAACCTTTAATCTGTGTTTTTCTAAATCTCTTCAGCTTACAGCTTACAGTAAAAACACAATAATTTGATCAGTATATCGCTCTTCATAATCTTGTTCCGTTAGTTTTTTTTCCCAGTCACATGCTATCTTGAACATTATTGCAAACGAAAACAAAAATGTCGCTATCCTAAGTGCCTAAGTACCCTCTGAAAGTCATTGCTCCAAATACACCAACTGCTGTGCAGGATATGGCCTGGATCCCTTAATAACTGTCCCCATAAGGTGTCCTCCGGCCGGATCTCACTCGGCAATAGACCATGTTCTCTCTATCCCTCAAACTTAAACCTACAGCCATGTGCTGGCGTAGTCACCGTTCCCATAACGGACTGCTATCCCGTGTTCGTTCTATTAAAATTCATAAACGCACCGCACCAAAGAAACATAAAAAGAGCTAAGTTTCGCACAAATAAGTTCCTTATTCAAATTGCGAAAATAAACTGGAACCCGATTATTTCTATGGCAGACCCAACACTGGCTTTCCAACAATTAAACAACAAAGAAGCGTGTACTCAGTGTGTACGAACCTAACATAGGACACTCAGTAGGTCTCAGCCCCTAGAAACCCCTGGATAACAGGATCCCTCTTACGAAGTAATAATAATTGTGATAGCTTTCATTACAATATTAAACGCCAGCCCTTTATTGTAACTTCAAAGTCGCGGTACATAACTTATTCTAATACACTTACCAGACTCTTCAAAAAAACCAAGCGCTCCTACTTTGAGAAAGCGATTGTTAAACACAGAAATAATGCCCGCAGAACCTGGGATACCAATACGTCATTAATTCTCCATCTTCACCAAACCGCAGACTGAACAACCTTAATACAGGAACAAGGGTAGTTACGGAAGCCACTGATATCCAATGAATTGAATGCTTTATTCTGTCCTACAGATGATCATTCACCAGACAGTATACAAGAGCCACTTCTCAGCAAACCCCTAATTCATTTTACTTGTACCTTAAGTCACCCAAACAAGTTTCCGATTCGATCGCTAGTTCATGAACAGCAGGTCCCCGCCTTGGTGATTTACAACCCTCCAAAAACAAATAATACTATCTCATATCGCCGACGTACTCGCGCACATTATTAACTGCATGTTTAAAATAGCCGTTATCCCCGACGAACTGAAGCACGAAAAAATAACTCCTATGTTCGAAAAGGTGGCAAAACCATTTCAAACTTCCCCCATTTGCATGCTATCTTTTCTTAGTAGTTATTGAGAAGATACTTGTAAACCGCTTAACAAATTACTTTCACAAATTTAATCTTCTCTCGCCTATGCAACACTGACTTCGTAAAGGTTATTTGACTGAAATAGCTATAGCATCATTCACTGACAAAAGAAAACACGCCATTGACAGCGGCCATGTTGTTGGCTCAGTTTTCGTTGACTTCAGTAAAGCATTTGACTCCATCTGTCATAACATTATTTGCTACAAATTAGAAGCTCTGGGCATTCGTGGCCCAGCTCTGTCGCTCATCGGCAGTTATCTGATTAGCAGAACGCAAGTTGTAGATTTCGGTGGTTCACTTTCACGTACTAATTCAGTCACTAGGGGTGTCCCACAATGCTTGATTTTAGGCTCTTTACTTTTCCTGGTGTACATTATTCATATTCCTCACTGTTTAACCAGTACTTCATCTATACTATGTGTTGACGGCACCAATATAATTACTAAGAGCAAATGTATAAATACTGTAATAAATCGTCTAAATTCTGACCTAGCCTCTTTACCTGCGTGGTGCACCAATAATAAACTTCATGTCAACCCTTCGAAAATGCAGTTTATGCTTTTTTCATACATATAGAGAAGTAATCGTGCCCGAACCACCGCTCATCTTACAAACTCATATTCTTTCACCTCCACAAAAGGTTGGGTTCCTTGGCGTCAAACATGACCCACACCTTATGTTTAACTTGCATGCTGACATGATCATAAAAAATGTTTTTGGAATAAGCGTACTCCATCTGAGATTGGAGATTGATTGATTGAAAACATTATTATTCCACTGAGCTGGGATGCCCACCTCTTAACCTACACGTAGGTAGGGGGGGGGGGGGGGGGAGGCAGGACGAAGCAGTCACCACGCGTTGCGGACGGTGAGTCTTCACGTCCTCAACGGCCAGGCGGATTGCTCGATGGTGGTCGTGTTCAGCCTCGCTCTGGAGCAAGGCCTCCCTGGCTTCTCTGCTCTCAATCTTTTCCTTGGCTCCTGCGGAGCCAGCACACTGCCATATTATATGGTGTAGCGCACCTTTTTGCTTACAAATTTTGCAGAGCCCGTCGTTATAGTCCCTCGCCTGTGTTAAGTAGATCCAATGTGGGGATGTAAAATTGTTTCCCTGGGGGCGCCACCAAGTGCGAGCGTCCTCCAGAGAGAGCGACCGATGCGGAGGCGAAAAGATTCTTCTTTCGGCTTTGTAATGATCTACAATCTTCCTGCACGGGATGATGCTATCTTTGATCCCTGGAAGTGGCCGCTCTACAGTTGCCCAGTGGTAGAGTGCTCGGGCGAGCTCGTGAGCGACTTCGTTGCCTGGGACTTCTTCATGGGCCGGAACTAAAATAAGAGTTATGTCCCTCCCTGGGAGAGCTTTTGAGTAGAATTCGGAGGGCCTCTTCCGAGATTCTCCCTTTGTTAAAATTTCGGATAGCTAATTTTTCATCGCATAATATTACTCCCGCTTTTGTACCCGCACAACTGAGCTACTCGAACCTCCCCGGCTGACACATATGCTACTCACATAACACATCTGCAACGTTGACAAAATAAACCCTTCAAGGGCATGAATTTCTCTAGTTATATGTCACATACAGTGTTATTTTTCGCTTCTTTAAAAATACTACTATTGCACTGCGTGATCCAACTCAAATTGGTTTTACTAATGTACCGCACACTAAAACATGAAGTCATTTTAGATAGATTCAGTATATCTACTTTTAGCACACTAAATATACGAGATTTTCCTCTAACAACTTTTTACTCTCTAGCATGAACACTAGTTATGGAATATTTACGGCCCTTCTTGCGGCCAATAAATACTGGAATAAACAATCATCCCATATTAAAGCCTGCCGCACAACGTTAACATTCAGGAGAGACACGAATAAATATTTACTAACGACATTACTGGCTACAGACTCATTACTATGGACATATATTGTATAGAAATGTATTTTACAGTTTTTGTTGCTTGTGTATTTGCCAAATGTATTGCGGTTGTTTTGTATCTCTAATTGCCTTCCTTATTTCTTTTCTTAGGTATTTAAATTTTTAGTTGCATAGTATACATTTGACTTGTGCTTCGCATATTTTAAGCACATTTCTGTTTCTAATTACCTGGTATATTACCATGTGTTCTTGGATATATGCCATTCCAATGTTTCCTTAATGTGTCAATTACTACATTTTTATTTACTGATACGCAGGATCTATTTCATTTGTTTGTTTGATTTCAACTTCAAATATTGTAAGCACATTTCTTGTATTTGGTTATTCACTTCACTAAATTCATGTAATGTGATATTAGTCATTGCTCTGTTGGCATAATGTATTAATTTCTATATTGTTAAATTTCTAATAGGAGGTACCCCTGACAGTTTTTGTAACTCCAGGACCTCCTTCTGTACTGATGATGAGTGGTGAAATAAATAAATAAAATGGCTCATACCCCTAAGCAAGTAAAATTTCATCATGGAGAACAACAAGTCGAAAACTATGATCATCATTGGCTCATACCCACGGAAGCAATGACTCAGGTCCCCGTAGGCAAGAAAAAGTTGCACTGGCTCATAGCGCCGTGCGTCGCAGCATATCACAGTGCATACCACAGTAATCAGTATATGACAGTGACACAAAGAACGTTTACAGAAGCATACTGTTTGTCTCGTCGCCATACCGTAGGTGGTGGTCATCTCAGAGCTTCGCTGTCCAACTACCTTCCCAGGTTGGAATGACTCCTGATGTCTTTCTTTTAATTTGTGGCGATCGTGTCGTGACAAATGAACCCAATAACACAAAATATCATGCCATTCCAACTTTGTTCATAACGTGGCCTTTATGTCAAACTTCGTTTTTTTTTTTCACCATTCCACAGAATGAACAAACTACGCAGCAGGGCACCGCCTCCATGTCTCTTATGGTCGTGTAGTGCATGATCAGGTCTTGAACTCGCACTGGCGGCGCTGGTGTGCTATAAGTTTTGTGTATTACAGAGAAAAAAAAAACAAAATTAACAATCACATATTACTTAGCAGTGTTATTACTTTAAACAAAATCTATTTAATATGTTTGACGAGACCCCATATAGAGAAAAATATTTACAATGGCATGTTCACTTAGGAGGCGACCGTGTGAGATAGGTATGTGCGTTTCATTCTTATGAGTTTGCAATATATAAGTGAACTTAGAATTCCTAACTGCTGGAACAACTTTCGAAAATTGGCAAAATTAGCTTACTTTGTCGTCGGTAGGCTTAGTCTTTAAAAGTACGTGCCAGAATAATTACTGCTTGTTGTATTTGTCCGGCAATGTACCATCTTCAACTATGACGGCCTGCAGTCAGTAAATATCTTAAATAATATATAAACCAAGAGCCCTTTCGGGCATTATTATCACCGCTTATTAAACATAGGTAAATGACACAGTAATAAATAAAAATAAAACATGCAATACCCTTGGGCTGCGGATTCTCACCGATCTCATACTAGCGCGCGACGCCGAATTTGAGGAACCAGGTAGGTATTAACGTGTCAACAGTAAACAGCTGCGTCTATGCCAGTATTTACGTTTCCCACGTCAATAAGGAAGTTGCCCTTACACTCCACAACCTGAACGGGCACCAGTTTCGAACAATAGAAATGCTATTTTAAACCGGAAGGTGCTCTGTAAAATTCTGGAATATTGATATTACAGTAGTATAGCTATTTCAGTTAGGAAATGCAAAAGTCGAGAACCATACTGGCGAAGATGTTTTGCAGGGTAATTTCCACATATGGTTTCTCGTCAATACAACCTCGCTTCAGGAACATGCCTGAATAGATGTTATTTAGAGTACAAATTCCAGTAAATCACAAGAGCAAGATACGTATTTGTCTGCGTTGTTGCAGATTCTTGAAAACCTATTTTGTGCAGTGCAAATGAAGAGGAGACAAAAGAAATACAGATACTTAAACGCACTGCCTTTCTTGCCACATTTTAAGAGCACGTGTGATGGATGTGGTAAGTAAGTAATGTGTCAATGTAACAATCAGTCTTTTGTCTGTGACGTATCTTAGAGAATTAAGGCCAAAATGCGACTGACGGCCATTAGCAAGCATACGGATGAAAACGTGGCTTGCAAAAAGTGGTTGCTTGCATCTGCGCTCCCAAGTTATTTTATAATAACCATGCGAAAGAAATATCAATTATTTTTATCGCCGTGGCCAAAGCTTCACTCTAAAGGCATCTTTCTTTTTTCCTCAGCCTTGCTTATGCCTAAACCGATATGCATTACACCTAACCTCGGCAAATCAGAAAGAGATTGTCCCAACCTCGGTGCGGGTTGCCCCTGAACGTTGAACTTAGGCCCATGTTCTAGAACAACGGACAATTCAAAGCATATTAGACTGCCCTGCCAACAAGAGAACACAGAAATTTGTGTATTTCTACAGCTGCCTCTTAGATGAGATGATTTCCAACTAACAGCCAATTAGCCAGAATGCAGCGAGACAATTGCTTCTTAGCGTCGTTCTGGCTGAATGAATGCGACACATCGCAGTAATTAGTCACGCCAATGTCCCTTCAGGCATGAGTTATGCGCAATGCCTTCTCCTAAAGTTTGTTTTTGGCTCCTTCATTGAGTCCAAGCATATTATACTTTTACGCGGAACTCTTGTTCGGCAGATATTCGAGCCTATTGCCAACACATCTTGAACTGCGGAAGCAACATCACATTTATTATTGTCTACTTTTATTTCAAGGTAATGCTTAGACCGCCGGCAATCAGGCAATGACTATGTTGAAGGCTTGTGGCTTTCACGGTCAATATGTCGTCTTTGTTCTGCAGGCGGCCGATAATTCTACCCGGACGAAACAATATCTTCAAGGGACGTCATATTCGAAATGTCGCAGTGCTTGGATAAGTTGGGGAAGGTTGGAGAATCGCTGCATCGTATTGTCAGGACAAGTGATGGAAGACAAAATTGGCTATCTCGCCTAAAGGACGAAGCACTGACGGCGACAGCAAAATTGGTCGTTGCGCTACAATTTCCTGGACATTGCTCTAACTATAGACGGGTCCGACATACGCCGGCGCTTCAAATTTTATGGCGCCCTTAAAAGGGTTAACACGCCGTATAGGGCCGTATGGCATCGCATGGTTGCCGCTAAATTGCCTGTAAAAAGCGGCGTAACATAATTACAACAATTTCAGGTTTGAGCACTGATAGTCTTTAGGCCTTTAAATCTACTCTTATAAGATTTAAGATTAAATGATTTCGCTGCTAACATGAGGATTTATAAAATTTGTTTAGGGACTGCCTTTCTCAATATTCTGAGTAATAATTTAATGAATGACACAAGACCTGTTAAGAGCAACTTTGGTGTTTGAATAGTCTATGAATGTAAGTAATGCAGAAATACGGGATCGATAAGCATATAGCATACATATACATTAGCATACGAAAAGCTCCACAGTGACACTGACACCAACGGCGAAAATTTGCTTCTAGTGTTCGTATGGATGCTATCACAATAAAATTGCTGCAGTTGATGCGACGCGCAATATTACGCCGCGCAACCCACGAGATTTGAGAAATCGAAAGATGTTTGCCGACTGGTGTGTGGGGCTTATATTTTGAAGTAGATTGCTGTGAGTCGTGGGGCGTGCAATTTAAAATCTACATGGCATTTCAGCTGTGATATCGTTGTTCGCAGTGCCCTCGTCGATGCTTCGCTAACCGCCTCATCCTCCATTGTGGGTATGTGGAAGCTTCAAGGGTCATCTTTATTCTCGTCTACCCCTCTTTTGTGCTGTTTTGATGAGCGTGCTCTATCAGTAATTGTACGCCAGTGCATCTCCATCTTCTCGAGAGCAACTTTTGTGCGATGCTCAAGTTGTCAACGCTGTCTGCACAGTATTGCTCGCCCTGACCACCTGAATACATTGAACGACCTCGGAGTCTCTCAGAGTCTGTTTGGAGCGCATTAACTTGCACAATTTACCCACCACTGTTGTCTTTGTTGGATCAAAAGAAATATCAACGTGATTGGCACACATGTTTGATTGATATCTCGAATTTTTTTTTTATTATTATTGTGAGAGCATTGTATGGACGCTCCGAGCAAATTTTCGCACTCGTAGTCACCGTCCCCATCGGCGTTGCCGAGGTGTTCCGCATATACCTAGGTATATGTATGTCGTGTGCTTATCCATGCCGTATATGCGGGTTATATTGTTTCAGTTTTCGAAAACCCAAGTTCCTCCTACCAGGTCTTACGTTCGTGACCAAACTATTCTACAGAGTTTTGAGAATGGCCACCTGCAAACATATGTCATGAAGTATAACGTTCACAACGCAGGTCTTTTTATCTGAAATGTTGTTATGTTATTAAAGTGCGAAATAATATCATTGCTCCAATCGAAATTTAATTTTCTTGGCAGGGCTATTCCTGCACTAACGCCCTACATGGCGTGTTAAAAAAAATTATGGGTGCCGCAAGTCCTTTCGCACCCTCATATGTCGCGTCAGCGTCAGTCGGACCCGCGTATAGCCAAAATACCGTTCCAAATGTTCATGCGCAACGATAAACACAGCCACTGAAGTTCGTGTTTCTCCCTTCAGGCCAATTTCTTTGATGAAGGGCGCGGCTGTGCGTCTCGTAGGTCTTCTTGTATGCACTGCCAGTTCTCTTGTCATTAGTTATGGCCTTCTGCTGTTCACACTCATGCAAACGTGTTCTGAGTGCTTAACTGCTCTCACAATAAAATATTGTCGTGAATTGATATCGTAGCTGCAAAAGCGCGGTTGATATCAACTGCTACCAAAATTTCTTGCAAGAAAAATAAAAACATGAGTTAAAGAGGGTGACAGTCAAAGGCAGAAAAAAAGATTCAGCAGTTACATTCGCTGCCTATTCCGAAGAAATATACACGATGCTATATTCGCAGTTATATAATATATGAAGATTGCGCAATATCTCCGTAAATGGCTACTTCTAGATGATACTAGGTCGATGAGAAACGCAAAAGAGATTTTAAAAACTGATCCCTTTTGTTAGGCGTCATTTAAGTCTTTGCCTAAATAATAAATGCCATCAATAGTCGGCGATTATACATACCGATACACAGCATTACTTTCATCAATATATATACAGCAATACGTACGCACAAACACAATTGAGATAGTGTAGGAAGTGCTTTTGTTCAAGCACGTTGTAATATCTGTTGTATTACGGCAACGAAGGTGCAGATAATTGCCCTCACTTCGAAAATTATTAACGTATTTCCTATGGGTAATTTTACTGGAACAAAATGATAGATTTCCTTTCGATTACGTAATCTCCAGGCTCTTCATTTTGCTTCTAGACGTATCTTGCTTGGGCGTAAAATAACCAACCCCGCCTGTTTCAATTATGTTATATATGGCCGCCACTGTTTTCTTCTAAATTGGTTTAACCCTTTAAAGTATGATCTCTTAATCCAGGTGAGCTGCAAAATAAAATAAAATATACTTTCGTAGTAAAATAGCACGCTACTTTCGCCAATTTCACATAGTCTCCCTGGTCTTCGGTTTACTTTGTATTATAGTAGGGATACACCAATGAATCGTGGTAAAAGAATGCGCTACTTTCATCAAATTCACATGGTCTCACTGGTGTTCGGGTTACTGTGTGTTATTGAAGGGATACACCGTCCGATTTCTCTGCAGTTTTTGACCTTGCGAAAGTAGGCATTTCTTTGAGGGGATGGCGATTTGCGACGAATCAACTACGATGACTCCCAGATACAGTATCATTACATATTTATAAGAGTCCTTCGCGCGAATCTTCGAATTCCAACGGCACTTACGTCGTTCACTTCGGTTTTTGGAAATCTAAGGATGATTTCGGCAGTTATTAAAGTATCGTTGACCCAAGTTCTTTTCCAGCCTTGCACATAAATACTGTTGATGTAAAGGAAAGGTGAAATACTTCAAGGCAGGGCACGCAGTATGAACTTCAAGTACGCTACGTTTGCTTGTGTGTGGGACAAACTTGGTCTTCTACTAGTGTAAGTGAGTGACAAACTGTATCTTCCTTTGCTTTTTTAGAGAACACAACGTCCCGTAAACTTTTGGCCATTTCTGTACATTTAAAACATGCACAATTTTCGAGCTGCAATATTAAGGTAATATAATGCGGTGAGAGCAAGTTGCACTGCAAACCGAAGCCAACACGAATAATTTCTAAGGTTTAACATGCCAACCGTGAAGAGTCAATCGCAATTGATATTTCGTATTAGAACGCCAATAAATCCCCAGTAATGTCTCTCGCCTCAACGCGGTTCTTATGACATCCAAGGGTGTCGGAGAAATTTCTTGGCACATTCGCAGCGCCCCATAGGAAGTGTTCCATGGTTTTAGTTTACTGACCTAATCCATTTGGCGTGTATTGCGTGACTAACAGTTCACTCATAACACTGCTGCTTCTGTGGTAGCCACAGATGTACAAACAAAAGCATACTACATGTAGCAGTTTCATTTACCAACACACCCGATAGTACCTCAGTGTCTCATTGAAAAGATTGATACATGCGGCAATCACGATGAAAAAAAGATGTGTGCTGACTTACGGCGGCATTTCTGCATGCAGTCCTCACAGCTTTCGAAGAAAGATCCTAATGTTGGGCACCTTCCTGCTGGCACTCGAGAGCAAGTCATGAAGTCTCCATCATTAAACCACATGTCAGCATTTTCCTCGCAGTTCCCTCTTTTTAGTCTCGCTCCACAGCTTCCTTTTCCCGGATGTGGCAGGGCTAAAAAATTGAGAAGCTTTTTATTCCTTTTTATTCACCCACAGTGTCACGAGACCTGTTATTCGGTAATTGAGTGTGCGTACAGGGCTGTTAAATTATCGCGTCGTATCTACTCTCCAGCTGTTATGAATTGCGGAGATGCCATTTTTAAATGTAAACGAGTCCTCATTTCTGAACACCCTCGCCCATATTTTCTTCCTGTTTTCCTGTCCCTTTCACAAATTTCTCTTAGGCTCATATTTTGCCACTAGTACTGCATAACATGCTGTGTTTATTTCCGTTCACTTTAATGATATTTGTTTTAGTACCATTCTCTAAAATTTCATTTCACTTTTACAATTTGTCGCTATTACTGTTAACGCCGCACGTTTCAGTGTGTTCTTTTCTTTGGTTATACGTTGTCACCCACTCCCCTCTGCAATGTCTCGGCGATTAAGGGTATCTAAAATAAATAAATAGAAATATAAAACATATAATGGACACATTTGTACACGACTGAAAGTCATTTGAAAGCACCCTACACGTGCATAGGTGCTTAACTATAGGTAGCCCTACCGGCCTTGCATTCTTGTGCTTAGCTGAACCGTCGCGTCTGGTTGTTTTGGACACGAGTTTATTGACAGGAATAGAGGATCTTACTTACGTGGGCGTGGCCGGTGTTTTGTTCCTCCCGTGGGTCTTTCGTGCTTTGGTACAGTGGGCCTAGGTGGTTTCAGCATGGGCGGTCTCGGGTTGTGTGGTCTGCTCGGCCTGTATGGCCGTCGGTTGCCCCCGGGTCGTCTAGGAGGCACCCTGCCGGTCTTCGTGTCATCTTCTTCTGATCCTGCACATTTGTTCCAATCGGGGAATAGCAAGCACTGGGCTTGAGTATGCCTGAAATTACGAGATCGTCGCGTTTAATACACCCTCACGCGCATGTGTTTTGCGTAATTGCGACAAGAGAGTGCAATCCGCTGTGTTCCGTTAATACTACAAGCGGAATGTGATACCTGTCCGCGGCAAATGTAATATTTCGAAGCGCTTAAATGTTTATTTGACTGCCATCCGTCTGTTTAGTGAGGTGGTGAAACCGTTTAGGTTTCAGCCCTATGTAATAGAACATTCGGATAAGATTTAATCTTACTGTAACAGCTATGTCTGGTTAAGACAAACTAAGAATCGACCCTAAATATGTAGATATTTTACCATATATCCTGATTGATTTAAAAAATGCGACGTGCGCTCACAAATACAACATAATGGGAGAAAATGCTTTTCTGTGTAAACCGCTTTAGTGAAGATAGAATTGCAGCGGCAGGAATGTTAGCACAGGGCTATTGTTTTGATTCCCGGGGGGGGGGGGGGGGAGGGCAGGGGGCTCCGACGCAGGCGAAATGGGCCGATCTGCATGTATAAAAAAGGCCGCAAAAGCCTGTGTGCATGCGCAAACTGGTCAACAAGAGAACGCGTGCAGTTGGATTACTCTGGCAGAGTATTTCACTATTTCGTGTTATCCGCTTGCACCACCATTTTCAATCTGTTAGCAAAACAGGCCGCACAAATATGGCCGCTATGAAGGCAGGGGAAAAATCATTCACACGGCACATTTGTGCAGATCTTTTTTTTTAGCTGGCCTGCGTAAGAAACGGCCGATTTGCTAAATTATTCAAGGAGATATTACAGTTGGGAGAGTCTTCTAATTAACTAGTCTTTAGAGGTATCTCTATGGCTTCACAGCACGTTTTGTCCACCTAGTAAAGACGCTCAGGGAAACTACGGGAAGGAGCTGATGTGCGACGTCATTGTGTACCTCAGCAAAAAATAAATCCCCCATTAGCAATTTTACACACTAGACGCAGCAGCTGCACATAGATGACCACTGCAGGCGCTTAGTCCTCTATCGACGAGAAAAGCTTATTAAATCAAAGAGTGTGGAAGTTTAAAACAGCTAAGTAAGGCAGAGCGAGTAAATTTATCTTTTTAAATGTATATCTTACGCGTACACGAAGAAACGCCTCATACTTTGCCGGCGAGTGTGGTTGTCCGCAGTACATCATCAAATCTACGCTACTATTACGGTGCTGTGAGGCTCACAGCTGGTCTGGCACATGTGACAACGTAGTTCTACCACGCTTACATACTTAGGCGTTAACTGCAACAGAACAGGCCCAATTGTAGGTATTTTTATTGCCATAACAATTCTGTATACACTCCTGGCACAATTTTTGCTCTAGCCATCGTCATCTCCATCGTCGTGGGTTTCCGTACAAATTCCAAGGCGCCATGGTTCGGTATTGCGCCATGCACGCTGTATGCTGTGGGAGGGGGTGGAGTGCGTGTTTTTTCCTCTAGCACGTCAGTGCCTGCGCAAGACTGTGTGTTATGTTCACCGCGTAGGTGACTCGTTATCTCTACCTGGCAGGAAAGTTGCGGCGGGTGCGAACGATCGGTGAAAAGGAATCGCTGATGGCTTTTCTGTGCTGCCTCCTTGCAAGCCTAGTGCTCGAGATCGCGTAAGTTCAAGTTTCGGGGGCATGTTAAAGCGAGACGCAGCAAGATGTGTTCGCTCCCAGGCCACGGCCTTCATCATGCCAACGTAAAGCGAGCGAGTGTTCGAGGTCACGAAGTGATATCTGTTCATGTTGTCCGCTGCATGCTTGACGCCGTGCTGATTAATTTAATTTGTAATCGAATGTTTACTGGAACATCTGTGGGCACCAAAACTGTGGATGTTTATTCGGGTAGCTCCTGAACAACTTGATATGGCTATCAGTGCTGGGCCTTTCGGATGAAACTGTGATGATCTTTTCTCGCTGTCGCAGTGTAGTGTCGGTGTTACACGCGTTGTCTCCAGATGCGTCATACCAGCAACAACCGCAAAGGTGCACAAATACGAACGTTTATCTTAATAATACCCTGCATGTAAACGAATTCGCATGGGCGCGGCGCGCAAAAAGGTAAGATATTCATAGCCTCTGTGATATTGTTGATTTGTTTCCTGATTAATGCGCTCCCGGAAGAAGCTTCGAATTTTCCTCTGGCAGACTGCTTAAGGAACATAGTTTGCCACCAATTATGTATTGTTCGCCATGTGTAAATATCTTTTTCTTTTTTTCCTGACATTCGAGATTTTTCCTGTAGTGTCTTATGCGCATATTTAGAAGCCAAAGAAACTGTATGTGCAGTCATATCAATAACAATATGGCCTTGCTTACTTCCACAATGCCTTAATTAAGGCGTTTTAGAGCAATAAAAACTAAAAATACTAACTCAATTTATGTTCAACGCAGGCAAACCATGAATATCCACCGTATTTTACAGGGAAATATTTTCTCTATCCTTACATAAATACTTGGCATATATTGTCACAGGTAACCCTGACAATTATTCATATTGACACGTGTACTTATCTTTATCGGGCAACCACGTCTCGCCACCAAACAAATGTAATAGCGCAGCGCGGGACGCGCCTGCATGCATCCGAAGTTTCTGGAAGGTTATCGATGCTTCTATCCGGCTGTCTGTTGTCGCCGAACCTTGTGTTATCAGATTTCATCGCGTGACGCGAATGGTGTAGAACTTTGTGGAAGGCACGCGGGTCCGAACGATTAGTCTGGAACATTCGACGACTGTTCTTTAAAAACCGACGCACTTGACTTGCTGATCAGATTTTCGACGATCGCCGACCGTGTTCGCCGCTATCGTTGTGCTATAAGTGTAGCCTGTTTTTGTGGGCACAGGTTCGCCCAATAAAAGCTAGTTTTGTATTCCACCGTATTGCTGTTTTCTTCACCGCCACTACCACGTGACAATATATTGCCTTCGGTGCTATTATACACAAACGTGCACTGGGTTCAGATATTATGATGGCGCGCATAATTGGAAGTCAATAAATAATCTGATGTCTTTCCATGCGACTCTGCAACAGGCTTGCGCAAGTGGAACTCTTACCAGTTCAGTTTTTGCAATATCTTAAAATGGATCCATGATTCTTCGGTGGCAAATACACTCGTCATAACTACTTCGTACCCACTGTTACTCAGTTAAGATTGAAAATCTTCCAACGTCGAAGGTGCTCAGAGCGAAGCTGCAATACGTCAAGCCCGTACATTCTGCCGAACTCCCTAGGAAAGATAAAATCACTGATACCAGAAGTTCACTGCCGTTCTCTTCACCATGAGGCCATCCACACACTTGAACCCTCCCCCCCCCCCACCCCCCTGCTTGAATGTCTTATTCGTAAGAACTTCTCAATTAAACACAAGAGCATGAGTGCGGCTCACCGCATTAGTGCTGTTCTTTTAAGAGAACCTATTCTAATGACCAATGCTATGACTACCACTTATCCCTCGTTTATTACCTGGTAACAAAGGCCCTGAAAGACAACACTGCATGCCATTTTTCATCCCATGATTTTTACACAGGCTATGCAATTGAGTCTCGGGCAGCTTCACATCTCTCAACATTACTCATCTCTTTCGACCCTCACCTTTTCTTCCGGGACGCCTGGAATTTCCCCCGTCGTCTTCCTCGCTTGAACCACGAGGCCGCGGTGGTCTGGGGCGTCTTCGGTGGCCCTTACCAGGCCTACTGCCGGGGCCCTTATGATGTCCTGCTCCTGCATCTGCATACCGAGTGTTAAACAGTGAACACTACCCTGACAAGTGCATCATTTAGCCTGGCGTCTAGGGTCGCGAGGCACTGATTCTGCGGCAAAAAGTCTGCACACCAATCGATCATTCTAACGGGAAGCTTTTGGCCCCATTTTGTAATGCGAATAAAGAAACGTGAGCAACTTGCGCTAGTGGTGCAAGGTTGGAGTCAACAGCGGAGCTTGTGATCACCAAACTTTTACGTGGCTTGCCTAAGTTGGGGCACTATAACGTAAAGCTGTTCCAAACCTTTCTATTCCAATTCTGCAATCAGCCCTCCGCGATTGGTCGAAAACGTCTTTGGACCATCCCCACTTCACCTGTCTGTCACGCGACGTCACGAAAACCGCGACAGCTCCCCACTGATACGACGTGCACACACTGATTGTGCATGATCGGATCCAACAAAAGAAAAATAGTAATTTCTGATTCAACGCCTTTTCACCATTAGACCTCGGCAATTGGTCCAAAGTTTTCAGAGTGTACCTACTTCAGCTGCCTGTCGCGCGATGTCACAAAACCGCGAAAGCAAACCGCGTCAAAATGACGCGCACGCGTTAAAAATTTATTAATATGCCGAAGAAAACTGAATTATTTTCTGAATAGCCGCAAGCTGCCCTGTTCCGAAAGGAATAAGAGGTAGCTGCCGCGGATCGCTCAGGCACTGGCTACTCACACCTTCTGGAGAGCATGGGTTTATTTGCGTACAATAAAACTTTTTGCGTAGCCGTACAGCGTGTTGAAGCATTTTCGGCACGTTTACGACATCGCTCTGCCAACGCTTCTTTACTGGGGATTCGTTTTAGCGGCATTCTTACCCTTTCGTTGCGTGCCATCTCGATTTTCGTTCATCCACCACAACCTATGTAAAGGAAAGCGGACCAATCGCACACGCTCGCAATACCCTCTTCATTTGCTTATCGAATTTCAGTGCACTGGCTCAGCCCATCGAATACCTCTCCACTTGAGCGTGCTGTTCGCTTCTTGTCAGCCAATTAAATCAGGCAAGCCGCTCAGTGTAGGCAACGTTATTCCTTTTGAAAGCAAACAAAAGTTACTTCCTATAAAGGAGAAGAGCGTTGGATTGGTCTGTTTATACAACCCTTCGAGTCACCGCCCGATGCTTGCGTCGGCGCTTACGCGAATTTGACGTCAGGAGATGGGAATAAAAGCATATTGGAATAATATTCCATTATATGGCCATTGCTTGTAGGTTTTACGAGGTTACACTAGGCTTGGCCAAGTTGTTGGTAAGCTTCGCTAAGTTGTTTCTAGGTTTCAGGAGGTTATGTTAGGTTTTTCCAAGTTATTTGTCTCGGCGGGTTTGATGCTTGATGTTTTCGAGCTTTCGCAGGCCGGGATCGCTTTCTCGGTGACGTCGAGCGTTAAGTTGCCGACTATCGCGTTCTATGGACTAAAACTCGGGATTCCGGACTGGCGTCGCCTCTTCTGAGACGCAGCTTCAACGCGGTGTCCCGGATTAGCTAGGCAGCGATGCATCTTGCTTGACAGTGTGGCGCCCTTCCTGGTAAGCCGCTTATCGTCGGGCGTCTGGACTTTCTTCGATGTCTCCGTGGCAGCAGTACGTACGCACAGAGTAGAGGAGGCGAGTGGTGCATCATAGCGCCAGCTGTTCCAAGCTTTTACTCGTCGCCTGTGACGTCAAGACTCTACCCTATGCACGTGGTGTGCGTGGAGATTACGTTGCTCGGAGCTCTCGCAGTTGGTCGCAAGGCGACGCGAGGCAGCGCACAGCTGGGCTGAGTTTTCTGGTAACGCTCAACAGCGAAAATAAAGCTTAAACAGCTCTCCTGCTTAAAATAATTCTTTCCATTTTATCGGCTGCGATGTTTACTTGCCAGTGTAATCAATAAGCAAATATTCTCCCTTCCAACCTGTCATACTGTTTATTTATTGCAACCGCACACCACCCAAAGGGGTCTGAAATATTTACTCCGATGTTTTAGTGCCCCGAGCATCGAGTGACACTCTCCTTTTTTGCTCAGAACAGCCGGTTCACCTCCTGAGACGACCGGGCAGCAAATTCAAAATTAAGCAGAAGAAGCTAGTACAGTATTGCTTTAATCATTGGTTTAATTATAGATATGATATGAGAGCATCAATTTAATAAATATTTGAGTTACTGAAGTTTGTCGAATCATTAGTATCAATCAGAAATCACCAAGACGACCGGCGATGAAATCCCAAATAAATCAGAAGAAGGTTGAAAAAATAGTAGAGCACAAAGTTTATGGGTTTCATTGTAGATATATTATCAGAGGATCACTTGAGTTACAAGTCGAATTACTGAAATGTCTGGCATAGTGGCTCAGACGCACGTGAAATGTGGTGACCTTGCACGTATAAGAAAGGCAGCAAAAGCCTGTGTGCATGCCCAAACTGGTCAATAACAGAACACGCGTAGTTGGACTGGCCTGGCAGAGTATTTCACCATTTCCGATTGTCCGCTTGCATCAGCATTTTCAATCTGCTAGCAAAATAGATCGCCCTTCCATGGCCGCTATGACGGAAGGGGAAAAGTCTGTTAAGAGTTTGACTGGCATATTTGTGAAGATATTTGTTTAGCTAGCCTGCGTAACAAACTGCCGATTTAGTAAATTATTCACGGAGATGTTGGAGTGGAGATATTGTAGTAAATAACTAGTCTTTGGGGGCACTTCTTTGCTTTCACAGCATTCACAGCACGTTTTGCCAACCTAGAAAAGACGCTAGGGGAAACTACGGGAATGAGCTCATGCACGACGTCATAGTGTACCTGTGCGAGAAATTAAACACGCATTAGCAATGTTACACGCGAGACGCAGCAGCAGCGCATAGATGACCACCGCGGGCGCTTAGACCTCTATCGACGAGAAAAGCTTATCTAATCAAACATTGTGTAACTTGAGAACGCCAGCGTAAGACAGAGAAAATAAATTTACCATTTTTCAATATATATCTCACGCGTGCAAGAAGAAACTCCTTACCCTTTGCCGGCGAATGTGGTCGTCCGTAGTGCATCATGAAACCTACGCTACTATTACGTTGCTATAAGGCCACACCTGCTCTGGCACATGTGACAACGTAGTTCTACCCCGCGCACATACTTAGGCGTTGATTGCAGCAAGACGCTCAGAATCGTAGTTATTTTTATTGCCAAGCAAACCAACTTAAACTTGATAACTGTCTAAAGGCGTTAAGCGGATGGTGCAACAAATGGACTATGGGAATAAGTTATTGTAAATCAACATGTACACATATTACCACACAAAAAAGGGGCCGCCTTTTGTTTACATATTCTATTGGTGACAAGTGTGTGATGAATACTAGTCATATTAAATACCTGGGAATAACGATAACAGAAAACTTATCGTGGAGCATACGTATAAATAATCTTTGTTAAAAGGCATACGGAAGGTTATTTTTCCTGCGAAAAACATTGGGGGTGCTACATGCGATGTACAACTCACCGCTTACAAAACTTTTGTAAGGTCACATATTGAGTACGCGTCAGAGGTATGGAGCCCTCACCAAAGTTATTTGAAGAAACAACTAGAGAAAATTCAGAAGTACGCGGTGCGCTTTATATGCTCCCTATATGCTCCGTTTTTCTAAACTGGACCTGCTAGAAACGCGTAGACAGAACAGTCGATTGAAATTATTATTCCAAATACTCCAAAGCCAAATAAATATTAGGAAGGAAACATACATACTGGCTCCTGGCAAGCAGAGCTCCATAACTAACAATAATCGATCTATCACAGCTGATACCACTGACAGAGATACATTCAGGTACTCCTTCTTCCCCAACGTAATTTAAATGTGGAACAAGTTACGGATGTGTGTACTGGAACATACGGAACTCTTGTCAATTCAAACGAACTCTGGATGACTATCTGTGCGAGTGGGCTGCTTAATTTCGATGTATTCTGTGTTTGTGATTATTCCACATGTTCTTTTCTTTTATATTTTTTCATAACCCTCTCTGTAAGGACCCTCGCAAGGGGGTTGAGAGTATCGCTAAATAAAATAAATAAATAATAATTATATATACACTCCTGGCACAACTTTGTTGCCGCAGCCGTCGGCATCACCATCGCCGGTGGGTTCCGTACAAAGTTTATCGCGCCATGGTTCCGTATTGCGCCTGGCACCCTGTATGCTATGGGAAGGGGTTGAGTGCAGGTGTTTTTCCTCTAGCACGTCCGTGCCTGCGCAAGGCTGTGTGTTTCCTTCACCGCGTAGGTGGCTGATGCTCTCTGCTTGGCATGAAATCTGCGGCGGGTGTGAACGATGGGTGCGAAGGAATCGCTGATGGCTTTACTATGCTGCCTTCTTCCATGCACTTAGTGCTCGAGATCGCGTAAGCTGAATTTTCGGGGCGCGTGTTGAAGCGTGATGCAGCAAGATGTGTTGGCTCCCCAGGCCCTTCATCGTACCCACGTAGAGCGAGCCAGTGTTCGCGATAGAGTGATATGTGTTCTTGTTTCCTCTGCGCGCGTGAGGCCGTGCTTGTATATTTATTGCGATTTAACGTTTGCTGCAACTTATATGGCCACTAAAACTACACAGAAATATTCGGGTAGTTGCCTAATAATTGATATGGCTATCACTGTTTTGCCTTTAAGTTGAAATTGTGATTATATTTCCTCGCTGTCGCAATGTAGCGTCCGTTGTGTGCCAGTTCTCCCCAGATGCATCATACCAGCACACGATCGCTAAGGTCCTCCAATGCAAGCGTGTATCTTTATAATACCGTGTTTGTAAGCACATTCGCATAGACTCGACTCTGCGCAGAAAAGATATTAATAGCCTCTGTTCATTAGTCTCCTAAAGCCAACCTAGAAAAAGCTTTGCATTTTCCTCTGAAAGGCGGCTTTTGGGGCATGCAGTGTGCTGCGACTTATGGAACATTCGTCAAGGGAGAAATAATTTTTCCTTGGCAGCCATTCGCGCCCTTATCCATAGGATCCTCTAGAACATGCAATAAAGTTATTTAGAAGCCAAACAAGGTCCGTGTACAATCATATCAATAGCAATATGGCCTTGCTTACTTCAGCAAAGCCTTAATTCAGGGTTCTTAGAGCAATACATGCTTGAAACAAACGCTTTCTTATTTCTGTTCAACACAGGTCAGGGATGGATATGCACAGCGTTTCGCACAGAAATATTATCTGTATCCTTACATAAGTAGTTAGCATTTATAGTCGTAGGTAACCTTACATCTTCTTCATATAATGCTTATGATGCTCTTCTATTCAAACGTGCACACGGTTCAGATATTATGATGGCTCGCATAATTGAACGTCAATAAACTATCGCTTGTCTTTCCATTCAACGCAATAGGCTTGCGCAAGTGGAACTGTTACCTGTCCGATTTTCACAGTATATTAAAGTGGATCCAAGCTAGTGCAGTTGCCAATATACTCCTCATTACTACTTCTAGCCACTGTCACTAAGTTAAAATTTGAAATCTTCCAAGGTCGAAGGCGGTCAGTGAGAAGCTGCAGTACGTCAGGTCCATAAATTCTACCCAACTTCCTAGCAAAGATAAAATCAGTGGTACCAACAGGTCAACGCCTTTCTGTGCACCGCGAGGCCATGCACACGTCTATACCCCCCTCACCCCCTCATTTGGATGAGGGGGTGAGGGGGGTATTGTTCAACTTCTCAGTTGAACACAAGAGCACGAGTAAAGCTCACGGCATTAGTGCTCTCCTTTTAAGAGAAACTATTCTAATGACCAATGCTATGACTACCACCAATTCATTGTTTATTACCTCGTAACAAGGGCCCTGAAAGACTGAACATTGTAAGCTATTGTTCTTCGCACAATTTTTACAGAGGCTATGCGACTGAGACTCGGGTAGCTTCACATCTCTCAATTAATATTATTAATCCCTTTTGACCCTCACCATGTCTTCCGGGACGCCTGGAACTTCCACCGTCGTTTTCTTCGCTTGAACCACGTGGTCGCGACGGCCTGGGTCGCCCTGCGTGGCCCTTAACAGGCCCACCGTCGGGCTTCCCCGCAGGTTGCCCTGCTCCTGCGTCTGCATGCCAGGTGTCAAGCAGTAAGCTTACCCTAACAAGTGCGTCAATATAACACAGCAGAGTGCGGGTGTAGGCCACTTGGTTATTCATGATTTTGGGAAGTTACCACAAGCAAAACGCTAGACTTGAAGAAAGGGACGACACGAAGCGGTAAATCATCATGCAACAAGCATCAGTTAGTCTGGCGTCTAGTTTTGCGCGGCACTGATTCTGCAACAAAACGTCTGCGCACCAATCGGTCATTCTACCGTGAACCGCATGACACTATTTTGTAATGCTAATAAAAAAAAAATTAATTCTTCCCATTTTATCAATTGTTCTGTTGACGTGCCTGTGCGCTCAATAAGCAAATATTCTCGCTCCCAACCAGTCTCACTGTTTATTTATTGCAAAGGCACACCGCCCGAAGGGGTTTGAAAGATTTACAGCAATGGCTTTCAGTTGCATGAGTATGGAGTGACACTTATGTTTCTTGCGCAGCACCTCCGGTTCACCTCTTGAGATGACTGGGCAGGAAATTCAAAAGAAATCAGAAGAAATAGAAAAAAAACAGTACAGTACAAATTTTGTACGGTACTGTTTTTGTGTGTAAGAAATAACGCCCCCCACACCAAAGCCACACAAGCAATTGAAACTGGGCTTACTTTTGCAAGCATCGGTGCATTCTTGCTCGGTGTCAAAATTATTTCCACTCTCTGGACAATCTCCGTACATAAAATTCATACATTTTCCTTCAGTTCTACTATAATACCAGTGATCGATTGGACTTTCGCAATCATCACCCTCTTTTGGCATCGCTAAGCAGCCTCGGCTCGATGCCGCTGCTTTACCTGGAACAAAAAAGGAAATCGTTTTTTTTTTTTACGGAAGCAATATTTTTACAGAGCAATGTTTACTCAGTGGTAAATTGATTTGAAAAATTCCTTTTCAGTCTAGATTGTTGGGCACTCGTACGCAATCTGGTAGCCAGCGTTGTTCCATAAACTTGTGTGTTCTGTGATGGAGCTGACTGAGGCTTGCCTGTCAACTTTCTAACGCACTAAATTAAATCTCGCCCATAATAAAAAAAGAAACACGAGAACATATCAGCAATGAACAAAGATAAACCGTGATGAATTTAACCGGTGAACCGAATTTAAACTTCAAAAGAGATTGTTCATTTTGCGCCAAAGGTGAAGTTACGAGCATTTTGGTCGGGCTCCGTAGTGCCTTAGAGAGCCAGTTGAGTCGCGACGCACTCAGCCTCAGGAATGTGAGTGGAAGAGTTCGCAGCGTGCTTCGCGAACCTGCGAATGCGTTCTTCTTCGCGCTGGCGTGTCTCTCGCCAGACCCAAGCGAGATTCGCCCGTCGACGTCGTTGCCTTGTTGCCCGTCGTGGCCCGACGTCGCTTGGCGCAGCACTTTTCTTTGGTGCCATCGCAAGCAAGGAAGCAGGCGGCGCGTAAGCTCTGCTGATGAATGTTGAAGCTGCACTTCGTAGGCGACGAGGCGTCACAGCCTGATCGGCCGCGAAAGTCAACCCATCTGTGGAAACTGGGCCGTCACCTCAGCAGAAGGCCTGCACCGTCTATACCAGGCTACACGCCATTAGAACCTCGGCTGGGCTGAGGCTGCCGAAGCGGTCACAGACTGCGCTTGCTAGTGTCATGATGCTGTACTTCGTTTCAGCGCTCCGAGGTGGCGGCGGCATCCCTGTCAAGGTGGAGCATATGTTACGCATTCGCGCCGACGCCGCATCTGTTAAAGGAAGTTGATGGTATTTGTTCTGCCTTCATGCCTTCGTGAGTCACTTTCTGTGTTATTGAAAATCATGTTCTCCGGATTTGCTTTGACCATATTCAGTCAACTCGCTGCTCACAGAAACATATTTTGTACCTAGTCTGTTCTACTCGCTCGTTATGTAGGTCATGATGCAGTAGTCAGGTGATATTTCCATCATTGTTACCTTGGCGCCACAACAACTGACATGTTTACATGTGTGCTTGTTTATCTTCCTCAGGTGACTGCCTTTCACCGACCAAGAAATACTAAACGTTATCGCTGGGCTCACGTTGCAACTGCGAGTATGGGAAGCTTTTGTAATGTTATCGATTGTTCTATCCGTTGTCTGTTGTGACCAAAGCTTGTGTAATCTGACTGCATGCATAAGGTGAAGTCTGTAGTGCGCTCCGGAAGGCACGCGGGCACCAGTGATTATGCTGGAACCTTCAACGAGTTATATAATAGCCGACGCACTTGACCCGCTGATTAGATTTTCGAAGATCACCGGCTGTGCTTGAAGTTATCGTTGTACTTTGACTATAGCCTATTATTGTGACCATAGGTTAACCCAATAAGGAGTCATTTTTAAAAAAATTATGGGGTTTTACGTGCCAAAACCACTTTCTGATTATGAGGCACGCCGTAGTGGAGGACTCCGGAAATTTCTACAACCTGGGGTTCTTTAACGTGCACCTAAATCTAAGTACGCGGGTGTTTTCGCATTTCGCCCCCAGGAGTCATTTTTGTGACTGAGAGTTTTGCTACTATGATATTCACTGTCACTGCAGTCACTGCAACGTGGCATTATCGCAGGCTTCTCTTGTTTAACGTCACGAAGGCCCTGCATTACGCTTCTCTGTTTTGATTCCTCCCTCCTGCCATGCTGCTGCAGCAGGCAAAGGTGCCTACCACTTCGATCAATTGCATTAGCTTGAGCCTGGTTTCTCTTTGCAGGAGCTTTCTGGACTGCTACCCGTTTTGCGATTTGTGTATCTCGCACACGAATTCTCTCATCCTCTATTTGTTTAAGACTTTGCTCCTTGCTGAGCTTCTGCGCTCTACCCGCAGAAATAATGATGTCCCTAACCATTCCTAAGGTACAAAAATTCATGACCGACAGAAAGAAATTCCTGGAAGGCTCGCCAATTGTAATGAACTTAGGCAGACTGCAGACAGATACACGTTGCATGCTTAAAACAAACACTTATCATAGGAATGACCGACAGCCCAACCAGTGACCACTGCAGCCATGAAGAATCAATTGGCCATATTTTGTGTGCCTGCCCGCAGTACAGTACACAGAGGGCATGCCTTCGCCACAAACTTGACCAACTGGACGACCAAGCGCTATCCGAAAAAAGAATTCTACAACATCGAAAGGACCTACCGTCACAGAAGAAGGCCGTGCAAGCGCTATTGCGCTTTTTGCGATCTACCGGCCTGTGTGAACGACTTTAACTGGAACGCCTTTTGTGCGTGTGTGCCTCATGTGTGCGTGTTGTTTTTTTCCTTTTTTTCTGCGTTTTCCTCTCTGTCATCTTTCTAACCCCTATCCCCCATCCCCAGTGTAGGGTAGCAAACCGGAGACTCATATCTGGTTAACCTCCCTGCCTTTCCTCTTCATTCTCTCTCTCTCTCTCTCTCTTATCATGGAAAAACAAGCATCAAATGAAACATATTTTAAGAAACAGGGCACGCGCTTTGATAACACTGAGAACTAGACAGTATATACATTACTACTTCAAAATTATTCCAGACCGTGACGGCCTTGTTCAGTTGCCATGGCTCGGAGGATTCACCGTGGTGCAGGATAGGTCAGGTGAACAGCTGGCTATCATGGTATAAGACGGGTCCCGACAAATAGGTGGCCACCGTAGCCTAAGACAGGGTTTGCTGTATGGGTTACCAGCGTTGCACAAGGCGGCGCTTGTGAATGACGATCTGGTCAAGCTTGAACTGTATTTCTTTGCGCAGCGTGGGGAAGGGATTGTAGTGGCGACATGCCCGGGTACGCGGTGCACGGTCGCAGCACTCTTGGGCGAAGGCAGGCCAGTGCGTTTTCGATGGACCAATCTCTGGGCCGGGACTTCTGCGCCACCGAATGTCGTCTCCATAGGGCGGCTGGAGAACTTTCCTCACTAAACATAGCCAAGTCACCCACTGGCAGCTCACCATACTAACGCTTTCTTCTTCCTCTTCCTCATTCCTACGGTCTCGAGCCGGGAGTTTCGAGTTCAACTTTTGCACGTCTCGAGGATCACTTCTCTTCTTCTTTGTCACACTCTTCCTTCACCTAAATCCGTGCACAAACTCCTGACACCCGGTGAAACAGCTTTCGGAGGCCGCAGAAATGCAGATATAAACATTTTGCAGTAGAGCCAGCATGAGTTGCCTGCGACAGCCATGCAAAGATTCCATCACGAGGTCACGTGCGGTGCGCAGCTAAGAACAGTCACAAGAATGTCACTGTGAAGCCAGTGACAAGAGCGAATCAGACGGTCCGTGGCAGGTGCCGCAGATAGGC
Source organism: Dermacentor andersoni (assembly GCF_023375885.2). Taxonomy (NCBI): domain Eukaryota; kingdom Metazoa; phylum Arthropoda; class Arachnida; order Ixodida; family Ixodidae; genus Dermacentor; species Dermacentor andersoni. The sequence goes on from NC_092820.1 coordinate 116,680,588, forward strand.
AGTGAATGCGCGGAACAGAGGAAGGTGGTACAGCGATGCTCCGTCGTATTCTATGCAGTGCTTTATAACACCACAGGACATTTTTCTTTTCAGCTGCATTCTTATAAGTGCGTCAACTTGATTATGCGTCAACATTTTTTTCCTGAACAAGAAATGAGTTTGTTTGGACACGCATAGTTGCTTTGGTTTCCTCATTCCAATCTGAAAGAAAAGAATGGGTTTGCGCATACGTCTGCAGGAACAGAAATGCACAATTACTTTAAAAAAATCGCCAAGCTACAAGAAAGCTGAGATGCGATGAGAGGAATCGCTGGAAAGCATGAGTGGTTTAGGTATGAGCATGCCCTTGTGAACACAGCACTGAGACGTCCACAAGCACCTTTTACATACCGACGAAGACAACTCTAAGAAAACTGCACAGATTCAAATAGCGATTTTTTTCTTATAGGTTGCAATGAGAGCTAAGGATAGCTTTCCAGGCAGGCTGTGGTGGTGGTCATAGGTTGTTAATTGAACTTAGCACCACCGAAAAGTGATGTCATGGCGAAGGAAGAAGTTACTCTACACATATCTACTGATTTGCGATATAGGCAACTTGACACGTTTCATCTACTTGGTGAGGAAGAAATACTTTCGTACATCCCAGATATGAGCACAATCGTCATGCCAGTTTCCCGCAGCCACAATTCGTCAGGACGGACTCTTCAGTTGACCAATAAAATAGTGGATTTAGCTGGCCAGGTGGTGTGACTTTCATAGGAAATGCGCATTTGACGCGGTCCTGTAGCTCGAGAAGAAAACCGGATACGAGCTATTCACAACACGCTTACCATTGCTTACGTCAACTAAGTTTGCTTAAAAGTATTATCCGAAATTTAATCTAGAATGCTTGAAGAATGCGAGCGGTTTGTTACGGCGTCGCTGACGGGAATACCTAGTATTTTTTTTTTCAAAAAGAGCCATTGAGGCGTGCATGTTTTCCTCGCCAACTATCCAGCACAGTCATTTGCACATGCCCCCCTTTTAAAGTGAGTATTAATGTGTTGCAAAATACGAACGTAGCCACATTTTTGGTGACGTATTTCCGAGTATAATTTTCATGCGCAAAAGTATGTTGCACCATGATGCACGTACGATTAAAATGGGAATAACTGTGAGGCGATTAACGTCAAAAATAATTAAGTTGTCGTACAGTTCAAATGTCATAAAAATAGTTTACATCTATAGTTATCGTTATAACTTACCATCGCACGGTACAAAGCGAACGATAATGTAGTATGTGAGGAAAGGAACGAAGAAGGTCCTCATCGCTGCCCAATGGTCTTTCGCATCTCTTTCAACAGGAGCAACCTCAGTATACTGTCAACTTCATGTGTTCTAGTACAGTGTGCCAATATACACTTGAAAAGTTCGTACAGTCGTTACGAAACCCTGAACAAAGAACTTGAGACATTGTCTCACCAGATGCAACCATGACAATAGAACGAATAATGCGCTGTTCCATTTAATAAAGAATGAAAGAGACATTCATCATTTCAAGAAGTCTTTCTTGTCATGAATTCGGGCGCTTGAGTAGCATACAAACTTAGAAAATCGAAAGATGTTATCGAAAAGTAGACCTTGAACAAGCATTGAGAACATACGCAGTGAGGGAAAAAAATTCAGTACCAAGATTTAATCTCGCGTCATCAAACTCCCAGCTCATCTAGAGGCACAGCGAACAGCGCGTGACTTGAGTGGCCACTGTCGAGCGAGAAAGAAGGTGCACTATTCCTTCTTGCAACGTGCATGACCACGGTCAGAACTTCGCCGCACGCATCACGCTAAAGCAAATGTTGATTCCAGTGCACGTCTCCTATTGTTCTAAGTTGTGTGCCATCTTCCTGGGCTACCCCTCCCGAGAGCATTAGAATTTTTTTAAGTCAAAATAGATCGAAAAATTGGAAGACACTGAAACTTCGCCTTTCAGAGTGGAACGCAGTAGAATTCAAAGGTCCTTGACCACTTCTCACGCTTCTGGGCAACTGCAGCCAATGTAAGCGTATTGTTTACCGGAAAACGCTGGCTGTGCAATCTATGCACGACGGCAAACTTTCTAGTAGAAGCGCAGCCTCTTACGTGGGCCGACTTTTTGTTGTTAGCTCGCTAATAACAAAAATTGCGCGCGCAAATCGTGCAGGCCACAGAGCCGTGCGTCCGGTTTCTTGCTACACCTCCAGATGGCGCTTGCCTGCGTCTCATAACGACCCACGCAAGGGGGCGCGCTTCTGCTACAAATCTTGCCTTCGTGCATAGCACTCGCCACCAGCGTTTCCGGTTAAACATTACGGTTGAAAAGCTACAGTTGCCGGGAAGCGTGAGAAGCAATCAGGAATCTTTGAATGTAACCGCGTTCCACTATTATGGTACCTTTGACTGGTCGCCTCCATCCGCCGAAGCAGAATCGGGCAGATCCGGCATCCCACGAGTTCACAGAGAGAGGACAAGCGCGCTAGCCGAACATGTGACTTGCTCTGGGAGTAGTAAATGAGAGACGCATAACCACGATACCGTCAACGTCCGATGTTTCGTCTATCCAAAGCTCCCGGTGTAGCTGGTAAAACCATCAGACGCACCCGTGGGACAAGCGTTCGTCGAGACGTCCGCATGCAGTGGCCTAGGTTGTCTAGGTTACAGTGGACCATCGCCAACAGCGGCGACGCTCGGCTCTGATGACGTTGCGGGAAACGCTTCAATGTCGACGACTGCTCCGATGACCGGGCTAGGAGCGTCTTAGACGCTCGAAGAATGAAATAAGAGAGTGTGATTGTGAAGAGTAAGAGGCGCTAGTGATCGAAAAGTACCAGCGAAACGCAAGGCGGGTACCCTCTTTTGACCAGCCAAGAGAACATCGCTCGCGAAAGCGTTTAGAGCGCTTCCAAATGGCCAGCCGAAGATGCCGCTAAAGCGAAAGTTTAAGCGTCCTGCCAACTTTTGTTGTGGACTGTTACATGCAAGCGTAACCGCCCAGCTCGTGAAATCGGCGGTGCTTGTGTGAAGCGGCGAAGCAAGCAAACGAGAAAAGCGCCGGGGTCTCCGTGCTGGCTCCAGTCTGTCTGCAAATTTCGTCTACAGATTTATTAGCAACATGGCCCACGGCAGCACAGAAATTGGAACATAAAAATCATTAAGCGTCCTTCATACTATTTAAGCTAACGTTAGGAAACACAAACTCTGATACGCATATGCCTAGATACGCTAGTGAAATGTTGGCTATTATTGAATACAAAAAAATATGAGGAACCAACCCCACTTACTATTGAAAAATACGTTAAGCATGCATTGAGTGGTGGTAATTTGCGGCATTATATTGCACTCTCTTAGGGGGGAGGGGGGTTCTACCTTACCACCGTGCCATACCCGTACGCGGAAGCCAACCGGTACTTCGAGCGCTCCTCAACCAACGCGTTCGGAACACCGTGCAGCGCCTGCCATTGTCCGTTATCACGGAGGCTACGACCAGAGGCGCAGCGTCTCAACGCCGGCATCTAAAAGCGCTAGCTATCGCGAGGGGAGAATACGAGAACAGAAGGATGGATGGATCATAGAGTTTCTCACTACATTACCTAGAGGGAAATCTGGCGCTGCTGCGCTGTGGTATGCATGGGAATGCCGGTATATTGTGGATTCGGATTGGCACCGTTCTCGTAGAGACAGGACACCTTGAAGACACGCTTGGCAAGTACCGTTCCGTCTGTCACAATGATTCATTTTCTACTAGAACAGCACGTGAAAAGCTGTTTTAGCTTTATTATTACGCGAAAACATGTTTTGTTTAACTATGAGAACTTGTTATTGTGTGTACGACTACATGTTACGTAAAAAGTATCAGCGGGCCGCTAAAGTTGGAGGACAGGCGACAAGGTACGCGCTCGCTTTGAAACAGTTGGTCATCTGTTCTTGCTTTTCTTCGCTTGGTCATGCATCGTGGGTAAGTAAATATGTAATATGCGTGAATGGAAACATTTTATGAAGATTTTACTTTGAGAACGCGTTATTTGTGTAGCCATATCCACGTTTTAGACGAAGCCTCTTACAACACCAGCCAAAACGAGCCTCGCAGACACATATACCGTCATTCCCATGACGGCACGGTGCCCCCTTAAGAAACTCCCATAGACGGTGGCGCCACATTACCCTCTAGGTGTTATAGTGAGAAACTCTAGGGGATGGATGGATGGGTGGATGGATGGACGGACGGACGAACGGACGGACGGACGGACGGACGGACGGACGGACGGACGGACGGACGGACGGACGGACGGACGGACGGACGGACGGACGGACGGATGCTCTGAGCGTTCCCTTCAGTTGGGGGTGGTGGGTTGAGCCGCCAACCTCTAGTTATATTGCCTAATGTCCTACATATGGTAAATAAGAAAAAAAAAAAGAAAAGAGAAACACGATCAATTCCCATAACCAAAATTTCTGAACCCCTACTGTGAACTTTGTTTTGTACGCCTCCGTTGTTTGTCGTTTCCCCACTTTTCTTTCACCAATATTTCAATCGCATTTTATTAATCTCTATTGCGGATAAATGTACTCACCCCTGCTCTCGCTCAACCCAAGAGCTTCAAGGAGGCGAGAGGTGCCTAAATCGACCTTTGGGCTGATGTTTTCATATTATAATAAAACCTGCTCTATCGTTTCCCTAGCTTTACCAAAGCAAGGGCATTCTTCTTCGTTCTTCTTATATCTCGTTTTATAAGTGTGTGTTGTAAGGCGTCCTCATCTTGCTTCGAAAAGCAATGAGCTTCCTTTGGAGTTATCATAACTTGTTTCTTTGCTGATCTCGGTATTTTCCTCTTAAGCAGTTACTCATAGCAGCTTTTTTTTTTCTATTGCCGCCACCGATGATATTATCTCAGCCTACTTTCCACTTGACGTTCCTAGTTGCCACGCTGCTCACCATACAGGCCGCGTACTTGCTGATAAGCTTCCTAGTTCTTTTCCTCTACCGTGAATCAATGTATTTCCTTCCAAAATGCCTGAACACTCTCCAAGCCCATTCACTTTCTTCGCTATTCCTCAGTCGTTCTACCACCCTGTGGGTCTTACCACCATGCCATTGTGCGGTACCGAAGGTACTAGCCTGCCAGCGGTACCACCGTAATGTCTCATGGTGCGGTTGCCCTAGGTCGCGCGGGCTTTATCTTGAACGGAATCTGCTTTGGGGGCGCAGTCAAGGTGGGCTGACGACTCGTAGCAGCGAGTGACGGTCATGTCACTCGCTGCTTCCACCGCGATTCCCCATGCCACTGTTTTGACAGTGAGTGCCCGCGGTCATCGAGTGTGAAGTGTTCGTGGTTGCCCGTGCGTGCTGACAACATGATCGGTAATTTAGTTAGAGTTAGTAAGCGAATGCTTATAGCGCGCCTTTCTACTCTGGTGGCTGCTGTGTATGTCACGGCCGCGCAAGCCCTGTCTTTAATATGATGTACGATGATGACTGGTTAGACGTCGAAGGTGTCTAGGCGCACCGAGGGCCGATAGTGTCATGCGCGCTGTAGCAATCACACGCTTGCGCGTCACCCGCTTTGGCGAAGTGAAACATTACTGTAACTTTTTTAATTTTTTGACTATGAAAGGATTGAACAGAAACGGCATGAAATGTCGGTGTGTTGTTTCATGACGTTTGTTTGTGGGCTGCCATTCTCCTAATTCCGAGGAACAACTTTGTAAAAAACGTAAAATAAGGTATTAGCATCTTTAGTGTCGTGTAAAATATATGTGTTTTCGACTGATTCATCGCGCTGGACGGAGGATGCCGATGCCGGAATGTCTAAGACGCAAGGCTCTTAACGCTATCGCGTTAAAATTGTTATCCGTTGCATCCTGTGAAGGTGGAAGACCAATGAAGTTATTTAGCACACGACAAAGAGTTGATAGAATTTGTAACAAAGGTACGTGTACATTTATTGTCTTGATCGGTTGTCATCGTGACAAAAGGCCCCCACATACATTTATTTTATACATTCGTGTTCGTTGGTGTAATACATTCGTTATATAAATTGGTGTTTTCATTTCGCGACATACTGAACCAAATAATTTCAGACCCAAATCACCGCACCGACGGCAGTGTACCAGTGCCGTCAACGCCTTCACAGAGGGAGGGGAAAAATGTTAAGGCTGGAATGATGAGCGGTAACAGAGCCAGCTACGGAAGACGGCGAACGCGCTAGCAGTAGCACCAGCTGTTATTGATAATGATACCTTTTGCTCACACAGATTTGTTGAGAGACATAAAAAGAAATGCGCAGAATCCTAGACATAAAAAGGTTCGCTGTAAAATAAATATTTTATTGGCGTTTGTTCATAGTACAGTCTAGTGAATAGGAGATAAAAAGGAAAGAAACAACTTATGAACGATTGGCTACGGAAGGTCTATAGATCTTATGTAGACAAAATAACAAGTGTGTAGAATGCCAAATCGGTCTACAAGTTCTGTATAGAGAGTCTCCATTTTTGTAGAGCATTTCGACATGGCGTAAACATATTTTAATTGAGCACAAGAACAAGGGTAGCGCTTTCTGGCGAGTGCTTGTTTCACGTAGAGAAGCAGTGTTGGGAATCCGCGAAGTTTCATCTGTGGCAGCGCATGCCATGCTCACTGACAGTGTCATTGACTGCATGTAAGGACAGCCACTGCTTCCTAGAACGTGACGTTCGACATCTGATGCCCAACGCCTGACGACCCTCCGGAGAGTCGTCGTTTCTTGTGGCAGATGGCGGTGCGTGACCTCACCTGCAGGTGCACACGCGGATGGCACTCGAGGTGTGAGCACAAGTGCTTGCAGCCGGAATAGTTGCGGTACGAATGGCTGGTGTTTTCGGCGTGAATCTGCAGCCGCAGTTGCGTACGAAGCAGTAAACTAAGGAGCATGACAATGTTTGCTTTTAGGTGTGCCTCAGAGAAGTGGCAGTTTGGACGATAACAACGAAGGGTACTTTGACGCAAAACGTTCAGTCGCAGTACTGAGGCTCTACTCCAGGCAATCATTTTACGGGCTCGTGGGCGTGAATGGCCAATACCGGAGAACAAATTACAACACAAAGCAGCGGCAGAAGTACTGTTGTACAAGATCATATTTATTCCTATCATTAGAACAAATTACAACACAAAGCAGCGGCAGAAGTACTGTTGTACAAGATCATATTTATTCCTATCATGCGTTCACTGCACGATGTCTGTCTGCCTGTTTCCACTAAATGAGTGGGTGCCTACACGGCAGTCAGAAATTTCATCGTGAATTCATATTTCACGTCGTTATTACAGTAATTTGCTGGCATAAACGGCAGAAAGAAACACAGAGCAATAGTGCAATCTAGTTCCCCTTTCCTGATAATTTCGTCGAGTACGTGCACGGTACCGATTTTTGTTGGCGCTTGCCAGTGAACACTTTCATATTAAAAAAAATATAATTGTCCCTTAAGTATGCTTACGCGATTTGAATGTGTAAGCGTAAAGTCTTCTCCAATTAATTGCATGCGTAAAGGATACGTGATGTCATACATCGACACGCGTCCTTCACAACTCTACCTTAATTCACCTTATTCTTCCTTGCTATAACTTGTACAAGCTTAAATTCACCTTGATGCATTTTAAACCACCTCATTCCATTTTACTCCACCTTAGTCAAGCTTAAGGCTGATTGCATTGGTTTGTACCAACTTTATTCCACCTTAATCCCGGTTACTATCATCTCTTTCGACCCTTATCCACCCTAATTCATTTTATTACGCCTTGCTGTAACTTGTATCAAACTTAATTTATGCTAATGCACCTTAAGCCACCTTAACCCACTTTAATTCCCCTTCATTCACTTTACTTCACCTTAATTTACTTTACTCCACCTTAGGACACCTTACTATAATTTACACACGACAGTCTGACACAAGCGCTGCTTCCGATTCCTGCACCGACGTTCAACAGCACACCTTTCTTTTCAATTCTACACCCTCGCCGGTAACACACCATTGGTGATTTTCGTTAATTCCTCAATTATGCACCTTAATATTTTGCGCAAGTAATGTTCGCGTCTTCGAGTAGACCAGCTCATTCACTACAAATATGGTATCTGCCACAGACAACTTAAAAAAATGAAAGCGTTAGCTGAAACACCCGTTATATTTGCATAAGTAAAGCCTGCAAATAAATCCACAATGAAGCGCCGACGAACGACTGCATCTTCCAGCACACCAGAGCTTGATGAGCATTTGCACTACACATTATCTGCTCGTGCGCTCACAAACCTTATTCAGTGGTAGTTTCTAATACGTAGTGCTCAGAGGTCATCATCATCATCATCAGCCTGGTTATGCCCACTGCAGGGCAAAGGCCTCTCCCATACTTCTCCAACTACCCCGGTCATGTACTAATTATGACCATGTTTCCCCTGCAAACTTCTTAATCTCATCCGCCCACCTAACTTTCTGCCGCCCTCTCCTAGAGGTAATTCCGGCAATATAAAATTTTTTGGCTGAGTAGGTTAGTAGTTTACTAGTTGTGTAAAGGTTACTATACAATTATAAGCTCAGAAACAGGTGACAAATGTGACCTTGCCACTTCAGTAAAAGGCAGCATAAACTGTGTCATTCTATGTGTCTTCTTTTTTGTGAAGGTGCAGAACAAAATCTTGAGACTACTCGTGCAATTCAAGGCAACCACACGAACGTACTTATGCAGAAAAAAAAAAAACAAAGGTTAGTGCACACAATGGTTGCAATATGTCGGCACAATACATTATGCACACTCAAATGTTGAGCGCTGACTATTGTTTTTGTGACAGACACAAGACGGGCTGCGATGGGATCCTTTAAAAAAATGAGGCACAGGTACCTGATTGAGTAAAACATGACATAGTTTGCAATTGTCTACATCTCAGACAATGCAAGAATGCAATCGCAGAAACCTCGTACATATCTTCGGCTCGTATTCGCGCTTAGTTTCACACATGGGTTTCCTCATAGGATTTCCTAATTTCTAAGCGCTGTTTTATTAAGGATGCACAGATGGCTTTCACGTTTTACATCTGCAGCTCATATGCTTTGATAAAAAGAATAGACTGGTTGCCTAGTTGATACTGCATAACTTGAAATAAAGCGCATAAGAGCACCCAGAACGACAGAAGGTGACGAAGAAAGTTGCTAGCAGCGCTGTGTCTTTGTCTCCTTCAGTCGTCCTGCTTGCTGCTTTGCACTTTACCTCAAGTTATGCGTTGATCATCATCATCACAATCACTTTGGACATCATCACCTGCAGAAGCAGCAGCGTATCTACGTCCACTGCAAGATGAAGCCCTATTTTAGGTTGTCTAATACTACGTGATTTGTGTGAACTGACTTCAACGTGTGCCGGCGAATTCCCTAATTTCGTCACTCATCCAGTTTTCTAGGGTCCTCGACCACGCTTCCCTCTCCTAGCAGCCGTAATGAAACATTAATATATGGTTGGTTAGCTGCGCAACGCATTTCACGGCCAGCCCTACTCCCTTTCTTCCTCTGCACATCGACTCGAATATCATATTATTCGCATTCCTCGCGCAAGCAACATCATAACAAAACAACGTGCGCATCTTTTGGCGGCCACCAATTGAAGCATCGAAGAGGTTGCATCTGCAGGTTTGGGAAATAAAGAAGGCTTAGGACTGCGTGCCAATAATCAATGATAATCAAGTATCATCATCATCATCAGCCTGGCTATGCCCACTGCAGGGCAAAGGCCTCTCCCATACTTATCCAACTACCCCGGTCATGTACTAATTGTGGCCATATTGTCCCTGAAAACTTCTTAATCTCATCCGCCCACCTAACTTTCTGCCACCCTCTGCTACGCTTCCCTTCACTTGGAATCTATTCCGTAACTCTTAACGACCATCGGTTATCTTCCCTCCTCATTATCTGTCCTGCCCATGCCCATTTCTTTTTCTTGATTTCAACTTAGATATTAACTCGCGTTTGTTCCCTCACCCAATCTGCTCTTTTCTTATCCCTTAACGTTACACCTATCATTCTTCTTTCCATAGCTCATTGCGTCGTCCTGAATTTAAGAAGAACCCTCTGCGTAAGCCTCCAGGTTTCTGCCCCGTACGTGAATACTGGTAAGACACAGCTGTTATAAACTTTTCTCTTGAGGGATAATGGCAACCTGCTGTTCCTGATCTGAGCATGCCTGCCAAACGCGTCCCAAATATTCAAATCAAATATACTCAATGTTAAAGCCACAATTGGTATTGCATTCCGAATGTAATCGGAACACACCACGATAGCTTCATGGCTGTAGCCTGATGATGCCGCAGACGAGGCTGTAGGCTTGATCTCGGCCACGACAGTCACATTTTGCTGGGTGCGAAATCGAAAAAGAAACAACCATGCACTAATGCCCCAACCACTGGCACGCGCCGAAAGCTTCGGCACGCGCTGGCAAGCGAATGCGTCGCTTCGCTTCGGCTGGAGGGAAAGGGCGCGCAACCACTGGAGAAAAGCTCCGACGCGCGCCGAAGCTCGCTCCTCGGCTGCGGCGCACAGTTGCTGGACTATTCTGTCTTCATCCGTCAAAGTCCGGCCTAAAACAGCCTGCTGTAAACTAAGCTTGAAGTAATAAGTTAGTGATCTGTATGTGCTTTTAGATATAAAAAACACGTTTGAATAATAAATATACACCTGCCGCAACAGTTTTTTTTATTTTTGAAGTAACAATAGTGTACAAAATATAGACATCAGCGCTCGCGCGTCGTCTGTCTGCAAGATCGCTTTGCAAACACCTGCACGACGATGCCATATATCAAAAACTCTTGCACCATTTCATTTTTTGGTAGCTTATTGCACAGCCAACTATGTAAGAATTAGGCGTGCAATGTATAACTTAAAAAAATATGTGTTGGAAATATTGCCACGTAGTAGTGATGGTAAATAAATAGTGCCCGCTCAATCGCAACGATAGCGGCGAGCAATGTCGGCAATCGTAGAAAATCTCATCTGCGGGTCAAGCGCGTCGGTTTGCATACGGCAGTCGTCGAAAGTTACAGCTTGTTCGCTGGGCCCGCGCGCCTTCCAGAAACTACAACACAATTCGTGTCGCGTATGCAATCAGATTAGCAAGGTTCGTCGACAACAGACAGAACCATCGACAACATTCGCGAAACTTCTGATACGTTCAGGCGCATCCTGCACCGAGCGATAACGTTTAACATTTTTTAGCCGGTGAAATACGGTAACCGGATACAGATAAAGCATCCGTGTCAATATAATTATGCTTGTTGGTGCATGAGAGAAACGTGAAAAAGTGTGTTCTGAGAAAATCAGCAAAACAGAATTGAAACACCTGTAGCACTCAAAAAAAAAAAACTAGAACAGCTAAAATGTATGTAATTCGTATCTTGTCTCCCCCCAATTCTTGATTCTGCCAAATCTAGCCCATGGAGCACCTCTATTATTCTAGGTTGTTTTGATGCATCAACACCGCATCCGGAGGCCTTCACATTGAGTGTATAGCTACAAAACATTTTCACAGTGTAAGGGCCATGTTCTATTGTAACTGGTTTCCACATATCAAGTTTGCCTTTCTTTACATTAATGAAATGACATACCGTCAGATAATACAAGCTTGAGAATTAGAGGGTTTTAATAGGAGTCTTTCGTTGCCCTTTGCCAAGTCGTACTATTGAAGCACTTATTCGAATGTATGGGAGCAGCTCATTTGCATAGTATAAGAAATATATAAACAGGTTATTTTCACAATTTATACACTTTGTCACCACAAAAAGAAAAATTGCAGTTTATTGTTTTCAGCCTGCTATGATGTTTTGACTGAGAAAGATATATTCAATTTGTTCTGCAAGGCATGCAATAATTGCTGTGGCATATTATTTTATTGCACAACACTGCATACAGTAGCCAGCCATTATTAAAACTAAGAAGAAATTAATAGCACAATACATATGATCAGGCACATAGCATATTATTGCACTTTTTTAATTCATGCCAGAACGACGACCACAGGCGTCCTTCTCCAACAAGGTCAGCATCCATCGTGCCTCCTTACCATCGGGCTTCACACCCTCAGCCCGTTCAACCTCAGCTTTGTGGTGTTTAAAACAACGTCAAGTGCGTCTTGCGGTTCCAGGGATAAGAAAGAAGGCCGTCCTGCCTACCTTGGCCCTGAAGCAAGCAGCTCTGGATTGTTTGCACACTTTCTACTTTCATCAAGTCCACATATATACGGATGGTTCTTCCACTCAGACCAGCTCCACCAGCGCAGTGGTTATACCATCACAATCACTAAGCATCCAATACAAGATTTCTCACTTGACAACATCGAGCGGTTCGGAGCTTGTTGCCCTCGGAGGTGCCGTTGATTATATTATTAACCAACCGGCTAATCGGTGGGCAATATTCTGCGATTCAAAGGCGGCCTTACAATGTCTTCTGTCATCTCTTCCTCGCGGGTCATGTGAACAACTCGTGTCGGAGATACGAGAAATGCACCATCACATGATCATGAAAGGACACGACGTCGTGTTTCAGTGGCTGCCTGGTCATTGCGGTATCTCCGGCAACGACCTCGCTGACGAAGCTGCTAGGAAAGCCCACGAAGGAGCAACCCTTGTTTCTGTACCTTTATCGCGGACCGACGCAGCCCAACACTTAGGCAAGCTAGTGCACTCTTTTGACATTGGAAAAGTGGCACACACCTGAATTCACTCAACATCGATTGCATTCCCTCGATCCCTCTATGCAACTGCGGCTGTTACCAGGTCTTCTGCGAAATGAGTAAACAGTGCTGTGCCGCTTACATTTGGGGGTCGCATTCACCAGTGCATATGCATTTTTGATTGGAATGGCTGATAGCGCTGAGTGCGATGCCTGCGGTGTCGAGCAAACCATAGAACACCTAATGTGCTACTGCCCATCTTTTGAAGATGAAAGGCAAGACCTCTGCAGAGCTGTCAATCAGCTAGATGGAAAGCTGTTCACCTTGAACAAGATCTTGGGACCATGGCCTTGCATATCGCAGCTACAAAAGGCCACAAAAGCGCTGCTGCGATATTTGAAAGATACCGGATTGAGTCAGCGTCTGTGATCCAGACTGAGTGACCGACTGATATCCCCAGTGGACTTTCTCTTCTTTTAATCTTTCCGTCTCCCTTTCCCTTTCCCCAGTGTAGGGTAGCCAACCGGGCTCAGTCCTGGTTAACCTCCCTATCTTTCATTTATCATTTTCTCTCTCTCTTCTTAATTCATGCCCTTTTTTTAATTGCTCGAAAGCTACTGCACTAAAATAGTATACTAGTACATACTTAAAAAGCACAATTTTATACTACGATAATAATCAATCATTCAAATATTTATTGTAGTGCCCAGGAACAGCTAGAGAGCCTTCGTAGTGGTGCACTTAACGAGCACTATGTGAGACAAAATGTAGAGAAAACATGAATGTAGTAGACAAAAAAATGGAAGATAGAGAAACAAATAGGGAAAAAAGGAAACGCGGAAAAGTAAAAGAGAGTTAATCCTACGTGATTATCTACAGATACACAAAACACAGGAAATGAACTCTGAAGTATGTTTTGGAGTCGAGTCTTATTAGCACAAACGTGTAACAAGCCCAGGCAACGAATGTGGAATGCTACCTGGTATACTGTTGTGGCACAAACAAATGCATATGATCAAGAAGCTTTAAGGAATGTATAATGTGATGGACCACCTTATACAGGAACAAAAGGTGCAATTAAGACTTGAATCTAGAGGTGCGAGTTGAAGTATATTTGAGAAGGCTCAACTGCGGTCGCCAGAATGGCGAAAGTGGTGCTTGAAGATAGACATCAATTTATTCTGGATGCGTTCAATGAGGTCAGAATTAGATTTGCTCATTGCACCCCTCTCCTACAGAGGCATACTCTAGTAGTTGGAGGCACACAGCAGAATTTCAGAAACACAACAGGTGAGTGGAAATCATGCAATATACGGCATGCAATTCCAAGAGCGTGAAGGGCATCTTGTGTAATTATCTATGTGAAGAGAAGCTTAGCATTTTGTAGAAGTACACACAAAGATCTTTCATTTCATCCACCCTAACGAGTGGAGCATCACGTAGGGTGTATCAAAATTTCACATGGTGCGTTTTGTGCATATAACTTAATGCCATAGTGTTGGAAGCATTTAAGAGTACTTATTGCTTCTGCACCAGTTTGTGAGTGAAAAAATGTCTTTTTGGAAGTCGATGCAGTGGTGAACACTGTTGACAGTCTGAAATACTTTTAAGTTGTCGGCACACAAAGTCATGCTGTTCATTTGTTAAAATGCTCTTAGCACTAACAGAAAGCGAGGAATCCCATATCGATTCAAACACCTCACGCACTGAAGAGGGTAGATATATGTCGGCAGTTAGTAACTGCACATCTAGCACCTGATTTGTGCATGGGCAATGTTCATGCTACCTTCCGAGTGCTAGAAAAGGTACTAGACTTTAGGGAACTATTGAAGATGCTTGTGAGAACGAGGAACAAGTATGCTACCATACGTCTTAACCCTTTCAGACACCACTTTATCCCGTTGATTGAAAAGTTGCTTTCACCACATCTCTTGCATCCTCAAAATCGTAGAAAGTGTACAGCTGCAGCAAATATTAAGAATTTTCAATTGTTTAGCGAGTTTTGTCAAGTTTACAAAATTTCGACTCCATGCGAAAACTCACTACAGGAACACAAAATATGAAAACATGTACTATTTCGTGTTTTGAAAAGCTTGAAAAGCACTTACCCAGCCACTTGACAATTATGCCTGGCGCATGACATTGTAGAAAACAATGAAAGAAGTGAACCCGCTACATACAACATACTGACAGAGTAACAACACCCAGCCGTCTACCTTCCCACTCATTTTGTTAAAACATTCTGCACATTATTCAAAATTGCAGCACAGTTCCAATAATAAGTGTTTCAAGATGTATGAAACACATTTTAAATACCATTACTTTCATCAGTGCTTTTGCTATTGATGCACGCTCCTGCTGTGCCCAATTGTGTAGACAGCGTCTCAAAGGGTTAAGCTCTGTGGAGGAAATACCATCAACACCACAAGAAAGGGAAAGTTTAAGGCAAAGTTTAAGGCACTTCATATACTTGGAAACGAGGTTTTCATTGACTGTTAGCATACACTGCGCCAGACTGAGAAGGAAGGTTACTTGAAGCATATTTCACACCATATAGCAAACAGAAATGTTCTGCAAAGGCATCAGCAGTGTTCGAGACAACACCACTATATTCATGAAGAAGACGTACATCTTTGGCACTCCTTTTAGAAGAGAGTGCCCACAAAGCTCCAGAAATATTTTGAATTATGTGTCACACTGGCTTCAACACAATGTGGTCAAAGTGAAGATTCTAATAATAATAATAATAATAATAATAATAATATTAATAATAATAATCTTAGTGGTAACTTGGCACACTAGACTAAAAAGAAGGCTGATGCCTGTATGTTAGAGCATCTGATAACCAGCCATTTAAAGCAGGAATTTGCAGGATGCAGAAGACACTTCCTTCCCCTCCACGTGCACACACACTTGCTCAATAACACAGCACGGCACACACGCACACATTCGACAGGTGCACAACACACAGGAGTGCCAATGAAGTCTGGTTTCAAGGATGGAGGATCCAAATCGCCAGGGGGGTGGAGAGAAAGCTCTGCATGCCAGATATAATCATGGAGCTGTGGTGTCGGGCCATAGAGGCATGATGAGGGCTCAGGCTGTGCTGACCACTTGTTCAGACGAACTGAAGAAAGATTAGTGCTGTCCAGAGAGACGTCAAAAACCCTGCAGGATAGACTAGTGCAATGTTGCGTTGGTATTGCAGGGTGTGCTACTTGAGGGGTTTGAGGCAACCCTCGAAGGCTGGCATGAGCTTGTGTCAACCGAAAAGACGGGAGTAAAGCGTTCGTATTGTCCGGCGCTGAACAAGCTTAAGTTTGTTAGCGTCGCGAGTTTGGTACGGGAACTATACTGATGAGCAGTACTCAAGTCGTGACAGAATGATAGAAGTGTACAGTGCTCGGAAAACCTTAGGTCATCAGGGAAGGGAGACACGGGACACAAACCCAAGAAAGGGCCGGTGCTTACATAGAGTGCTGGTGACATATGCGGAAAAGTTGAGAGAACAGCTAAATGCTACACCCAGAATGGGAAGGGCCCGAACAGTCTTTATAGAAGTGCCTCCAAGGAAGAAGGTTGGACGTGCAGCAGTTTCGTTGTGGCTGATACGCATGGCAGCACTTTTTACGGTGCTACTACAAAGTTTGATATTGTAGGCCCAGTCGTTCACCTTTACGGAATGTATTTATTGTAAGCACATATGCTGTGCATCGGCATATTGTTGTTGTGGAAGCGTTAACTTGTTAATCAAACACATTCTGCGCAGATGCATTAGTAACTTGGTTTTGAGTAGATCTTTGTCCTGACTACAATTTGTAGTATCGCAGCAAGAAACATTTTAGTAGAGGCTGAAGGGATTCCAGCAGTTTAAGCATACTGACTGCACAAAACACTGATGACACCTTTTCACCTTCCCCACAATGCACTCACACCATCTACACTTTCCATAAGCAAAAAGTGAGATAAAAAAACAATTACGGTTTCATTGACTCAGTACTTGCTGCTTCTGAAGCGGGCATCGAAGCAATCGTGGTATACGCTGCTACATGCATAGGTCTTGCATGATGCAGGTCCTGCTGTGCACTGCACACAGGGCACACGTTGCAAACAGATAATTTATTTTTGCAGTGCTCAACTATAACGACACACTGACTCCAACATGACTGCGTTGTCACGTATGCTTCAGTGCGTCAGTGTTCTTGATTGCTACACGAGCGATTTATGCCCAACTAGCCCAAAAGACGGACGCACTAGAAAAAAGTGAGTGAATGAGTACAGTGAACTTGTACTGAACTGGATTCACATGCCGAATAGAAGAGCGCAGTGTCAGCTGAAACAGGCGGCACGGCTGATTATGTAAGTACTTCCAATAGTTCGGCTACTAGTGTATTTCGCTTTCGGAAGTTATCTTTACCACTGGAAACAGCGCAGAGCTTGCCCGTTAAACTTGAGTCAACCGACACCACACGAAACACGCCGCGGTTGAGCAACCCAACTTCCACACGGTTCATTTACCACATCACAGGTCACACGAAGTCAAGAGTGCCATATTTTAAATCACTGCAGCACCAAACGGACCTGAAAATTCATTTCCTTCGACAGAGTTTCTCAGGTGAGTTCGTTCACTCGCCAGTTACGAACTCGATGGACGCGCTAGGCCTACGCGTTACGTAAACAACATCGGCGATAGGCGAGTGTTGATTATCCAGACTTCGGAGCTCGTAAACGTGTTTCCATTCGTTTTGAGCACAACAAAATGCACATACAACAAGCACAGACGTTGCGGCAATCGTGATTCGGTTGGCTGTTTTAGCAGACGATCGTACCGAGCCCGGCGGAACCCAGGTTGGATTAGTCGGCGTCGTTCGAAGTCGCTTCGGATCCACGTCGCACTGCCACAACCCACGGTCGTCGGTCGGTCGTGTCGTTGTCGGCCTACTATTACAACACTGTCTTTCAGGAACACTGTCGCGCGCGTCGTGCGTCCAAAAAACCGTTGGTGCCGGGGCCTTCACAATGCTTCGCACGGTCGGCCATTACAGGCCTAGCAGCCGGAGGCTCCGCAGCCTCCGATTGGTTGACGCCTGCGAGGCGTCGCAGCCTCCCATTGGTGCACGCCGGCGCAGCTTCGCCGCGCGCCGGCAAACTTCTAGCATCGGCAGTAGACATAATCGCTGCGCGACGTTCCGCTTCAGCGAGTTCCCGACCGACGCTTTGACGCATTTGACCCTTCGGCGCGCGCCGAAGCTTTGCAGCGCGTGCCAGTGGTTGGGGCGTAAGATTCAGCTGCACGGAAAGGAACTCCAGGTGGTCAGAATTGTTCCTACTAGCGCGTCCCCCACTAGCACACGCCCCGTCATTTAATTGTGGTTATTAGACATAAAACTCCAGAGTGTATTTTCAAAAGACTTGTGCTATTAGGAAGTGGATATTCTGGCGCGAGATTGCGAAGAATGAGACTGAGTGAGTGAGTGAAACAACTTTATTCGGTCCACAATAGACGCGAGCATACTCAACGTCACCTGGCTAGGCCCATTCGGGAACCATGTAGGTGAAACCTGACAGCCCTCTCGCGAGCCCTCTGGACTGCCAGGATTTGAGAGGTCTGGTCCAGGGCCCTACAGAGGTTCATCATTTCCTCTTGGTGAAAGGGGGAGCGGCAAAGGCGCAGCCCTACAGGACATGCTCGAAGTCCGCCTAATTACCACACAGAGGTCAGTCCGGGCTTGAGAACCGTTCAGGGTACATCGTGTGCAGCTCCGCGGGGCTCGGGTAAGCGCTTGTTTGCAGAAGTCTGAGAGTGACTGCCTGGGCCCTGCACGTTGAGGAGTGCGGCAAAGGCAGGAGTCTGTTTGCATATCTCGTTGTACGAGCAGAGACTCGGGTCGCCCAGAAGAGGACGCGTTACCCAGCGCACAGTCAGTCAAACCTCGTGCAGCCGAGTGTGCTTCCTCGTTGGGGTTGATCGAGGCACCCTCATTGATTCCAAGGTGCGCAGGAAACCAGGCCAAAGAATGAAGTTTCGTGTCTTAGCACTTTGGATTATACGTAGGGCCTGGGGAGCCACCATTCCCATCTGAAAAGCCCTGGCAGCGGCTTTAGAATCTGACTAAATCGTGTCATGGTGTGCTGTCCGTCAATGCAAGAGCAATAGCAACCTGCTATGCAGCGCAGGATCTAGAAGTGCGGATGGTAGCGCAGCGCTAAGGACTTTAGAATCACAGTCGATGACCACTAAGGAGAAGGCTTCTTCGTGAACTTACGAAGCGGTGTCTACGGAGCATGTTCGGTCCTTGTTCAAGCGGGCACTGGTGAGCAGAGCTTTACCTCTGGCAGAGCTTTACCTTAGTCCTTCGTTGTACGTGGTATGCATATTGCGTGGCATCCGGTGTATGTAAATCTAGGATATCTAGGAATCTAAGAAAAAAGTGCCAATGTTGGTTTTTTTTTGTAGCGAAGCTGTTAACCTGTGATTATTCAGAATTTTTAATGTCCATGTCCGTGAGCAAAAATGGGGGCCTATCACTGAGGTTGTGCAATACTAGGCCAACCCAGGGCGCAGGCAAAGCAGGCTTCAAGCACTCAGCAAAATGAAGTGAAAAGTGCCTACATTTTTGGAATCACGCATACACCATACAGAACAGCATTCATATAAAAAATGAATGAGAACAAAGCAAGTATCCGAACCCCATACTTGCTGATAAGGCGCTCCTGAGAACAATGCGAAGCACGTACGTAGCGCACGCAGCATACGTTTCCTGGCATAAATTACTGTTGTGCGAGCTACCGCAGCGACGGCATCTTGCGATATAGGAAGGGACGTTACTAGCATTTCGTATATAAAAGAACCAGCCTGGCAACTGATTTAATTGTTGTTGCGGCATTGTTATGCGCAGGCAACGCATAGTTAGGACTCGGAAAGAGCAGTGTGAATACTTAGAGTGGAAATGGGAAAAACGAAATGGCGATATGACCAGCGGCGGTCAGCTGTCAAAATTACCAGTACTCCCATTACTGCAGCTATTCTAAATTACCATTACTACCATTACTGTCAAACAGTAGAGCAATAATATACCCTCCCCCTTCCCTCAGAACTGGTGGTGGTTTTCAACAGCTTCCCGAGACATCTACTTTCGCTGGTCCGGGATGACGAGTCATTTTTTTATGTATCGCGCGATAAGCCTTCATCATCCACCTGGAACCATGTTTATGCGCCATCAGACACTGTCGAATATCAACACTAATTTATTTCTTCGCACACCAGCTTCTGATGGTACTAAAATGAAGGTGATTTTCTTTTACTCAAATGACTGTTTAGGCAGCTCTGACTAATGCTACCATTCTAATGCGTTAGCCGGATCATCCAAAGAGACAAACATAAGATTCCCAAAAATTTATATAAGGGTATCAGCTATTTAATATTGGCAGCTGCTTGATCAATTTGAAGATTTCCGTTTCTTCCTGGATGGATCAAAACGCAAAAAATTATTGCTTGTAAGCCGATTGTTCTTATGCAAAAACTTTATCTTCTTGAGCAAACATGGCCAAATACCTTGGATCATTAATTCATGCAGTAAAGAATTGATACCTCCTAAAGCATTGTAGAAATAAAAAAAGATAATATAGGTCACGGGAGCCTACATATGCGAAACTGCATAAGAAAGTCCCCCGCCGGGGCGTCTGCGTCAGCCGGCATTTGGTGTCATGCGACACCACGTACCCGAGCACGTGAGGGTTGGACCCTCCCGCGCGTAGCCGTGCGTGGCTTAGCCGTGTCTGGGAAAATGGGGATCTTTGGCCTATGCTGCGCATAGATGGCCCCTCCAGACTGGCCCACCTGGAAGAAATCGGCAGTTGCCTTTTCCTGCCCTCCTCTCCAGTCTTCATATTTAGCCTAGCTTTCTCATTTTTTTCTGTCTTTTCTTCACTTGTTATTACCTCCGGATTTCATGTTGGCAAGGGTTAACCGTGTGTAATGTATCCGGTCTTGGGTTATAGTGGTGATAGGTCATATATATTAGGTTATAGCGGCGATGCATGGCCGTCGTGTTCAGGTATTATTCCCAACGTAGTAGCGTATCCTTGTTGGACTCGGTGGTGGGTGGCTACTATAGCCGCCGAGTTTTCCAAGGTTTGCATTGCAAACGCTTTTCCCCCCTCCAAGATCACCCTCAAAAACGAGAGCGCACCGAAGCCACATTCCAGTTTCTTTTGAAACCGAACCAACACACCCTTCCTAATGTACCATGTCCTTCACAGTCAAGGCAACACGACCGTGAGAGAACTATCGCCACTCCTAGTATAAAAATGCCTGTCAAACACGATCGGACCAGGCTACAAAGCATCACACATGGCAAGCGAAGACTTCCTTCTCGAGCAGACCAAGACCAAGTCGACAAAATCGCTGAACTCACAAATATCGGTTGCATTATTGTCAAAATCTATCCACATCGCTGGCTCAACACAAGTGGAGGAGTAATATCGGAAGAGGAGTTCTTGAACCTCTGTTACGAAGAGCTCCTTCAAGGATTTCAGGCGCGAAACGTAATCAAGGTTCAAAGAATAACACTTCGACGAAACGCCAAGAGATCCCCACAGAACACGTATTACTGATATTTGGTTGCAGTTCTGTGCCCAGTTTACTCAACGCAGGATACCTGTGAGTCAGCGTCCGACATTATATACCGAACTCGAGGTGGCGCCAGAGGTTCGGGCATGCATCACAGTTATGGAAAGGTAAAGAAACATGCGCGAAGTGTAGTACCAACGCCCATCCATCTCACAACTGCAATGGTCCTGCATAATGCGTCAATTGCAAAGGCAATCATCCAGCTTACTCACGGAGCTGCCGTTGCTGGAAAAGAGAAAATCGTCGCAATAACTGTCAAGGAGAAGATCATATTCTATGAGGCGAGGAAAAGGCTAGGGCACCTGCCTCAAGTAAACTATGCCAGCGTGACGTGGCAGAAGGCAGCGCCACACCGGTTTCAGTAGTCTACAGGGTCCACGCCCGGTACTCCTGCAGCCATTCCTGCTCCATCATCACCGAAGGCGGGCTGGTTGACTGCAGTGCCGCAGGGCCCGTAGTTGAACCGAACTCCATAGCCCGGCACGCAAGCGTCGGAGAAGGCGGTGGAGGTCGATCCGAAAACCCCGGCGTCGTTGGCGCCAAAAGATCCGCGCTCCCTAAAGCGCGCCAAGAAGGACAAACTTTCTTTAACTCCACCGAAAAAGGGACAGTTAACCTGAATGGTTACCACGCTTAATGCGAGGGATCCAATTCCGTTAAAATGGTTTTCATCATTCCCTGGAATTGCAGAGGCGTATTCCCCCCCCCCATTCTAGGTTATATCAAATAAATTATAAATAAGTTATCCCGTGTCTTCAAGAAACGAACGTAGGCACCAGAAATACAATTTTTATAGGTTTTCCTGTAATGCGAAAGAACCACGAGCACTCCAGCCGTCTATCAGGAGATGTCGCCATTGCTGTCCAAGACGGCATCCACCTGCGTAACGTTATAATAAGTACTCCGCACGAGGCTATAGCTGTCACCGTTTTATCATTTAAGACTGTCACCATCAGTTCACAGTACATTCCTCCCCATACCCAATTCACTACTCGAGACCTCGAAAAATTAGGTGACCAGTTGTCGGAGCCTTCTTTTACTTGATTTTAATGCTCATTGCACTGTTTCGGGCGGCAATGAAAATGACCAAAGAGGACAACTTACTGAACCTTTTATTTTAACAAACATCTGTCTTGTGAACTCAGGTGCGCCAACATATTTTTCACTGAGTTCACGGAATTTTAGCTACCTCAACTGAGCGTTTTGCTCATCGGATGTTTTTACCCATTTTAAATTGGAAGTCCTGAACACCTCTAAGGCAGTGACCATCCACCTGCTATAATCAACCTGGCATCAATGGTACCCATTATATTCCATAAACCGCGCCGGTTGAAATTACAAATAGCAGACTGGTTTTCACAGAAAGTGCGAGGCTGGAGAAGCTCATTTTGACAGACCTAAGCATTGGTGAAAAAAAATGAAAAGTTACTAATAGTATAATTGCTACAGATGAAAAGGCTATTCCTCAATCTTCTGGCAATCTTCGGATAAACTTGAATCCTTCGTAGACACATGAATGCACCGAAGCAAATATGCAGCAAGATAAGGCCTGGGGAATCTTACGTAGATACCCAACATTTAACAACTTTGTGCATTTCAAACAAGCCAAAGCGAAAACTCGCTATATTGGGAGACTGGTCGAAAAATTGTCAAGGCAGAATTACATATCTACAGTTAATAGCACCATCACATCCAAAAGGATGTAGGAACAGGTCAGGAAGTTTAGGGGGAGTACTCATCATACACGATAACTTCAGTTACACCTTCAGGCACTCACATAACGCTATATGAAAAAGCGAATATACTTGATAAGCATATCTATAACGTCTCTAGCTCGGCGAACTATTCAAACACGTTCTTTAAATATAAACTGCACAAATAAGAGGATAAATTATCAATTGCTCCCACGTCAAAGCAAGAATAGAAAGCTCCATTCACTTTAGAGTAACTCAACAGGGTGCTCTGTGTTGGCAAAATGGTACAGTAGGTCATGACCGGATCCAATATACCATGCTTGCACACCTGTCCCAAGATTCCGTAGAAACCCTTCTTAAGTTTTTCAATGAAGTATTTAAAACTAGATAATGCCAAAAGGATGGAAAAACGCGAAGGTTGTGCATATTTTAAAAACAGGTAAATCCCCACATCCACAAACAGCTTTCGATCCATTTTCCTAACAAGCTGTCTAGCTAAATCATACGAAAGTGTCGTAAATGCGAGACTGACATTCACTTTTGACCGACGGAACTTAATTGATTTTCATCAGTGCGTGTATAAAAAGGTTCTTCAACGACTTACCATCTCGTGCGACTTGAACATGAAATAGGTGAAGCATTCTTACGCAAACAACATTGCCTGACAGTGTTCTTAGATCTAGAAAAAGCGTGTGACACTACGTGGAGATTTCGAATTTTGCGTGATTTCGCTGCTTTAGGAATCTGTGGCAAAATTATAAACTGTCTCGCCAATTTTATCTCCAACAGAACATTTCAAATCCGTGTAGGCACTGTGCTGTAGCGCATATTTATCTAGGAAAACAGCGTGCCACAAGGTTGCACACTTAGCACAAAACTCTTTGTAGTAAAAGTAAACTCTATTAACAAAGTCATTCCCCCTTCTGTTATGCACTCCATATACGTCGATGATCTGCAGATAGCGCGCCGCGGCTCCAATTTACCAACATGTGAAAGGCAGCTCTCGATCACAATAAATGACTTAATACAATGGGCTGAGAAGAATGGCTTCCTCTTCCCTGCTGAAAAAAACTGTTACAGTGCTATTCTAGCAAGAACGATTATTGCACTTCGATCTTCCACAATAATGAGGCGCTGCCGGTAAAACAAGAATATAAATTTTTGGGAGTCATCTTTGACAAAAAAAACTAAACTACCTGGCCAATGTACGGACAACAAAAATTAAGGCAAATCAATCGTTAAGTATTCTGAAAGTGTTATCGCATAAGCACTGGTGTTCGGACCAAACGTGCCTCTTTTTACCGATCTATTGTGCGTAGCCTTCTAGACTATGGTTGTATGGTCTATGGCTCAGTCAGACCGTCTTGCATCGAACGACTTGATCCATTACATAACCTTGGACTGCGATTGGCAAATGGTGCCTGTAGAACATCACTTGACCCAAGTTAATATGTTAGGTGCTATGAACCTCCCTAACCGAAGCGCAGATTGTTACTCACTTTTTCTCACGTGCTCATAATTCAGTCATCACCGCAAAACATGTGCTAAAACATCCTCACACAATGCAACTCGCGCCTACACTATACAAATAAACCGAACATGGTTAGGCCACTTGTCCTGCGAAATGAGGAATATCGTCGGGAGTATGTCTTTCCTCATTAAGTCGTCCAGGTTGCCAAAAAACCACAACGACTGCCTCTGTGGCGCGATTTCACACAGTTCTGTGATTGGACATTAACACATCTAGTAAAAGAGACACCCCACACGAATAGATCATACAAGAATTCCGGGCTGTTCAGGACAAATATCAAACTTATATAAAATTTTAAATTGACGGCTATAAAAGAAAGGAAGACGTGGGCGCGGGGGCCGTAACCCCAAACTGGGAAACGTATTTGATTACCAAAGCATGCCTCTGTTTTCATTGGAGAAGTTTATACTATCTGGGTTGTAGTTAAAAAGATGATGACTCACAAACACAAAAATACACGTATACACTGATCCTTTAAGTACCCTAAAGGCTCTACATAGGTTATCTGGTTGTAAACCCTGGATTGCGGACGTCTTCAACATGGTGACGATTAATAAATACGGGAGATCAATTCGTTTCTCGCGAGTCCCAAGTCATGTTGGGATATCAGGCAATGAAGCAGCTGATAGATGCCCATCCATAGCAGCACACAAGTGCAAAATAAGCACAGCACTTCCATACTAAGATATTTTCGCGAAGTTATGAAAGTGTTATCATCAAAATGGCAACATGAATGCGACCATTGAGCAGACAACTAGCTACATCTTACTAAACGCGCACTTGGTGAGTGGAAGTCATGTTACCACCAGAAGTGGCTCTTCGAAGTAGCTTTATGCCGACGGCACCGTTGGGCACACGCACCTCATGCACAATTATTTACTTACGAAAGGAGACGCACTAACACGCGTGAAATTCCCGGAACCACTAACAGTTACGTATGTATTACTGTCATGCACACATATCGAAGCACATAGACGAAATCTTGTGCACAATTTATATAAGATACACATACTTTACACCATGCTTTAATTTTAGGAGATGATCCAATAGTTGTATTACCCGCTGTGCGTACATTTCTAGATGACACTGGTATTTTACATAAAAAAGATCAACATATCCTCTTTCTTTTTAAATTAGATATTAAACACCTTTTGTTTGGCTCAGCATAGCCTGAACACTTTTTGCGCCTAAACTAAACCAAAGTTAACTAACCATCAGAGAATCGTGTTAACAAAGACGAGGCTGAAGGCTAGCTGAATGGACACGCATGCAAATCAAATAAAATGCAATTCGAACTCGCCTATTGTATTGGAATGACTTCGAAGTGCTGCTGCAGCTGTTGTGAGAGCACATGCAGCAGACTTACGGTGACCCGAACAGGGACTTCTAAGAAGAATGCGAATTGCTTGTGGAGCGACAGCCACCGCGGTGCATACGAATCAAGAATATAAAGAAGTATCTCAAGGCAACTAAAGAAAACGCCTCTCAAAATTGTCCCAATACCGCACCGCGAAATGTCGCCAAATTCCACTTCCATAGGGAAGCAAAATGCTTTAGAGCCTTCGCGAGGATGGCGGCGTAGCACAGCGCGGCGAGCCACTTGATTTTGCAGGAAGCTTTAGCTCGGGGCCCGCCATCTACATAAATTGGAAACAAAAAAAAACGTTTTTCTCAGCTGCCATTGCACCGATAGAATACTTTTTGTTACGTTTAAAAGGAAAAGTTAAAATCTATGGACTGTTGGAAGCCGATGTCAGATTTAGACTCCCAGTTAGAAAAATATATGTTAGTTCAAGTTTGCAGAATTAGAAAACAATGATACTATCAAGTGTGCGACTCTGTAGCTTAGTGATGAAAAAGTATACCGCAATTCCTAAACTGCATTGAATTATATATATAAAGGTGACACAATTAGTGTTATTTAAACTCTTTTAATTAAAATACTAATTTTTCAATAGCACTTTTGCAATACGTTTGTAAATATTGTGAGAAATATACATGTAAGCTGTGAGTTCGATTTACATGTTCTCATAGGTGCAATTTACGCAACTGCATTATCTGTGTTTGATGCAGAGCTAGGATTTTGAAGACTTCGTGCCTCTATAATTTGTATACTTACCAACTTGCGGCAATTTTCGTCAACTCATTTAAAGTCTAAGCCAACATTCTGCTTCGTGCAGTCACAAGTACTATTTTTCTCTAAAGTTAAATGAACTTCATGAATATCAATCACGGTGCTGTTAACTTAATTGCTGCTTACTTTGTGACGCTTTTATTTGTAAATTCTCAAAACTCGAGTATTCCAGGGCTGTAGGGGATATCGCCAGTGCTGCCTTATCACGTGTGGCTTGTATCGCACACTCATGCCAAGCTAATCTTTCTTCTCTACTTCAAAAATTTTGTCTACGTTCTTTTTTTCATGTCGTATGTAGACGCGTAAGTTCTTGTTCTGGCAAGGTTATTTTAGTGAATGCACTCTAATGAATACTTCTGTTCTTCCCCCATGTTTGTTTTTCTTTCCAGCAGCGACCACCAATGTAAAGTCCTAGTTGCCACACTACAGTACTAATCTTTTTCCTGATTTTTTCATACACACAAGCACCACTTGCAGTAATCTTGATCCGTCGCTTGCTTCAATTACTGACAATGTTGGTGTCATGAATGCTAGGTCTGAAAGACGTGATAAAAGCACTCTTCTTTTAAGAAGCTCCAATTGCCTATAGCACAGAAGAATATAAATAATTATGTGTGGCACTATTTCGTTATTTTAGCGTTTTGTTTTCATAGTTCTGAGATTGTTTCCTAAAATATAGTAACCCGCGTATGAAAGTTGCTCGAATAAGTAATAAAGATTTGACATAGGAAAGGTAACATCACGTTCATTGCTTAGTTGTGAACGTCACGTCATCGGTAACTTTATTGTCTTGTATTTCTGAATCAAATGAAGTTTTTTTGGTGCATCAAAAGTGCAGCTTCTTTTTGTTCTCTCATATTGGAGATTCACACCATGTTGCACCTCTTCAGGCTTCGCTCTAAAAATGGCAAAATAAAAAAGGATATTTGTGAATCAATAAATTCAAGATTACTTAGGCCAGAGCAATTGTCATCTCGAACTTCACACCTTTATTTATGGGGACTTAGAAAAACGTCACGTATTTTATCAGACCCGAATTGGACGAAGATTTAAAGACGCTAATAGTAAAGCACGAATACATAGTCTGCGAATACATACTTTTGCTCCTCTCATCTTATTTTTGCGCAATAGGCCGCAACGAAAATGCAGCCCTAATTATAATATCACCTTATTATTACAAAGTCAAATTAACCAACTGTATATACTTGGTTACTGTATTTTGATTACGGGCTTCTCATCCTACGCACATTCCTCGATAGGCTTTAATTTTAAAAGTGCAGCAAATCTCTCATAACTTTGTATCAATTGTTGTTTCATTCTCAACTTTTGGTGACTAATATAGGAACAGTGATAGAATTGGCAGAGTGGGAAGGTCTACCGTAATATTGATGCGAGCACGCTTACCCGATACAACAGCGGCTCCACGTTTATCCTCAACTAAAGCTGTGCCTATTGTGTGCGTCCATTCACGCGTGCCAGCGCAGCCAATGGGTAGGAGTTGGCGCCATGTCGTGAGTTTATAAAATGAGTGAATAAAATGAAAAGCACTACTGCGCAGTTGAGCGGCGCTGAGTTGGCCTTCGAGTTATGAACTCTGCGCGGGCAAGCGAGCGCCTTGAGTCGCTTCGCTGGTTTTGATTTGGTCTCACCGAGTCGCAGTTAGAACGCAATCGAGAGCTTGCGCGTACAAGGAATGCACGAAAGAAAAAAGACATTTCAACAAAGGTACTACAGTGCTTTCGGATTCCCACACGTAAAGAGTCCTAAATCCCTCTGCCTGTTTTTTATGAACAGCTCTTTAGTCGCTGGAACAGGGGCCTCCTTTCGGCCATGCCATGTCTGTTTTTTGTGTAAGATTTTAGCTGGTCTTCAAGAAAGTACGACATGAAGAGATTTGTTAGAATCAAAAAACTTGGGTATACGCTTAGTAATGTGTGTGGTTGTGTCAAACAAGCTTGGAATGGGGTTAGTGCTTCTTGTATTCGTCGTATTCGCAGCGTGAGCATGGAATGTAAGTCTTCGTAAACTATATTCGAAGGCGACCAGCCACGTCATGCTGCCCTAATGGCGACAAAGAGCAAATGCAAAATCTCCGCAGAGCCTACCATAACAACTGTACTTCATAGCACATTTTTTCGGGCACTCAAGAAGGTACATTTTACACTCGCTCTTTTCCTCAGGGAGCTACATAACATGGCCAAATATGGTTGCTAGTAAACATTTAACAGATGCCATTATTTAAGAAATGATTAAGACACTTGTATTTGATGACAACTCCCATTCGTTTAATGTTTCCTGCAGTGTTTGTGACCCATGGTAAAATTTCAAACTTGTTCTAGGAATTTTGCATTTACTGGCTTGAAGCTTCCTACATCGACAAACCTGGCCGTTACAGTTCAGTGGCCGTATGCGAAACAGAAAAAAAGTCAGTTTTTTTTTTACATTTTCGTAAACATAAATCAAGACTGCTGCCGTCACCAGTTTCACTTATATTGCAAAAAAAGCAATAGGTCATACCAAAGTGGGAGCTTGACGTTGTGTTAAGATCCACGCCTCTAATGCAAAATTAGCTTTGTAAGATTTTATAATGAATATCTGGGAAGAGAAACGCTCAAGGACAATAAAACAAAATGAAGGGAAATTCAACGACGAGTGTTGCAGGTCTAAATATACACATATACCATAATTGTGACAGCAAAAAATGATAGGGACGTTTTTCTGAAAGAATAAGAGCCCAGCACATTTTCAACATAAAACCCCATTTTTATTTGCAAATATATAAATAAAGGGCATGCTGTTTTCTATAGTACCTCCCCATACTTACAAGAACCTTTCCAACGTAACCAAATTGTATTTATGTGTTAGCGGCGTGATGTATTTGTTCTATTCATTGACGAACGTCTGCATGTGGTGAGCCATGCTGTGTTAGTGTGCGGGAACATTATTTTTTATCATCCCTGCTATAGGCTCTCACAGCTGGCTTTCGTGAGTAAATTTTAAAATATTATGATGTAAGGGATGAATTCAAAACATTCCATATACAGCTCATATTTTTGTTGTTGCAAGGAAAGAACTGCTGGTGTACTTTGTACAGTTGGTTGAACTTATGTGTAGGCTGTAGTGTTTGCTTAATCTCAAAGAATATAACATGGCTTTTTCAAATGTGTTTTCACAAAATGTATTTTCTGACTGAGAGACCATGAGAGATGATTCCAGGTACAAACCAGAAAAAAAAAACATTACAATGACAATGTTAATATCCTCCTAGTCCTTTTCTTGCCGCTCACAAAGGTGGCTAAGCGCCTTCCCCCGTTCTCTTGCCCATAAGTAAATTATCGAACAATGTCATAGTAGATTTAGATGAATATAAACATTTAAAACATTCATAAGCATTTTTTTATGAAAACAAATCATTTACGCAGAGTTTTATTAGAAATCTGAAAATATTTAACAGGGAACAAAACAACAAAGAATGTGTATTTTGATCTGCCAAACGAGATGACATCTACAAAATAAAAGTTGGGTCTCCACCATTGGGGAGCCAGACATGAGGCACATCCTTTGGTTAGTCTGGAAATCTTTAAAAAATATATCAAAGTGCAATTCCTAGAGCCCTACTGTAATACAAAGATACGCATGTCGTCGGGGAAGAGGACACTAGTATTTTGGATGTTTCAACTGTCATCGTATCAGCTTCTGAACATTTTCGTTATGTGTGCCTGCATCCACTGCAAAACATCACCCGTTTTTCTCTATGAATACAATAGTAGCCATGCGCGTGACTTATAAAGCAACACAAAAGCATTTATCCATAACCTGAAGTCATATATCACAAATTAGAATTGTAGAAACGCTTCCCGAAAACCAGATTATTTGCACTAAAATGATAATTTGCCATCGTTAAGCTAAGCGGGTGGCGTATTGTCTATTAGCCTGTTTGGTGTGAACATCTTTATTTTTGAAAGTTACAGAATATACCATATACATATGAGGACCAGTACCGGGTTTTACTCCCGTAGAGGCCTTGCGAGTTCTAACGAATAAACAGCAATTCATGCAAATTGACAATATAGGAGTGTAAAGATCTCACTGCGCGCGAAAACTAATTGAAACCGGACTGGAAGAAATTTATTGGTCCTTATTGGATGACAAAGGTGTAGGTTGCCTCTAGTTGCTTTGCAGAAATTGCGTCCGCCAAAATCATAAACCGCCTGGCCAAACAAATTTTGCGTATGTGACTTAGCGTTTTTAATAAATGTAGCCTTGCTTCAACTTCTGAGACCCTCCGTAACAAGCCACTATATTTAGGGCAGAGCGCAAGCTGTGCAATTTGAAAATCCTCTTTTTCTTGTCAATACATTTTTTGAGTACCCAATGTTTAAAATAATTTTACAGTGTCGTAAGATAATGCTGAAATAAACGAATACGACCCGAACATACCGTGCAGGTGTCGTGGCATTACATTTCATCAATCACCCTGCTTGCACAAAAGCAATTAATCTGTGTGTAACCTTTAGAACGTGAGTCATATTGAAAATACAGCATTGCTGTACAGATTACAGGGCGACATTACCGGAATGACCGTTTGTTTTATGTAACGTCGCTGATTGGAATAAGGCCTGGAAGGCACAGGATAGGCGCTGAGCCTTGCCCTTTCGACATCGTTATTTTACAACCGGTATTCCACTCAACGACACCACATGATGCGCCAACTGGTCCCACAATCAGTACTTCTAACCATTCCTTACAGACTTGAACTGTCCAAAAATAGAAGTGATACACAAAATTAACGAAACTTACTGTTGCAGGTTTCAGCGCATTCTTCACAGCTTTCAAAAAACGGCGCATTCCCCGGACAGAATCCTTGGGGGATGATGTCGCACTGATAAAATTGTGAGTTATAATACCACATGGCGTCTCCATTGTCGCACTTTCCTTTTCGTGGTTTGGAAAAGCATTTTCGTTTTTGCGATTTTTTATTACCTGCAATCAGAGACAGCCGTTCGTTATGGCGTCCTATTCATTGCAAAAGTCCTCACTTACCTAGCATAATAACACTTCTGCACAAACAAACACTAACACTGCGATGAAATATGAGCTAGAAATCTTAGAGGTTTCCCGGTGCCAGGATGCGTACAAACATAGCTGTTCCTAGTTGTGCTCGCTGCTTTATTAATAAAACGTCATTTTGTGCATCGAACCACATAAGTAGCTGGAACACCAACGTATTTCTCCGCAAAGTTCGGGAAAAATTACCTCGAAAGTGGTGTCATCCTGAGAATTCGTTCCAAGTGGATCAGCCTTGCGATCTCCACGGGAATAATTTTTAAATTGCATTATGGGCAATAACGTAATTAGTTAAAAACTCAATTAGTGAATTTTAGGGTGTTAGTGTATTATGCGTTTCAGTTTTTTTGCAAGTAATGTCAGCCTCTTCGAATAGACCAGCTCAGGAACTAGAATTGTGCTTTCTGCCGCCGGAAAACTAAATATTTCGGAAGGGTTCGGTGAAAGACCCAGTATATAAGCCTTTGGGAAACAGCTGCGAAGTTAAGGTTGAGGAAATTGGTAATTTTTTTATAAATCAATTTAACCTACTCAGACATGTGAACTAAGTAAAGGCTGAAGTTTGTCCATTCATTGCTAATCCTACACAATGCATTACTACGATCTAGAGGAAGGCAGTTGCCCATATCAGAAAGAAGGTAATGCCACAGACTAGGTATTTAAACAACACTCTAGTGTCTGAAATATTATGTCTACCATTTTATTATGTATATATTTGTGTGTTTCAAGTTCTCACTTATTATTTACATGATTTCACTACCAAGCCCTTTCTCCCCTCCCGCTAAGGGTTCGTAACCGATGCCTTCTCTCCAGTTCACCCGCACTAGGTGAGCTCAATTTCTAAAGCCCAGGCAGGCCAATAAAGGTTGAGGTTCTCAGTCTGCGCGATTGCTATTAAAGTAGTAAATTATTTCACAGACGAAAGAATCGCTGTAGCACGCCGCATTTGAGCAATTTCTTATTTTTATTTATTTCTAGTAACTAATATGTAATAAATTGATAGTACAGAGACTCATGAGTCGGTTTAGATTGGCAAAATATTATTTCAAGGTACACTTTAATTCTTGTGGAGGAAATAGGCTACCAGAATAATATTGGTGATGTTAATGTAGATAATAGCGCGGTGTTCTGTGCATAGTCTATTGAGTTGTACTAATGACAGCTTAATAAAGTCTTCATTTATTATGTAGTCTGTGGCTTCGCGTTTTTAATCTATAAAAGCAACAGAGTTGCCCGATAATGATGGCCAGATAAAGTCAACAGATATTGAAGCTAAGGAATGCACTGGAAAAATTAGGCGTAGTTGAAATTGAACTGTAGAACATAATGAAGAAAATGAAAACCAAAGCGGACGAAAAGATCACTTGTCTCCGGTGGGAGCCGAACACACAACCTCCGCATAACGCGTGCGTTGCACTACCAAACTGCTATCAATTCGTCCTTTAACTTGGGTATTTATGGTTTTACTAGACCTAGCCCTAGGAGTGATAGCCAGCGCCACTCAAAGCCATGGTGAGCGGATGTGAAAAATGCTTTTTTGCCCGCTGGAGTCACGCAACACGTTCTCTAAGTTGAGTAGGCACATGGCTGTAAAGCAAAGTGTGTGGAGGTTGCGAGTTGGGCTTCCACTGGCGACAAGTTACCTTTCCGTCCACTTTAATTTCCCTTCCACCCCCTTCCACCCCCTTGATTATTTTCGAAATTTCAGTTTCAGCTACAGGTAATTTCCCCAATATTTCTTTTTTTGACTTCATTGTCTTTTGCCATTACGTGGTCATTATTGACAGAATAGAGCCCCTCGGTTCCATGTCCTCTCTAGAGTTATCTGCTAGAAACACAGGGCACAAGTTAATCTATAGCCGCAAGCCACTGCGAGATTGAAAATAAAAACTATTCGTTCACCACTGCTGGATGAACGCGGCAAATCTAACTTCGCGTTAAACCTGACAGAGCCTTCACCAAATTCGTGATTTATGGAA
Organism: Dermacentor andersoni; assembly: GCF_023375885.2. NCBI lineage: Eukaryota > Metazoa > Arthropoda > Arachnida > Ixodida > Ixodidae > Dermacentor > Dermacentor andersoni. Next base: position 116,714,316 of record NC_092820.1, read on the forward strand.
ATACTGCGCAGACGGACGGAGAATGTAGCCATCTTGGGTCAGCAGAGTGTCAACAAACATGCATCTTGAGGTCTGTGACATTTTCTATGTGTACCGACCCACCAAACCGTCAATGGTGGGCCCAGTGGCTGAAGAGGTTATGCTAGAACTGCAGCCTATTGGCCACTCATGTGCTTTCTTACTATGCCAGTGCAAGCTATCTTCGCCGGTTATGTTATAACCGTGCCTTATGTCCGTCGGTTCCATGAGTTCTTAAGTGCGCGTGGCTGCTTTTTTTGCACTGGTCATTTATTCCTGGCCCTTGCGCTTCGCCTCCTCAGCTCTTATCTGTGCATCTGTCATTTGTTCGCTGAAGCCTTTGTATTTGTTGCCTTCCATTTACCACCGGCGCCATTACGAGGTGTTCTTATAATCACTTTCTATTCTAAATTTGAGCCTGCATATTTGAAGAACAAATAAAGCTATTCACCTGGCATGATTAATACCAAGACGCAAAGGCAGTTCTGGTCGCCATTAGTAGGGCAACTGAACTAGGTTAACCAGTTGTTACATGTCTCTGGAGGAAAGAGCACCACAAATGTGTCACAAGACGGCTTTGTCACTATACTACCAAAACAATGTTGTGTTGAAGTTGACTTATGGTTCTTTCAAGGCCGAACAGCAAATAAACAACATTAACAGATAGTAGCAAATTACAAAATGTTCCTGATACCAATCTTTTCTGGGCATTTCCCCAACAGTAGATTTGTGCCATTGGTGAAATATTTATCGTGGTCGCTATCATCATCATCCTAATAACCATCACTATGGAAATATCAGGCAGGCATAAGCCATCAGGCATCAGGTATCAAAGCTGTCGGATTCAAGACTCTTGCTATGTAATCATCATGATCATTTTCTTTATTTCATTAAAAAATTCATGCCTTCAGGTAGCATGTGTCTGTTTATAAACCAGTGGCCTTCACCCCAAAAAAGTTCACTTTGGCGTGACGCCTGAGGCAGAAATGATGTTTCACATCTCGCGCCAAGGCCGCGAGAGTTGACGATGGCTAACACTTCCAGGGTTAGTTCTATTACATGAACAGAAATACTCCAGATAGTGCATGGGAAAATGGTGCCATGGTACCTCAGTTGATAAGAGCGTCGCATGCGTAATGCGAAAACGTGGGATTATATCCCATCAGCGTCCAGTTGTTTATTTCATCCACTTTCATTTGCGCTCATTTTTTATTTTATTGTTTTTAATTAGGAACCGCAGATAATTTGCCCTAGGCGGTCCTTGGTTTTAGTGTTAATTGTTATCTTATGATATGAATATATCTATATATTGCATTTTTTTTCAGAGAATAGACGAAATTTACATTCAAATTGTTCATTACAAAATTTTAGGCACCGGCGACAGTGGATTCGACAAGCCGATTGTGTAATATTTTATATGATAAATTGAGAAATTGATCAGCCTCACCTTGAACGGAGCCTCAAAGACACAATATTATGTCCCATACATGTGTTCTGCCAATCTCTCCTTAGAGTACGAATACTGGTACCCCCAATTTTCATATTTCGCTTCGCTCAAGCCTACCCGGGTGCTCAGCTGCCCAGCTCCGTCACAGTTAGCCACTCACACACAACCCCTTTGTGCAAGAACTGCTTGGGTTCTTGCAAATGCGCCAATGAGGGGCAGGAAAAAACGTGCTCTTTTTTTTTTAAAGTGCCATCAGTCTGAAGGATCCCTGACTACCACCCATCCTTCATTAAATACAACATGCACAGAAGATTAAGTAAAACAATTGAGTAGTACAGCCTGTCGCTGAGGCACTGCAGCTTTGGCTCGGGCTGTTCACCTTTCCTAATGACATTCATATCTGATCACACTCACCTCCTTTTCCTGGACGCTTCGCTCCACCACCGATTGTTTGCTGGCTCGGACGCGGGGCTTTCGGCGGTTTACGATGTCCTTTGGATCCCGTAGTACCCCACCCGCCAGGCTCTGTCGCCTGATGTCCTTTTGCTGCGCCTGTATACCAGGTGTCAAATAATGCGCTTGCCATGAGAAGTATACACATTAGCGTGGCCCCTTCCGTGGCTTTGAATACACAAACAGCAATGTTGCTTATAGCCTTCAAATAATCGCTCGCGAATATTACCGAAATACTTTCAGTTGTAACGGAATTAGCGAAATTTGGTATCATTTGTTATCTGCATCTCCCATTTTACTCATACCATTAGAACGCATGAAAATCTCTAACTCTTCTTTCCATTTATATATGAAAGCGTACTCAGCCCACGGAAGGGCCATGCAATAAGTAGATACACTGGAATTGTTAATAAACTAAGCAGTGGTTGGGAAATTCACTCACGTTGGTAATATGCCTGCAGTAGTAAAGACACGTTATATCTCCGGTAAAAAGGTTATTTAGTTGTGGTGGAAGGAGTTCCTGTCAGGAAGTAATTTTCTCTAGGCTTTCTAAGCAGTGAGGGGCGAGGAATGAGACAACACTTCCTTTGATTTGTAATGCGTTAATATAATTCTTGTTTTGAATACGATGAAAATTTTTTAAGTAGGTGGATAGACATAAAGAAAATGACACAATGCAGTTTAAAGAGCCTCAGTGACTAAGGAATCTGGCAATAAGGTTCGCATAAGTGTCTTGGAGGCATCATTATTTATTGAAACGCGCCCGAAAATAGGAATCCTGTAATATCCGAACCCAGTTCGGCCAATGAAAATTCGAACAATTTGGTGACATTTGCTTCCCGTCATGGAAAGTACATGTGTGAAAGAACAAAAACAGAAGGGTGTTTATCTTTTCATTGGCAATCCAATTATAAATTCGTAATCGCTTTCCTAAACTATCAACCACTTAAGCTTAACTATATCATATCGATAATGCAGTGCTCGGCTTTGCTATATATTTTCCGCTTTTCAATTAGCATATTGAAGCATACCACTCTGCATGGCGTATACAGTGCTTTGGCAATTGCAGTTGAATAAACATGGCCAACCAGCATAGGAAAGGAAACTAGAAAGTAGACGTTTGCAGCACATTGGTGCTAAGCCAGGGCTGAATTATTCTTACTAATTTCCACTCAATCGCTTGTAATATGGTTATTGCGGTTAGCATGCTGTTACTACTTCAAGCATTTTGAGTCTCACGCAGGCTCACGGAACGAACCTGCCCGATATATTGGGCCACAAGGTGAGTGCCCCTAGTCATTTTGTAGTCATGTGCTTCTAGCCATTATGCAGTCATCATTTTAGCTTCGTCATTTGACTCTTATCATGCAGTCGTCATCCGACTGCCGCCATAATGCAGTCGTCATCTTCTAATAGTCGGCATGACCTCGTCAATACCATGTCGTGGTATTATCTTGATCGTTTCAGAATTGCCACCTAACTATATTCATGCCATTGTCAACATAATGTGCATTCGTGCGAAGAATAGGACTTCCACTAACGATAGTTAAGGGTTTAATTATTCAGTTCGCGAAGCGACGCCCAGAAAAACACAACACGCACAGAGCACAATGACAGCGGCAGAGCGCAGTCGTCGATCCCCGAAACTTGATCTATGCTTGAAATCTCCGGCTATTTCTGACGAAGAATTTTATAACGTTGGTGCCCGCAAACGGTCTAGAATGCACTAGCACTATTGCTACGTGCTATTCGAAGAAGATGATGTGGGCACTTCTATTTAGTGGGACGTACCCATAAATCCATGCTGGCTGCTGCTAGGACGATGAAGTGCCTAATACGTTTTGATGCTTGCCAGTTTCTATGTAGGCCAGTGCTTGCTGCCACTTGTAAATACACCGTGTAAATAGCTTGCCTAATGTGGTTTCACGTTATATTTGTTTGGTGGAGGCGCGGCGTACTTATTCCAACGACGCAGCTTCGCAGCGGACGTCCTCCAGCTCAGATCTACAACCACGCCGCCAAGCGATGACGCGTCGCCGCCAGCTGCGCCAGCTGCGCCAGCCACCACCACCCAGTTTGTAGCCCTGTCAGAGCCTCCCAATCCCAGGACCTCTTTCAGGGCAAACAGCGTTGACCCAGATGAGTGGCTCAACATGTACGAGCGTGTCAGCGAACAAAAATGGCTGGCCAACACATTACTTAGCCAAATATACTTTCACTATACATACGGTGTAAACATTCCAGAAAGTTCTGATAGAGGAATCAGGCAGAGCGATAACATTGTAACAATGGTTATCTATTCAAAAAAAAAAACATCAAGGAAAACTGTCTTGAGAAAAATATAAACAATGTGGCCTTGTCAATATATCGTAGTAGCGCTAAAGTGACTATGCAGCTCATTCGGAGCCTGTGTTAAACCAATAATATTGAAGCATAACAATCTCCCAAGGCTGTAAATAACACTGCCGGCCACATCCCAGGGACGTTATCGTTTATGATCCCAGCATGCGACTTTCACTATACATATTGCCGTAATTGAGAAGCTAACCCATATGCTCCACCTGATTAAAACTATGGAATAGAAGAATGAAAGAGGGCCGGATACCATGCCCACCAATATGCCCAAATTCATAGCCCAAATAGAAGAAATTGCATTTATTTATTGGTTTTCATTTTGCGTTTAATTATGATGTTTAAAGACCTCCTCAGTTAACGGCTATTGCAGAATGTAGCGTAGTTTCAGGTGAAGCTTCCAGTACAGTTCCTTAGAGAAACACACTAAGTTACATTTGAGCTAGTTTTGTATAAGGATTGATGGAAACTATAGTCTATAACTAAGTCCGTAGACTTACCCTTGCAAGTGGTTTCACATTCCTCTTGGCTTTGAAAGATGTTATTATTCTGTGGACAGTCTCCATACATAAAATTTACACACTTTCCTTCATTTTTGTCGAAATACCAATCATCGAGACGATTGTCGCAATCGTCATCTTGAGTAGGCATTGATAAGCAGCGTGGGGACGACGACACTGCGTTACAGACGAAAACAGGAGTGCTATCTTTATTTGTTACTTAGTGACATGCTTTCAAGAAGTCTGTCAATATATACCACACAACTGCAAAATTACGACTCCCTTAAAACTGTAGGCTACTGTATTTTCTTGCTACACGGAGTATCTACCCAGTTGAAAAATACAACAGGGATTCGTGTCGCATCTACAGAAATTCCTGTTGCACGACAGAAGTTCCTGACGTTTCTGTAGTTGCGACACACATTTCTGACATTACGACAGAAATTTCGATGTCGCAACAGAAAAATTCTGTGACGAAGACCAAGTGTTCTGAAGTCACAACAAGAATGATCTGTCGCGACAACATGAGTTCTAACTTCGTGACAACAGCTTTCTATCGTGAGAGCGATTGTGACATTATGACAGAAATTCTCTCGTCGCAATAGAAAGATTCTGTCGCGACGACGAAGAGTTCTGAAGTCGCAACAGAAACTTTCTATCGCGACAAGAGTTTGTGAAGTCGCAACAACTATCTATCGCAACAGCAATTTTGACGTCGCAACAGGAACTCTCTGTAGGGACTACATATTTTCTGTCCATAGCGTTAGAAATGTGCCACTTTCTGCCGCAGCGACATGAGTTCTGACGCCGCGACAGAAGCGCTTTCCGTCGCGATGCTTTAAAATTGTACGTCAGTTTCGCATCGGTGGTGTACACTGTATTTTTCTCTTGCGCGACATTCAGTCGTGCTTCTTTGAAGCCGGCAATGCTGATAGCACCGACATCGGTATTAAAGTCAGCGTGGCCAGTTCTTATAATTGTGCCGTGACGATGAGGCATCAGCAACGCCCTACCGGTCTCCTCAAAATCGGCCGCTGATCAAGATCATACCATCTGCAGAAACGGCTGCGTATCCGTTTTGTTTTATTTGGCAAGATGTGGCACAGAGGCATGTGGACTTACATGCGCCGTTATACTGACACATTAATTAATTTCCCAGAAATATTGCATAAGCTTTTGCGAATCGGAAAAGAAGTTTAGGGTTCTTCCACAAAGTTGCGTGATAAGCTGTCTAGTTCGGGTCTCATTAATCTGGTACAGCGCTGCCGTGAGAAATCAGGATGGTGTCAGAATGAAGACTCATCCACGAGTGTTTATGCAGCTATTTTGCATTGAACACACCAATTATATGCGCGCTCAGAAGTGTAAAGAGCGAGAGACAACTGTCGAAATTAGCAGTAACAACCCTAACAGTGTCCCCGGTCACCATTGTCTATTTCTGAATTTCTTATTCAATATGGATATCGTACAGCAAAATCGATGTTGTAGCATTGCACGATGTACCTGTCGATGGTAACGACACCTTTGCTCTTCTAGAGATGCGGCAGTTGACGCGGTGGAATGAAAGCGCATCTTGGCTATTAAAATGCAAATGTAAACAGCAACGCTGACTGAGATTCTTACTGTTGACTTACTTACCAAAATGTACACTTAGAGGCATGTAAGCGCACACTATTGCAAAGAATGGGTTTCGGCCCTGCAAATTTACGCTCAGACATTCATTCCACAACGAATTTCTTTTTTTGGGAAAGCCGAAGCCTGCAATAACTTTTTGGCAACAAAATGTACTATGTATTGCAAGGTATTATTTGTGCTAGACTATACATCCAACGCTTTCACCGTATGCTCGTCAACTTTTGAGCCCATGAGGCGAGACATTTTTAGGCCTGTTGGTGAAGGTGGGCTGGGCTTACTACATCTTTATGTGCGGCAAATGGTGTCTCGTTTCTTCATTTTTCGCGATACTTTGCATCCCATAATTCGGTCATACATGCAAGTCGCACTTGTTAATGTGTTACCTGATTTAGTTGTTTCTTCAAATTTTTCTTCGCGTTTATGCTTCTGGGGTTTCCTACAAGAAGTTTGCTTGGTGGTTCGTTTCCTCACAGTCCGGTTTTCCACTGAATACTTGTACTCTGTATCGCGTAAAACATTATATAACGATTTACTGTCCCTGCTATTTCCGCCTCAGTTTTACCGATCACTATACATTAAATTGCCAGTCCACGATATATTAAAGTGAGTTCGCAAGATGTATTAATCCCCTTGCTGCAAAATATTCTGTTATAGACTTCATAGTGAAACCATACCGGTAAAAACACGGCTACAAAAAAAGGGCATTTTTGTCTCTTTTGTTAACTCTGCCTTTGTGATGTACCAGAGATAATTGAACATTGTTTTATTAGCTGCACTGACGCTATCCTATTTTGAGATGTCCTCCAATGTACTCTAAAGAAAGACTTTGAAATTAACGCTCATACTGTGCGATACCTGCTGCCCACCTCTGATAATAGTGCACCTTTCGATATGTTTTTTCTCATGGGAATGCACACTTTGTGGAAAACGCGAATGATGGACCGAAACGCCGAAACGGTGGTACCTACAAGGGTACATTTTAACCAAATGACCCTACACCTAAAACATGTTTATGATGGACTCGATATACAACTGGACTGGTACCCTATTTTGGTGGGGTGCTTATCCTTACCTCCCTTCTAAATGAAACCAGCGTTTCTACTCACAGTATCAGCTCTGCCTTTTCTGTGTGTGACTTTCATTGTGCCCTCCATTCTCTGACTATGCAGAACTGGTGAATGTCGGGTTGAATGCTACTATAATAAATACCAACAAAGGAAGTGAAAATTCCGCGTGGTGCAATGGTAAGATGCTAGACTCGGGATCCTGAAGTTCCAAGTTGGAATCTCCGATGGGGAAATCTTTTTTCATATTATATTTTTCTTATTTGTACTAACAAATTTACGTAGCCTTAAAAAGGTCTCTGTCAATTTTTAATTAAATATTGCTCACGAACTACCGAACTTTCGACTACAGGACGTCACACTACAGACAACAGAACGTCAGAAACAACGTCACAAAATACGACAAACTGAAATTTCCTGTTGTGTTTTTCAAGTCGGTAATGTTTACCATGTAACCAAACGCCTATTATTTTCTGTGTCGCCCTAGAGTCCATTTATGCAACTGGTTTCTTTAATGACGGACTGCACCTAGAAAAAACACACAAAAAAAGATTTTCAATACATCTAAATGGTAAGAACAAATCGAGAGTATGCACTCCTCACAGCTTGTTTTTTCCTCAATTGTATCTACAATTGAGGAAAAAAAATATTTTGGGAAAGCTTATTCATTGCCAGAGGGGAAGCACTAGACAGGACACTGAACATAGGCTCCCGAAAAATGGATTTGGATTGGACAAACTTTAATAACTGTCCTGCAGGACGCACGTCAGGGCGCAGTGGACGACTCCCACGTAGGAACCGACAGGGAGTACCGGGCAGCCGCTGCGCGAGCCTGCTGGACGCCGCATTGCTGGTCTTGTAGGAGCGTGCTTAGTAGGGTCTTCTCCCACTTGTCTGATGTAAAGTCGGGCACAGCGTTTCTGCACTCCCAGAGCACGTGTGCGAGTGTCGCCGTGATCCGGCACGAGGAGCACGCATAGTCGTGGTAGACGTCCGGGTAGATAATGTGTAACGTGGCGGGGTTGGAATAGGTATGTGTCTGTAACAAGCGTAGCGTTAGCGCCTGTGACCGACGGAAAGAGACGTCGTCCTAAGCAAAAGTGTTTAGTGGTGAGGAAATTATTGGACGTTAATACGAACAACAATGTTAGGGAAGAGATGTGGCCTATATATGCCAAGGAACCTATGGCTTCGTTTGGAGGTTTTTACGAAGACCTCTCGTCATGTGTGAACGTTTGTGTGGATTTGATTGGCTTTACATATCGCGTGCGACACCACTGCTACTGTAGATGTTTCATCGGTCTGTATCCTCTGGCCGCGCGAGTTTTTGTTGTAGTGGTCGCCTTCAACATGCGTGTGGCAACCCTACTTTCAAAAGAAATTGAATCGCCTGTCAAACTTCGTGTCCCTCCTGAGCTTCTTCACTAAATCCACAAATGAAGCTTGTCATCTGTCTTTCATTGTTTATTGAAGACAGTTAACAAGAAACTTTGTTTCTCACCATGAAAACACAGGATGAAAAAAATATTATCAATTATGTTGCCAGTATGCGACGCTCGTCAATAAAGGCTTAATGTGCCATCGCGTTATGCTGGTACTGAAAGCCGCCACTGTGGTACTTTCTCTTTAAATGTGTCCGAACACTGCGCTCACAGTCTCGAAAGGGCCCGCTGAACAGGAAATACCGTCAAGTAGTGTTGCCATGCCCTCTTGTTGCTATGGCTTCTTGGAGTGCCATCGTAGCGCATACCGACGAGGACGGAAGAAGGCAAATGAAAGACACAGTGCCGTCTCTGTATCTTTCATGTGCCTTCTTGAGTGTTCGCCTGTATCCGCTACAATGGTGCTCCTTATACGGAGCACACTATAGTGTCACTATACACTATAGTGTCGCTATATTGTCAAGTTGTGTAATTTAGCGTATGGTCCCACAGTATTAATCTCTATGTGAAATAAACGCTTGCATAAGTAAGTCGGCAGAGCGAAAGACACGGCAGAATACCCAGAAGAAAAGGGTGGCGCTTGTATAAAAATATTCTTGCGAGAGTTAGCACATTTATGAATATACAAATAATGAAAAGAAACAAAAAAGAACGTTCATGGGCCGTGCATGTCCAAGCTCAATTATTTCATATTTGAAGTAACCCAGAAAGGCATTTTGCTAGTCTTTACCTCACATTGCTCAAGCATGGCTTGATGTTACTTCGCGCTTTGCGTTCTTTTCCCTCGGTTATTCTGATATTTATTGTAGGTATATGTAAGCTTTATGTTAAGTTACATTAGTGCCACTGCAGTTGTGGGCTTTAAAATTAGCTTCCCTTGTGACTCCGTAAGTACGTTTGTCTGTTCGGCTAGGTTTCATTGTCGCCTTCAGCATACTTCACAGCGTGAAGAAAAATAATACCTGTCCGCAAGCAACCCGGCTAATCCTTTGCCCAAACAGCTGTGCCAAAAATCTTTCGTAAAGATCTACATTTTCACTGCAAACAATCAATCCTAGTAAGACATGAGAAATCTGAGAGTTCGTAACTCTGCACAGGTGCGTAATTCAAATTTCCCAACATGCATCATCCAAGAATATTGAAATGAAGGTACCTACATAACAAACAATAAAAAGTCACAAGTTAAATACATCAAAACACAGTATTGTTGCTCTGCTATCAGAGCACTAGAGGGACCGCTTAAAATTTTGAAATATATTTTTATATTGTTATAATGTGTTAATACATATTTATTCGAATGACCATCACCAACTGCCGTACCACAGGGAACACTATTCAACACAATGATTTGAGGTAAAAGCTGCCAAGAAAAACATTTTGTGTTCTTTACTCAGGGAGAATGCTGCTGTCGAAGTAATTTTGCGTAAGGCGGATGGAATCACTGAAGTTTGCTGTCATTACTTGTTAGTGAATCAAGTGCTTGGCCTGAACATTGCTTTTCTCTCATTTTCGTTGCCTCTGTGGTGCTGCTTCGAAGCGAAGCGTTTTTTGCTTTCTCTCCTTGCTAGGGCGTGGCTGCTAGCCTTGTCGCGCGGCTGAATGGATCCGGACCTGGGCTGATATATTTGTCGATATATCGATGCAAAAGTGCCGTTTTCCAACATTTCCCCGTCGGGCGTACTTCAAACGCGCCCCAGATTTAGTGCGAACAGAGGCTGCTCATGGTAATGTAGGTAAGTGCTTATGTGAGCTCCAATGCAGACGTACCTCCGTCATTACGCAGTCTTTGTCCTTCCGTGGTTGTCATTTCATATCCCTTACTTCATTGTGATTATTCTTTTGTGCTTCTTCAGCTCTGACGGTTCTGCTGTCTTGATTCCCTCTTCATCTCTGTGACGTGATTTTGCCGTTACCATGCGGTCCTCGTCGCGCTGCCATCATTAAAACACTGCTGCCGTGCTGTCGTAGTCACTATAGCGTCGTCCTCATCTCACTTTGAGAACGCAATTGCCATCTGATCGCGATTATGCAGCCGTCGTTATGCCATGTTTGTCACTGCATCGTCATCGTGTAGTCTCGTCAAGCGTACGCAGCACTAACAACGTCACGATATCGTCGAGTTGCTTCTAGCGTTGTAATTTTAGCTTCGCCATCCTTTAGCGTCGTAATGCTGCCGTCGTCATGCCATCTACTTTATTCGCGATGTTTGATAGCGCGAAGGCAGACAAAGGCTGGCGAAAAAAGCGACAAGCGAAAACAAGCACTGACTTGCGACTGATCTCAATTATTGCAAAAAGATCAAACATATATGCAATTGTGCACATGCGCGATTTCACGCTGTCGCTTGCTCATATCAATGTCACGATTAAAAACGTTCGACACTGCAGTCATTGTCAAAGAGCTGGCCCATTCTTTCTGGTGCATCCCACAAATAGGATAGCTCCGTTGTTGACATGGCCATTGAACGGTTGCTTTTTTTTTCTCTTCAATTGCAGTTTCTACTATTATGAGTCTGGCCTGGTCATGTCCGTGCCTAGCAATAATTGTACTGTTATTAGGGAGGAGGGCTCAACTGTACTCTGAACAATCTTGTGACAAGAAGCCATTCCTGCCCTTCAGAAATATTGACGCAAAAGCGTCAAATGGCCCTTTGCGCGAAAAAACCGGCGTTTGTAGCTGCGCAACGGCACCTAAATTCCCATTGGCTGCGATGCCACGTCACGATACCGCCGATAAGACGACACGTTGCCGCGGGGCAAGAGGGGTTGTTGATGGCGAGGGCACGTGACGCATAAGTGCGGGTGCCACCGCCTCGCTCTCGGTAGCAGGCGCGTCATCTGTTTCTCTATCTCTCACGCCCACTCGGCTTAGCTGCTGCAACTGCCTGGCGGCCTTGGTGGCCGCTGTTGCGTCCTTGGACTCTCGTCACGGAGAATGTCGGTGGCATGCGGCATTCGCACCGCGGGCTGCTGCTTCTTACAGGCTCGGGCAGTACGTACCGCTATGACACGTTACTCGCAGCGTTACTCGAAGGACCACTCAGCGTCGTTCAATTGTACGTTAATGCTTTCGCAATCACAACCCATAAGCAGCGCTTCGGTGTCCTCGGTTTCTTTTTGATGGTGCTCTTGAAGGATCCCGTTACGTCACGCAGACACCATGGTCTTCGCGCCATTGTATTTCTGTGGTCATCATCCTACCATCGTTAGCATGTCGAATAGCCATCCAATTTTGTCATGCCGTCATCTTCATGTCGCCTTCCTTATACCGGCATGGTCTTCTATTCGTCTTCATTCGGTCGTAGTCATTTCGGTGTTCTTATGCTGTCGTGGTCATGAAGAAATCTTCCCGCCATCGACGTTATTGCGTTGTTGTCAAATTGTTGCATTCATTCCTTGTTATATTATCGTCGTGATGACCGCTTCTTTCATTCCTCACCATCATTCAAACTCCTTCATTCGATTGTTGTCCTGCTGCCCTCTTGAACGCATCGTCATCATAAGTGGTCGTCATGCCTTTTTCCTGAAGCTGTCGTCGTCGTACGGTCGTTATGGTTTCACCATGTTCAATGCATCGTTATCATACAGTTTCCGCCATGTTTTCAGTCGTCGTAGTCATTCTGGTGTCGCAGGCCGTCATCATTATTCCACGATAATGACATTGTTGTGAAATCGCCATCGACATGCAATCTCTGCCGTTGCATGGTCGTTGTTTCAATTTCTTCATGTTGTCGCCGTCATTACTTCTTCTTCAAGCGTGGGTTCTACCAATTCCGGGTGTCATATCTCCAGGCTGAGTTAGGCGTTTTTCCCTGAAAATGTGTCCAACATGCCAACGTGCTTTATAGTTGCAGATTCTTGTTGAACAAGAACAGCGTCCATCGCGAGCACCAACTAATCATGCTTAAACTCATTCCCAATGCGCGTGCTAGTTGCATTTTATTTTTGTAAATCCAATATTGTGTGGGACTGCGGGGTTGAGTTTTGACATTCCTCTTCATTCGTTCATTCCCTTTCACCCTCTTATTCTTGGCGGTGACTGGTTGCCACTGGCGTGATAGACGCAACTGAGAAAGTACCTGCTGTGCAGTCAGAGTCAGGCACTGTCACCCTCTTGCCGAAGAAGGTCATACGCGTGCATGTATGTCTGCCTTTCGACGCGACGCGTTGAGTACCGTTCTAACGGCACTTACAGCAAATGCTTGTAAGCAAATGACAAATCGATTGAAAAGATGGGAACGAAGACGTTCAACACAACCAACACCACCTAGATTGCACAAGGCCTTTTCACTCTGATCCATGACGTCATTTTACCAGGCGCGACTGCAATAGAACCTAATGGAGATGCCCCCGAGTAGGCCATAGTGATTCTGACGTCCCCGCTTTCATCATGCCAGCCATGTCAATGGAAGTTTCGGGCCAGGTAGTGTGACGTCATGGATCGGAGTAAATAGGCCTTGTGCTATCTAGGTGGTGATGACACAACACGTTTTGTTATGCACACTCTTCGTCACTGTATTTTTTTTGAATTGCTATACACATCTTGCTCACCCATATCAACAAGGCGCAACATCAACTTTTCTCCAGCTAACGTTCTTTACAAATGCGTCAGCGTCTTTGAGCCTTACCTCAAAGAAATGCATAGACGAATTCTTCCGGATAAGGTGGCCAGCGACGCACAAAGCATATTCAGTGCCGCAGGCAGGATCAGTAATTCGTACGTGTCGCAGCGGTACATGATTATAAACTGCTAAGGTCGCAACCTTACGCATGCATACCGCAAACTGAATTCTCATAAAATTCAAGCGTCACTTCGAGTCAATGTACTGATGAAAATGGCAAATAAGATTTCATTTAGGTAAATTGTGATTGCTACAGCTTACCATACGTTGGTATGAAGCAAACAACATAGTAGGTAAGAAAAGAAGTTAGGGGAATCCTCATTGCCTTCCTATGGTCCGAAGTATGCCTTCTCAAAAGGAGCACTAAGTTCTTACTGCCAAGTGCATTTGTTTTTCAGTCATGCGCCCTGAGACACACACTTGAAAAACAAAAACAGTGCTTCTACAACCGTAACAAACAAGAATACTTCAACAGGCGGGTATTCCTTTTGCAGCTGCAAGCTTGACAGCTTCGCCAACGACGAAGAATGTCAGATTGCGAGTGATGAATGATACAGAGAGTACTCATTTTATGATCTTTTCTGCATATGTATTTGTGGTTTTCTAGCGGTCTGATGTGCAGAAAATGGAAGTTATTATTGGAACAGTAGTCCTTTCAGAACATTGCGAAAGACGGATAGAGTAAACGTATCCAAGGACAGAAACTGCCATCGTTTCTGAATGTGAGGTACAACGCAAAATACGCATTGGAACGGTGGATTTGGGGTATGGTAGAAACCTCGAAGTTCAAAGTACAAAAGGTTTCACAATAACAACTCATCAGCCTGTTACTCTTTATATATATGTCAATTAGGTGTTTCATTTGATTCATACACCAGAATAAATATTTTGCTTCTATTACGTAGCAGAATCATGACGTGGGAATTACCAGGAATAGCACGTCTTTATTAATGTGTACTTTCAAGACGCATAAGACAGGTGCATATTTCTCGAATAAAATTGGAATAATGGGTGTTGATGCTATTACAGCAGTTAAGTGCTTGAAAGTCGGCTGGTTTTGTTAATCTGTCGATTAGGTTAGGCCCGAGTCATGCAGCCGTCATTCGTCCCGTTGCGCTATGGTCACGGCAAGTGTGTTCATACGGAGGGAGTGTTTGCTTTCCCATTTCTCCTCAAACAATTAAAGCCGGTGACATTAACAATGTGGGGGAACGCCACCGGCATCTGGCTTTTTGAGGAAGAAACAGTGAAGTATGTGCGCGACTTAACCACGAAAGAGTACAGTTAGGCTAAACACGCCGTGTGTGTGGCCGCGCGGTGCTGCGAGCACGGGAAGACAGTGCGGCCGCACATCAAAGCAGACCTGCGCATGTGCAGTAATCTACATGCGCGCCAACTCGGCATGCGTTGATACACACTGCGTACGCAACAATGCTGCCGGAACTGAGTTGTTGCTGCAACGCGAGCCTTGAGTTTGTGCGTGAAATGTAAGCGGCTGACGAATGTCGAGCGCCGATGTAAATGCACCGCATCGACCACTGCAGTCGATGGGAGCACACTGGAACTGCTCCATCAGTCTTGTCATCGGCGTTTCCTTTTATATAACTTCGTGGTACAGGAAGGGGTAATGTTAATTTATTTGCTTTTAATGCAAGTACGTTTTTATTTTTTAGCCGATACTGAACACAGCAAATTATACGATTGTTCAATTATGTTTAAACCATATCCTACATATCTGTAGGCAGAATAAAATAAATGACTGATCCAAGCAGAACAGCTTGTATAGGACA
Organism: Dermacentor andersoni; assembly: GCF_023375885.2. Taxonomy (NCBI): domain Eukaryota; kingdom Metazoa; phylum Arthropoda; class Arachnida; order Ixodida; family Ixodidae; genus Dermacentor; species Dermacentor andersoni. The sequence goes on from NC_092820.1 coordinate 116,729,638, forward strand.
AAGTAATGGGGTTCAAGATTTTGGCCGGAAGAGTTCCTACGGCACATAAGAAGCAGCACAACTGCCAGCATGCGACCAAAAAAGTGCGACCAGGCCAAACTTGCGCGGTGTCGATCTAAATCCGGGGATTAGAACGTAATGGAAATTGTATCTGTGGAAGCTGAGAAAATTTTGCGGACTACAAAGCACACATACATATCCGTAAATGCCCGCGCCCACTCCAGATCGCATGCCATTTAGCTGCCCATGCTCGGTTGTGTAAACTGCGGCCGTTGAAGACGTGGCCGAGTCACTCAGCTCGCGCGCCATGCGCTGCCGAGCTGCTGCCGACTGCACCGATGTAGCAGGTCACCGCGGCCCCATGCAGCTTGCTCCTCGCGGCACGTTCCTGGCCGCTACCCGGCGTTTTGCATCAAAGTGGACACTTCTTGGAGCAGATGCTCGCGTTCTCCATTTTGATTATCGGTGCCGGATCTACGGAGAAAACGAGCAGGTTACGCTGCGACTATCCGTTTCACGTATGTCACATCTAGGACCTACCGAACAAAACAGCGCATACAGTATGTACTACGAGAAGCTGAGCATTCGCTTTCTCGCGTTGACTGTGTCTTGTTGCCTAAGGCATCCGACGAGCGGGTCGACCCGCTCTTTGATTGCGCGAATGGTCAGCTCGAGCTGCGCAGTGCGCACCACATGTCGGTGTACAGCTTCCCACGCTGTGGGGTGTTCGAATGGGTCGGCAAAAGTAACCTGTCGTTGTAGACGCAAATCTGCGGCTATACGATATCGCTTTCGTGCCTTGCGCTGCGCAGGCGAACATGGCGTGGTTGAAGCGGACGGCGTGGTCAACATCTAGCTTGAAGGAGCCATCTTTGAAAAAGCAACTCGATGCACACGCGAGAGAGGGTGCGCGCATCGACCACATCGCTAGCAGAAGTCTTCCAAGCGGACCTTGTTTCTCGGTCCGCTAGACCGCTTGCGGCTAAGCGGAGGAAGCATGCGCATTCGTGCTTCCGCTCCGCGGAGCTGCCGAGTGGAGCGTTATAACGCCAAACTAAAACAATTTATTACTCGTTTCGACGGTGGGAACATGTGAAGGTGCATTGATGTAATTCTTAACGCATTACGGTTGACAGGCATCGCGAGACGTGTTCTGTCGAATTTTTTGATCCCTAAAGGTATAAATGTGGCCGTAGGTATCAGCTTTCTATGCTGTACCACTGGTATTCCTCGTTGTGTTCCACATGGCAAATTAAATTTGATTGGTTCATGAATTGGGTTTGATGCAACAAAGATACTACATGGCTACAAGAGAGACGCTGCACGGGAAGATTATCATTCTTTTTAGGCCTCCTGGGAATGCTTATCTCGCATGCTAATATAGATACACGATGGTTCCTACACTGCGCTCCCCTCAAACAGCGGACGCCAAAGCCATTAAATGATCTCGGGACTTCGTACTCGCTCCGCTAGCCCGCCTGCGGCTAAGCGGAGGGCGCAGGCGCAAATGCGCATGCGCCCTTCGCTTAACTGTCCTATAACAACTATGCTACCGTGGCTGGTCATGGTAAGTGTAGGTGGACAACATCTTATCCCACTCTGTTGTGTTGTAAAGTAACTTCAGGTAAGCATGTGCACTTTGGTCTCTTCAATTTTGATGCATCACATAAACGTCGAAGAGCTGTAGAACATTCGCATCTCATCCTACATCAAGCATTACAGTATAACAGTGCCCTACTGGGACGGTATTGATGGTATTACCGAAAAAATTTCTTTTGCCAGTAAGGAGGTTAAAAGAGATTTCAGCCCTTGGCAATAATCATTTTATTGCGATTAGCCTAGTCAGGATAATTCACACGCTTTCCGGGTTGTTTACGTCTTTTTGTCTTTGTCCCTCACGTTTTTGTCGCGACTTTGGGTCACTGCAAATGGCACGTCGGGTTGCTGTCCTGAGGGGAACTCTGGTCAGAAACCAGATGTCGGACGAACTTGGATCGCTTCCTATATGCCACCTAATATGGGCCACTCCTCAGTGAACCTCTCTCACGCCTCCGTGTCTCACTGTTTAGCCTCCACTGTGTACTCACCGCTCTTCAACAAACCACTTTGACATCAACTTTGGTCGCTCGATAAATGCCACTGTCCATATGGCTTATTTCAATAGACCTCTTTGACGCCAACTTAGGGCGCTGAGTATGCGCCATGCATTATAACACGCTCTTCGATGAGTCTTTTTTACGCAAACTTGAGTTCCTGTGGGTGTGTAACGGGGCATATCAGTAAATGGGTTCGCACGCGCACCATCAACGGTCTTCGTGGAGCCACCAGCAGATGGCGCAACGTGTCGAGAGGGAAGCGCATTAAAAAGTGCGCGGCTGCGCGCACTCCTCACACATGAATGACGGGTGTCAGCGGTGACAATACGGCATGTCGTCGCATTTCTTGGACGGTAATAGCACTAATTGCATTAACGTCTACGTTCCTAGTGAGAATTGTTCGACCCAATGGTGCGGTGTTCTTTTCTTTGAAGCTTGCGATATGAAAGTCAACGCAGTAATATTAGCAGCTTTAAGGAGCTTCAGCAGCTTACGCAAGGGGAACAGTGATTTCCCGTATAGCAGCTGCATCTTGACAGTGTGTGTTTCTATACATTTCTATAGGGGAGACGATGAAGAAGTGACTCTTGTGCAGAACCCCATTTTTTCACTGCTCTCATTTTACGAGTATTTTAGCGTGTTTTCGGGGGTGCCGCTCCCGAGACCTTCGGCGATGGAAGCGGAGTCAGCTAGACGTCCGGAGGAGACAGACGTCACAGCGTCAAGTGCTCCGAGGAAGCGCAATCACCTCATGAGTGACACAAGCAGCGAGGACACCCTGCTGTAGTACTCTGCTTCAGAAGAAGATCTGTCGGATGACGGGGATTACTAGACAGTTGTAAGGTAAAAAGGAAAGAGGAGAATCGTCACTGCTTCCTGGTCTTCCACAAGAAAGACGGCGGCGGCAAAGGCCAATGGCGGGGCTTATACCATCCTCCTCTTTCCCGAGACGCCGACCGAAGACCTCAATTGGCTGAACAGGCAAGCTATATCTGTCACACTGGAGGCTCTTGTTCCGAATGAGATTACGGATATGAGAATTAACATCCATAAGAACATTCTGGCGGTTGATGACAAGAACAGAGCAGCATGCGATATCCTGAGTATAGACAGAATGCTGGGCAACATAAATGTTCGCACCATCATACCACAGGACAGCGATACTACAAACATTAGCAGATGCGCGTGAGGAAAGCTCCCATTGAGAAAATTAAATGTACACATTGTGTAGGCAGCGTTTCTGTGGCGAATTTCGGATATCGCAGGCTTAGTGAGTATATATTGGTGATGCCAGAAGTGCTACGACGACAATAGTATGACGATTCTGAAATGATAACGAATGTATATTGACGACAGTGGGGCGATGATGGCCTCTAGACCGTCATAAAATTGTCATACTGTCATAACACTTGCCTATATTTCAATTTTGATATGAAATACCAACCTACCGAGTAATGTAATGTCGAAATTGCACCTATGTGCAAAGCAGCGCCTAGTAATAAACCACAGGCGAGAAGGGGAACAGCCATGCCAAGGCATTTCGCAGGAAGGTAGCACTGAACCGACAGTTTAGGCGGAGTGTTTCACTTGCCTAGCACGCTTGCTCTTCCCATCAGAGAAAATATTTTTATTTGCGTACACACTGCGTAATTGAACAAATGTAAATATGTTGGCAAAAGTACACTGTCGGTCACAAGCTCGATTGCGAGTGCCGCCAGCAATCACTGCGACAGTCCAGCGAGCTAACCGTACTGACCATATAGACAGCTGTAAGTGCAGGGCGTGCCGTTGTGAAGTGCTTCTTGCTTCGGCAAGTATGCCTTTGTTGATAATCTTCGCGTAAAACAAAGCAGCGTCGTGGAAACACGTTTGTTTTGCACTCGTTCATGAGCATATCATACATCCGAATGCGCGGGATCGGATGTAAGATTGTAGCGAGTGTTTACTGCCTTTTATTTCTCCCTTGCCAACAGTACCAATGCATTCCCCCCACCCAGCCCTCTTCCCTGGCCAGGTGGGTGTCAAAACTCGGACGCAGTGGTAACGCAAAAACGAGAATCCTACGCTTAAACATTACCTTGGTTTTCCAAAAAGGCTGTGCCTTCTTATATTATGCTCGAGTTGGTTTGCCTAAGGACAAAAGCACACTGCTGTAAATATTGAGGCATAGATGAGCCATGTGTATGCTAAAATCCGAAGACCACTCAGCATACCCTAATGGACTGCTAAGCGATTCACCCGGAGAGAACCGTAGGTAACGTACACCGTCCAAAAACACTTTGATTTAAACTGGACGGAAGCATCAACCTATAGACAGTTGGAATAGGCTAGAGACGTTTAGAGTACTGGCGACAAAAATCATGAAAGACATTGATATGGCTGGATTCTTTAGAGGCATATGTTGCGATACAAGGCATCTTGACTGTCCTATGCCGTATGATATCGTATGATATCGTAGGTTATCATATGATATGTCATATGATATCGTATGCGGTCTACCACAATGCTCGATTTTATGCCCTTTTCTGTTTTCATTATACATAAATGATTTACCGGACGCACTTAACCTGTCAAAAGTTTTGATGTATGCTGACGACACCGCCTTAGTTTACTCAGGCGATTCACTCTCGTCATTACAGGACACTATACCGGATGAACTGCTAAAAGTAGCTAAATGGTTTTCATAAAATAGACTAGCCTTACATACTAATAAAACTAAGTACATCATATTTCTCTCCAACAGGAAAAGAGTAGACTACAGTGCGTCCACTTTGACTCTAGCGAACTGAACTCTGGATTGTGTTGATTCATTTAAATATTTCGGTGTTACTTTAGACAGTCACTTGCACTGGAGAGAACAAATTAGCGTTGTCTGTAGAAAACTCGCTTTCAGCTGTTACACGCTGGCCCGTCCCCGGCAATTTTTTCCTCGTGATTTGCTTCGTTGCATATGGTTTTCTTTGTTTCATACCCACATGAGCTATTGTAGTGAAATATGGGGCCTAAAATATAAAACTTACTTGACACCTATAGTGCAGTTGCAAAAACGCGCCATAAGAATGATAAGATTTTTCTCAGTTCATCACTGAAGTAGCGTTCTGTTTACTGATATTCGTATATTTTCTTTCGCGGTGTTAAAAAAATATAAGATCGCTTGTTTAGTTCACAAAATACTCAACACCAACTCTCCCTTACCCAACACCATATTTACCTTCCAGCGTGCAAACCCCAGGCAAGCAACTAACTTTAACTGAAACCTTCCTTACGGTAGCAATGTCTACGGTGAACGATTATTTGAGTTCTTTGGAGCTGTAACTTGGAGCACTGTGCCTGTGAAAATAAAGTAACCAGAAATTTTGATCTTGTATGTAAACGCTTCTTCTTGTCTAGCCAAACGTAATAGCTCTTCCTTAAGAAAAGCACTTGTTCATGTAAATAATGTCCTTTCTCTTTGAGCAGATATGTACTTGGTTCACCTGTATATGTATTTTTTGTGTATTGGACCAGCTACTAGCCCCATAAGCTATTGGTGCAACCATTTTTGTACGCATTCCTTGAATTGTTTAAATAAAGCTCACTTTTTGATTGATGATTCATTGAGATGAGTTTTGAGGAAAAAAGAAAAGATTAAGGACATGCCTACAAAAATGCTAGAATGAAAAGCACCTATGGCCCACCAGAAAAACCTCAAACAGGCCAGGTGACTATTTCTCACCATCCCGTTTCATTGCGGATACCAGTAAATCATTTTCCTCACCACCACCATCATCATCATCACCATCATCATCATCATCGTCGTCGTCATCGTCATCATCATCATCATCATCATCATCAAACCAACACATTGACTTATTGAAGACCTTTTTTCATTTATTGCTTTGATTAGTGACATCTTGTTTTCTATAGAGTCGAACGAAAAAGGTTAGGCTAGGATATTATCAGGTTTCCCTAACCTTACTTCTACAAGCCGATTTTAACTTTAGAAAGAACATGAAGTTGATGTCATATATGTCTAATACTGGAAAGAAGAATGTTCAAGCAAAATTTATCTTTGCATATCAGGTTTTTCTGAAATGTGTATGAGCGGTAGCCTACAGTTTAATTTCAACGAGATAGCGCACTTCTGTAACTAACATTTAGAAGATAACTAAAGACATGTACTTTTCATGATCATTAGAATAAAAGTAGTGCCTCAGCATAATGACTACGATCAATTCCAATGTCTTATCGAAATCAATGTCCACATATATTGGTAATGTTAAGGCACTGCAAAAAAAGAAAGAAAATGTTAAATAATATAGGACCGAAAACTTACAAGCTGATTAAAAAGCTACTTTCTTTTGCTTGTCCTCGCATTTGTTTTCGAGTGCAGAACATATTTTCCCAGAAGCCCCAAGATAAGCACACTTTGAAAGCAGTCGCGCGTGGACGTTCGCCATCACTCCTGGACAAAATGGATGTGTATCCTATAACTGGTGTGATATTTTTATAGGCTAGGACAATGAACAATGCGTCTGCAGGTTAATCTACGCAAACCGCTATTCCCGGCGAAAGAACGAAGGGCCATGCATACTTTCAAATCGTTGTAGTCCATACGACAAAAAAAGACCCAAGTTTGCAAATCCTGCCATTGTCTGGTCGCGTCCGATAAATGTAGGGCCAGAAGGTAGGCACAGAACAACAGCCTACAATAGGTAACGCTACTTCTTTGTCAGCAGTGTTTTTGATGTAGCGCTACCGACAGGCTTCAAAACAAGATTTGACGTGACTAAATATGCGACCATTGTAGTGAAGAAGAGAGCTCGAGCATCATCGCTCTTGCCGCTTGTCTGCTGGAAAAGAAGACTGATGCTTTGGCGCTGCAGATCGCGCTTGTGTTTGGCTGCACCTGCTCGGCTGCTCCGCGTTCGATCTCGCGTCACTGTGCTTGCGGCTTCCCACTAACTCTCAATAAACCACGTAGCATTAGCATTAGCTTCGTCCTTCATTTGCCCATAAATATTTTGCCTCTACCAGTGTCTTTTCCCGAATGCCCTCATGATAAGACATGCTTGCTTGGAGGATCGAGACGTTCGGCTTCGCTGCATGAACAAGATATGGTTCCGTCAGTTGAGCCCCTGGCATTGCCTCGAGCAAATGTAAGCAGAAATGCTCGCGTGTGGGCCCAATTCAAACGAACATGCATAGTCTCCACTTATATTCTCTTTTTCTTTCTTCGAAAGAGGTGGCGCAGTAAACGTGAGGTTGTTGCTGACGCTGGGCCCCCTTTGAAATAGACGGTGCGAAAAACGTAGTAATTTGTGGCATTTTTCAACGTTGCCTCGCACGGTGGACAACTAACGAACAGTATACTTGGAAACCCACAGCAGTAACTCTGTGGCTTCGGCATTGTGAGGTCGTGGGTTCAATCCCGGCAGTGGTGTCCCCATTCCGTTGGTGGCTGAATGCAATGACCTTTGCTAACTTAGGTTTAGCTGAATGCTAAAGAACCCCAAGTCTTTAACCATACTTCAGAGACTCCCGTACGGCATACCTCGTAATCATATGGTCATAGGTGCACCAGGTAAAATCGCTGAATGCAATTTTATTTTTAACATGGTACATAAAAAGAAAACAGTGTTTATATTCCGCCTAAGCCTTACCGCATCTTCTAAATCCTGTACCTAATCTAGCAAGCAAAGGAATCACAAAATGATGAGCCTGGAGTCTTGCATGCGTGATTTTAATTATTGTAACTGTATTCCTCTATTGAGAAAACAATGAGTAATCTATATAACAGTTTAATAGAACTTTGCGTCATATTGAAATGGGTAATTCTGAAAGTGCACATGCAGATTCGTCATGATACACATCTCAATGAAACGCGGATGCCACACAAAGCTTTAAAATATTCCGTTCTAAGGCGCGGCTGGAGATAGGTTTCGTCTAATTATAGCGAATATTACGGTATTTACATTCCTCGTCAGCAAGAATTTTAGCTATTGTGACTCCCAACACCACGCTCATCCCGAGGACAGCAGAATGCCCATCGTCAATGACGCTTCTAATGCCGGCAGTTAGAAGAAGGACGAATGAAACGCCAAATTGATTTGCTTGGTCAAAATGCCGCATCGAGTGGAAGTCTCCCATGTGATACTGAATACGTGAACACAGCAACACTACGTCAGCAATTGCTGGGGCACACCCGGCTTACCATTTTAAGTTTCTGCACTACGTCGCTTCCAAAGGAAACAGAAATTTCAGGTGACAGATAATTGTTGCAATCGTAGAAGAATAGATTCAGAGAGAATAAACATATACATAAATCCATATTTTTCATATTTGATAACTTGCTATGTATTCCAGAATCCGTGGTGGCACACTCATAGATAACTGACGAAATGTGGTTATAAAACATGCACTTAAATAACAAAACCCACGGTAGTGCCAACATTATTGTAGGCATTTACATCACGCAACACTTTATTGAAATGCTACTCAAAAAAGTCGCTAATTCTCCTGACAGCCGAAGCGTCGATTGCGATGGCATGTTAGTGGACGAACTAAGGATAATCGATTTATTGACCGTTTAAACTGGTAAACATGGGCATACTAACTAAATTAATACGCATTGTATCACGCGCGCATAATCAAGCATGCAAACATCTCACTCGATGACCGCGGAAACTTGATCTCAAATCACCAGAGTCAGAAAGCGTGGCAACAGCCTGCCCTATAATTCACCTTCGTGCTGCCTCTCGCAGCAATGTTATCTAAGCCGAAAAAAACACAGCTCACGCCACACTCCATCCCTGTCGCAGATGGCTTTCAAGATACGGTGGTCCGGCGCGCCCGCCTGTTGCTGCCGAAAGTAAAACGTACCGACCCCCTCCCCCCTCCATACTGTAACCTTGGACCCTTGCGCGCGAAGGAAAACGGCGCGCTTGCTCCCCGCTTTTCTCCATTGCGTGCGCGAGATTGAAGCGCGATCGCCGGCTCACACTCGCATGCTTTTACTCACGAATACAGCATACGGGGCGCAGATACAATATTATCGCCCTTGGACTTTATACGGTAGATCACCGTGACAACGACGGTGACGCCGGTGGCAGAAATGCGCATGAAGTGTCCGTATAATTGTTATCACAATGAAAGACGCGATGCGCAAAATTCATAATTATTTACAAAGGCGCTCATGGAGCTCTTCGCTTTCATGCTCATGAACATAACACCTCCAAATGTAGTCACTGGATTTTTCACTATGCATAAGAACCTAGCTTACTAATTTTACTTCTGATCGGAGTGTAGCCAGCGTGCCAAGCAAGCAGCAGCCGGTGTGTGCGGGAAGGCTGCTATGATAGGCCGTTTATTTGTAGCCCTGGGCTCATCCATAAAAAAGGCTCGGGAGAGAGCGTCTTCACACTATTTGCACATCAAGCCTTCCTCAAAAATTGCGCATGTTGCTTAACAATGTAGGTTACATATTGTGACAGCTTATGTCGATATGTTGTACAAGGCATACTACCCATATTCCTGTTCACCCAGTCGGAAGAGAAGAGTTCATTCGTTCATTAATACGTAAAATGAACAGTGCAAATCAAAAATTTATGCCACAGCCGTCGGCTATTATTGACCTCGTAAGAAATAACCCAATGCTTCTACAACGGTATTCGCCCAGTTAAGGTAAGGTACGATTCGTGGATTCAGTTTCTTATTTTGTCTTTTTTTTGCGACGAAGATATCTGAGTAACGTTTCCTCTTTCATTGAAGAAATTTGCTGAGAAAGACCACATCTGAAGCAGTTGTATAGTTTGGCATACTTATGGGCCAAGTTTCCGCATGTTTGATCGCCGCACGCTGGCATATAAGGTGAGGGACATGGTCCTCTCCCGCTTCCTAAGCCGTCTCCTGCATCCGCCACCGTGGGAGAGGATAATAAGAAAGAGGAGGTCTATGTTTCCCGAGAGCTCCAACTACCGAATCCTAACCTTCAGACGCCACAATGCTCTCGCACGACTGTATGTTCCTCCCTTAATCACATTACTATATTCAATGGTTTCGGCGTGAATTCTGGTCGACGAAGGCATGTATACATTATGTCTACATTATATTACGAAGAAATATTTAAAACAAGTCGATGTCTACTTTCTCATCGTCGTCCATTGCCTATCTTCAGAACCTTGGCAACGGCCCTCAGTGTTTATTAGACGCTTCATGAAACATTTACCTTACGATTGCAAATTGGCATAGAAAAATCGAAAAAAAAATTCTGGTGTTAACGTTCAGATCCATGTTTTTCTTTCTATGGTATAATTTTACCGTAGGCTTTCGGCGATGAGCATACCCCTCGACACGCTTGGGTGCGTGTGCCCTTTGCTTTGACGACATTGTATTGACGCTAAAGCGCGACCGACAGCAACCAACTAAACAACACAAAAGTCGGTGAAATAGCACTAATACTAGGAATAAATTGCTCTTCAGCCTGCAATGAAGAGTAAGAGATGTCTTGAAGTCACAAAAAAACAAGGCATATGAATGAACTCAACGCTAGTCAAATGTACCAGTAGGTTTGCAGTTCACGTACACCGAGCCCCCACCGACTGGATTGAGTACCGAAAGCAATATTTAGCTTTTGCGTTGTCAGCAATATGAAGAATGGTAAGTGCATACAAATAATAGCAAATACTTTGGCTTTGTCGAAAGTATTCAGCGTTTTTTTACAATACTTCATTGATATAAAACATTGAGCGCGGCATTTCTAAAGGCTTGTTGCAAGCGCGGGTTATTTCGGATATCAATCAATCAATCAGTCATTCAATGTTGATTATTTCACAAAATGCTCTACATATATAGATATACAGAAGAAGGTCCCAAAGTTAACATTGAACTGGGACCTTCTCTTCATGGTTAACCTAAAATTTACGATGTCAAGAACAGCAGCTGAATCAGTACAAAAACAAAAACTATAAATAATGAGATAGAAGAGGAGGAAAAATAAAAAATAAAGACAATAAAGACGAACTCAAGTAGCATGTTGAAGGACATAAGAGCGGCAAGTCTTAAACGAAAATTTAGTTTATACAGTAAATTGTGTGACATAAATATCACATAAAAAAATCTAATTCATGGCAAAACCTATCGGCATTCTATAGTTTAATGACAAATGGAAACGTATTCCATGAGGATATAGTTGAAAAGTGAGCGGTCTGTTTGTCATAATTAGTGTGTACTTTGGGCAAAATTAGGTTATTATACAGCGCGACACATTTTCAGCTAGTGTTCATCAGAGATCACGTAGGGAATAGTGACAATTAGATTTTCTCATTTGTAAGTTTGAAAAGAAAAGTGACAATGTTTTACTTAGAAAGTGCGGCAAGTAACGTCCAAAATGTTATTAGCGTTTCGTAATTGCTTATAATCGGTGGTGTATGCTCTCGATGTGATTATTCTAATTACCTGCTTCTGAATAGTTTGTGGAGTTTTTAGGTGAGTATTGTACGTGCTACCCCAGGAGGTTATGCAGTAGCTAATGTGATAGGGTACAAGCGCGAAATAGAGTGAGAGCAACACAGGCCGTGAAAAGAATTGACGTGCTCTAATGAGAATGCGTATCCCATGCGATAACTTCTTTTTAACGTGAGTTACATGGCGTTCAAATTTTAGGATACAGTCAATAACAACACCTAAGTATGTTTATTCTTCGCTTGGTGATAATAAATGGTTACCACTGGAAATTGGCGGAATGCATAAAAATGGTTTATTTCGGCATGAGAATAATGGTCACATATCTGCAATACCCTAATGTTCATACAAATATTTCTTTCTTGAAACAGTTAATTGAAGGAACGTAAAAATACCGGACCAAGATGCTTAGTATCTATCTAAATATGCAAGTAGCTCGAGAAATAACATTTAGCCTTGAAAAGAAGAATATATTTTTGCGATACAACAGCCGCTATGAAACAAGGCGCAAGGGACGACGAATACGGGCCTCTGGGCTCTGCACTAGCTAGTTATCACCTTGAGCTCTGGCTGCGCTGCTATTGGAAGTGCAGTCTAAATAGTCTCTTTTGTCTGTGTATTGTCGTACGCGTGCTAGTGCGCTTACCTACACGTATTTGCACTGTGACGTTGCCCATGGTGACACGTGACTTCCAAGATTAATCAAGGAAACGTCTGTTATTTGTGTAATGTCTTTCTTGAATCTACAAAAAAAACTTAGAGAAATAATAAAGCACACGAACCCTATGCCACCACGTTTATGTTTTACTTCGCCCCGCAGTAAGAGAGATGTACTTCCATTTCGTGTGCTTGTTCCCACGTCGCGCAGTGGCGCGCTGAGACACCAAAACTATGTCATTTTTGACAGTGTTCCTGCGCGGGATCATGCTCTGTGATCTGTTTGTGTCTGCCTCAGTATTCATGTAGCACTGAATTCTATCGCTAGTCATGTGTCCTTTTGCAGAGCACGCAAAATCGTGCGCTGCACGAAAGGAGACGTCACAACAGCTCGCGCGCAACGCCGTCAGCGGAAGCGCGTAGCGCTGCAAAAATAAAACGTAGAGAAAGAAGAATGAAGGCGGCGCCCGTGACGTATGCGTCACGCGACCCTCAAGGTCTTGTATGGCAGAACGCATAGAAGGAATTTCGCTTGGGAGGCTATACGGGGCAAGTGGAGAGAGCACCTCGCTTGGCAGTGGAGCTCGCATCCTAAAATGATGGATCCGCGGCACGGAAATATTTTTTTTTTATCTCGGTTATTATTGAGCCGATTTCAAAAAGTTTTACGGCAGAACGCTTCCTAGAGGACACGTAGCAATTTCCAGCGTATCACCAAAATTTGCTACGGGACCTGGTGAGAGGAACTTTAAGGCAATTTGGCTGTACGTCCCCCCCCCCCCACCCCTGAGCTTCGTCGTGCAAAAGAGGCCCACATAGATGTTCCACGCAGTGCCCTGCAAAGCTACCGGCGGCGCACCTGTGTAGAAAATGAGGTGCGAACGATACACAATGGCTAACCCCACCTATTCGGAGAAGACCGAGTGGAAAACGCCGGCTACAACAATGCGATTAGTTCCAGGAACGCTGCCGCTCCTTGGTTGGCTTCGGGGTTACGAAAGTCCTGGCATGCGGCGACATGCTTCCAAACGCACTTTTTTTTTTCTGTACGTGAACCATGCATGTATTCTCTGCGCTTGTGCTGTGTCTGCGGTTGTGTGTCCGGCTAGACTTCATTGCAGCGGAATGTGGAATACGCACATGCCAGGATATGCCTAACAAGTGCTGAGTGCCCAATAGCCGGAACAAATACAAATCGGGGCCGCGAAATTATGTGTTCAGGTTTTCGCAAGATTAGGAAGCCCAGAGCTCCTGGGTTAGAATGCCTGTGATGATGGATACAAGCGTGAATTTGTGTTAAGGCACCTGTTGTTTTGTAGTATCAACATTTCGCTGAACTGTGGTTACAAGACGATTGACAAAAGATTAGATGGAAATGGCAACGCAAAGAGAGAAAACCTGGAATTCTGCGGAATAAGGCAGCTGTTTTTTTGTATATAGTTGCACGAGTGTTTTATGTCTCCGTTGCTACACTGACATGTTGTATGACCTGTAGACGCAGAAGGAGAGAGAATAGGGGCGATCACTGTCCTTTTTACCGTCCTTGGCAAGCCATTTTTGCAACATCTTGCCTTGGCCTGTGATTAACCGAACAACGCAGTTGCACACACATTAAAACGACCATAACCAAACTTCAAATATTTTAACGTTGAAATTGCATGCCTAGAAAACGAATATTCAAATATATCATAATGAATTCATGGCAAATTAGAAACAGCGCACTGACAGCAAAGAATAAGCAAGACGTAGACACAACACAAGCGCTGTCTACATCTTCCTTCGTCTTCGCTTTAAGTGCACTGATGCTTATTTGGCATGACTGAGTACGAGCTCGCCCACTTTTCCATGCTCTTCATTATAATGCATGCGCTATAAGAATCACGACTGTGTTGTTCCACCTTTCGTTAGATGGCACCTGCTTTGAAATATATACTGGAGCACGCATCTTGGTGCCCCGAACTTCATCTCTGACGTTTTCTCGCTAACTACAATAAAGTCAACACTCGTTATGCGCACATTTATTCAAGAAAAGCTATGAGTCCCGAATTATATATTTGAAATATAAAGATACAACCTCAGCCCCGCGTGCGTGTGAAAGGTTGGATTACGAGATTGGGGAGATATTTCACCTTCGCCTGTTCCAGTAGCCGTCCTGCTGGCCTAAACTTCAGTCTTGTAGTCAGAAATGAGATTGCTCTTCCGGGTAAATGTTTTTTACGTATGAGCACTGCATGTTTTGCTTCTATTAGAACCTACTGCATTTTTCTGCAGCTGCATAAATGCATACGCACCGTAATACACATTCACTGGCACAATTGTTCTGAGAAAGTCAGTGGGAAGTGTTTGAAACTAAATACTTGCCGTGAAAATCAAGAGACCATTAAGACATGTGGCGTTCCTGCATAGCTTGATGCCTTATTTGTTTGCTGTGTAAGTAATCAATTTTAGACCAACGTACAAAATAGCTCATGAAAAATTCCTTCCGAATAAGATGCACTTACACAGTACTTGCAGTTCTCCAGATAAAGAGAAATGAATCTAGTAAAGCACAGGTGTAGTAAATGTCAAGATCACTCGCCGCTTGCTTCGGTCGGCCTCGATGAATATGCATGTAATCTTTCGGCGATAACACGTGCCGGAGTCTGACCTGCATCGTTGGCAATTTAGTTTATTACCACTAGAGTTATTGAAATTATCGATAGCGTAAAATCGGAAACATGATATCAGCGTATGAATCTTTTTAACGCAATACATGTTCAGCTTTCACCTAATGTAGTAATTTATCAAGGATCACGATTTATTCTATAATTACAATCCCACAACCTCCGCTTGGGAAGTTTGTGGGATCGTGCCGCACCTTTGACAAGTTGTTTTTTCGTCCACTTTTATTTTCATTAATTTATCGTTTCTTTATTTCATTTATTAGGCAAAAGTAATTTCCCCTATGTTGTCCTTGGTGACAGCATTTGTTGGCTTCTTATGTTTTGCAATAGAGAGTGGTATATGCTGTAACCATATCTTGAAGCAATGTTTCTTCATGTGGAAGCAGATATGTGCACTGAGAAAGGCATATACAATATATATTGTGGAGAGATACAGCCGGCTAAATATCAATGTAGGCCTCTGGAGTCCTCATTTCGGCATCTTCTAGCCCCTTACAACGGAGAAACTGTGCGAGATGGTTAATGTTAGGCACGCGCTCGTGAGCATGAGCTTAACATCTCTCATCTCACAGATACTCTCCGTTGTAAGTATTTAATAAACGGAACGCCTTACCTGTGCAACAAATATTCTTGCCTGACGTATAGATTCCATGACTCAACCATCGTCTGGAAAATAGTCGCAGTGACCAGAAGTTGCTGGGGTTGTGAACCAGAGCTAGATCAATTTATTGTCACGGATAAAAGTTCGTCCAGAAGCCACCGAAAGCCATCCCACCATACTATTCAGCTTCGAGGCGATATAAGATGTTTCTTAGTGGGAAACGGTGTTCTAAGCGTTGTAAGAAGACATCTACGCCGCATGAACGATGGAGACATGTACAATGAAGGACAGTATACTACGTAACATGCCTTTAATTCGAATTAGTTACCAGGGTAATTGAAGCCATTTTTATATTGTTACGCTTAACACAGAAACAAAGCTATTTACAGCGTATCTATACACTTTTGGTCCAAACGCGACCATGATCGCCATAGACTGGGAATTTTGGTCCAACTTTGTCCTCTTTAGTGCCTACGCAGCAGCTATGCCGAGCCAGTCGCTGTTCCCTATCAATATTTTAGTGCTGCACTGACAGCTTAATGCTGCCAATATATCAAACAATGTTTAGCGGTGTGTGCCTTTAAATATTGCTGTTGAAGGACGCCTTTACATTATCGCCCTCAACTTCGGCACTTTTCTTTTATACACAGTGCAGCGGAAATTTACCAGGCGTATGCTTATTCGCAAAAGGTGCTCTTACTCCCTCACAGCAGAAGTGGGCGTTGCTGATGACTTGCATAGAAGGCACAAATGAATGATCTGGTGGCAGCATTTCTCCCTTCCGTGCGTTAGCATTTTGTACTATGCTATGGTTACGTGAAAGCACTCTGCTTTAACAGTTTATTGCAAATTTACTGTATAGAAATGACACTAAGATATTTAAAGTTAATTTCATGAAGATGTAGCGGCATTTCAGAATGGTTATTAGAAATTCTGTTTCTGCTAATGAAATCTGGAAGCTGGCCTGCTGCAGTTGAGGTATATTTTTAATTCTGGCATGTAATTGTCGCTATTTAAAGACAAGAACCGGGTAACGGAAGAACTAATGGAAGGTTTTTTTAATAAGGTAATACCTTAAGGCATATGTCAGTGATTCTTCAATTGTTTAGCTGAATAAATAAATTCATTACCACGTGTATTGTGCAGCACACTGATCTTGCGTATTAAGTTCGCTTCTCGGCACGTCTTTGTATTGTTTGTTTGTCACGTAGGATGTTTTTTTAACAAAGTAACACTACCATGAGAGTGTGCATATTGATGTGTTTCTTTTTCTTTTTTTCAATGAGACAGCGGTTGCCAATTATTGCTTTGCCCAAGTTGCATTTCTTCGCATATACATTCGGTTTGGCACTGTTTCCGCACTCAGAAATCATATAGAATTAGAACAAAAATACGTAGTTTTAATGCGAAGACCAAGACATTTTAACGTGCACCTAAGCCTAAGTGCACAAGCATGTTGACATGTGTCATATAATGGCGTGCCAATAACGAAATGTGTTTAATAAGCCATCAAAACAGTTCTGCAGGATCTGGCAAGGTGAAGGAACGAAAATAAAATGAAAGAAATTATAACCCACCCACATTGAAGCCCGAGAACCAAGGAAACCCCTACGCGTTTCTCAGACAGGAAGTCTCACAGTTGAAGAAAGATACTTCCTCGTCCTGGAACCCGGGCGAGCACGAATGTGCCATATTCAGCAGTCGGTGGCTCAATCAGTTTCTATTGGCGCTTGCACAACACTTATATTCCACGAATTTTCTTTCTGGTAACTAAAGCCACTAGAGAATAATGATAAGCGCAATGTTTCAAAATCGTGAACGCTGTTAGTGCCACCATTCGGTCGATTTTTTGGAGAAGGTGTTTAGCGTAAACCACTACCTACGTAACAGCATGACTGACGTATTGTGTTCTACAAAAGGCTATCAACACCTGTTCTTCAACTGCATTATTTTAGCAATTTGGAGGACAGAAACGCAGGGAACTAGATCTATGCCTCGTTCACTAGTGAGACAAAAAGTTTACAAACAACTCAGAGGCGTATCTCTCATTCAAGTTCATTTGGTAATGCAGTATTGTTTCCCTTATCGTGCGGGGTACGACATATGAGTGTAGCATAAGAGTTGTCTCATTGCGTTTTCATACACCCGTCACTTACCTCGCTTGCCACACTCTTTTTTTGGGGCGAACTATCAGAGAGGACGTGAACGGAAAGATTAGGGTAAGAAATAAATTTTAAAGAGTGAATCACCTTTAATAAAACGCAGTGTATTCTACCAGCATGTGTAAAGTCGCCTACACATCAGACTGCCTGGGGGAAGGAACGAAGGACCGACACTGGCACACGCACCTTATATGAAATAAGTTGTTTTAGCGTGAAAGGCTGGCAGAGGGCGCTCTTGCATTATTAACATGCATTTTAGATCTTGACAATACCTTTTCCTACTGCCAATAGCACTCTGCATAAATATATCTTTGCAATTAGGCAACAAAATTGCCGTTGACAGCCCCCTTTATCCACTGGTTCTGAGACTTCCCAATGAACTTCAAAGCTGTCCCTTTGACAGCTGGTTTCAGGTCATTGTTTTATTCTGAAAGGGGGCTGCTTTCTCATGGTTCTGTTCCCGGAGCATAATGCATCAGCGCCATACTCTACTTTCGATTGTGCAGAGCGTGGGAGGGATGCAGAGGAGGAGAATGAAAGTAGAGCCTTTGCTGAAGTCTTGATGTTTAATATTTTTTGTATTGACGTAGGTAAGTAGATGCGCACTAAAACAGCTTTCTGCTTACCTGACAAGACAACTTAAGTAGATTTCTCTTCTACCATGTGATGGCATAAGCTCAAACTTAAACACATCGAGTTTGTTTCACATGTTCTTTGTTTTGGGTTCTTTCGTGGAAATGAATGCGTGGTATCGTATATAATTTTATATTGCTTTAGTAGTTGACTAAGATTACACACGATTCCATAGCATACACTGACTGTGACAAACCGGACTGCGCATGAAGAGCGTGACAAAAAGCATTCTTTCTCGTTCCGTTTTGGGACATTTCCATATTCGTACTGCTTCCTGACCTACTAGCCTATGAAAGCGCAATGATTCACGCAACACAATATAGAGATATGAAGTTGCTGACTTGCGTAAGTTTAATTATCCGTATTGGTAAGTGGGCGTGTGTCTGGGAGCACCAATAATTATGACCTTCCGATGTGACCGCGTGACAAAGAGGATCCACTGTGATCGTCACATTGTACCAAACGTACATGAAGAAAGCACGCCTTGTCAATATTAGGTAAGTCATTATAATGCCTACGAAACAAGCTTCTCTGGAATAAAACAAAATATTGACGCCACATCGGCAACAAATTGATCTGGTATGCCTGGGCTGAAAACGAAGAAGTCTTGCATATATCCGCGAGATTCTCCTAACTTTTGACTTGATTGCAGACATTATCGTTGAATCTTGCTTGAGTATAGAAAAGTAATCTTGAGAAGAGCACGGGCAGCTGCAGAAAATTAATATCAAAGTTGCTTCTTGAATTTACTTAGGTGTTCTCAACCGTATTTTCATGCTCTGTGCTTCATGATAATAGGTAAGTCTGCTTGATGTGCTGCTACTGAAGTTTGAAATTCACGAAATAATAAGCATGTTATTAAAGAGGAAACTGATGTCACTAACATATTAAAATCTTACAGACAAAAAATTCTGCGACTGTGTTTCCTTTCTGTGTCTCACTGATAGAAACATGCATATTAGTAAACAGTTATATAAAGAAGGTGCAAAGCGCTTTCTTGCGTTTTCTCTAGAATATAATGATAATATTAGGTGTGTGGAATATGCGCCATACGAAAATAAACATCCCCTAAAACAAGCTATTTCTAGATTAGACATTCAAGACACAACGTTAGGCCATTTTAAACAACGGTTCAAGAACACATAAAAACAGACATCGGCAAATAGTATATATGTTATGTCTATGAAAAATGCAAAGACGTTTGTGCCGTCTTCTTTTTCCAATGAAACTGCCACAGACGGTACCAGTTTTGTGTCTAATAAGCGTATCTCATAAGTTCCAAAAAAGAAATTGCAACACGCAAAATTGAGATCTGAAAACTAGAATAGTCAAAAGTGTTTTATTTGTAATATAAAACTGCAGTGAGATAACCTAAGTTATTTAATACTTCTATAGCTAATTTCCGCTTCAAATACTTGTAATACAGTGGGCTGTGCAGCCTTTCTTCCAACAATGCTGTCCTGCAGTTCACATTTTCTTTTTGTGTTTGCATACATCCCTTGCATGGGTGCCATGTGCTATGGAAAAAGAAAAATAAGGTCCCAATCAATAAACAGGAAATATGCACCAGAAGATTAGCATGATGCATATTTCACTACTCCAGCCTCAAAGATATTCCATTTCTGGCATTCATCACGAGTGCAATAGCTCTATATGCGCTTGTGCCGACGAAGTTTACAGTTTGACATCAGCCGTACGCGCAATAATTAAAGCAAGCTAAATGTAGGACGAAATGCTCTAATTAGGCACACGAATGAGTACTAAGCCACACTAAAGAATTATGATCGTTTAAAACTATATTTACACAAGCCGTACTCGGAATGTATTAAAAAGTTCAAAGAATACGCCAACCTAAAGTTCCATTTCGCCTGCCGCTGCGTATGGTTCTTTGTTGGCATCACTTTATTGCAAGTTAGAGAACATGTACACATGACGACTTGCCAACTATCACGTTTTATCCAAATTTTCGCAGGCATACATGTACCCAAAACATTATATGACGCCAATCCATCGCCGTTTTTATTACTCGCTCAGTCGCTCAGCATACTGTGACGGCGGTTTCATTCGGTCACGATGACCCACTTTCGCAACGCCGCTTTGTCATCATGTTACTGCTGTGATGTGGGAGTGCGCTCGCAATACGAGCTTCAGATAATTATTGAGCCTCATTGTTCTTCCCCAAAACTCAGACCCTTCGATAAGTCTGTAGCCGGGCTAATAGGTCAGTGTGGTACGGTTTCCAATTTGCCTCATAACAGCAGGGTATATGGAGGATTTCATTAAGCCCGTATAAAATCCGCCAGAGGCAGGCACCAGCATATGACTCGAGAGTCACCAATATTGTTTGCTGCTATTCTTACAGCCGAATTATCGATACATCTCATTTTTTTGGGACACACAAGTTAGACGAATAAAGTGTTCACAGTTTATTCTTGCTTCTTTTGCTTAATGCCGTCCATATAAATGAAGAAAATATTGAGGACCGGTCGCATAGCTATTTGGTTCTTTCACGCTACCATTGCGTCAGCCTTTTTTCCTCGTGCCCTTCATCCGCCTAATATTTTCTGTGGGCTTTTTGCGCCACTTGGGCTTTATCTACTTACAGTACCATTCTCCATGACCGCCTTAAAAATGTGTTGCTTTCTTTTATCCCTACACATAGGGGTAGATTTGGTATGGTTTATACTCGCAGCCTTTCTCAACATTCTCTGCTTGTGTCTGACCATAGCCACGGAGCCTACGAAACCTTGCGTACTGTAGTTTATTATAATATCCTTTCTAGCTAACTAATTTATCTTGGTCCTCACTACCAGCACACCTAGTAATGTAAAATACCAGGCTCATTTCTGTTGCACTTTATTGGGGTGCAAATAGGCGGAGCCTCAAGCGATACCTCCTATTTCACTTCGAAAGCCACCTAAAACTAACATGACATGGATACAAGCGTACCTTTGACAAAAATAACTGACCTTATCGAATAATTTCGCAGCGTATCTGGACCAATTTACTTTCGCTTCATTTCTATCCACATTGTGTGTTCATCTGTCAGCCATCATCACAACTTTTGGATTCAACGCCCAACACTAGTTGAGCTAGCAAACCCTGCTCTTCAGAATATATAAGCACAGAACTTATAGAGTAGCTGTGCTCATTTTTTTCCTGTGAGATGTTGATCGGCTCTCTCTGCGAGACCTTTATTTCGTGTTTCAACTTTATAAACCACAACTGAAGAAGGTGTATCACCGACCAGCTACTCGGTTATTACATTACAGTGCGGAACTGCACCGAAGCCCTTCCAACGCAATATGAGAGGTTCCATAGGGCTGCCAGACGATGGTAAAGCAGAGAGAAATGAAAAACAGAAACTCAGGCTTCGTGTTTGGCAATTCCATCTCTAAAATAAAATATTTGCCACGGCGAAAAACCCCACCACGAGTCTTTACACATAAAAATCCTGATGAACTAGCGGAGCAGCAGTGTGGTGTAGAGCAGTAGGTGTGCCTACCAGCCCATCCAGAGCATAATTTCTAACTTCTCCGCATCATGACGC
This sequence comes from Dermacentor andersoni, assembly GCF_023375885.2. NCBI lineage: Eukaryota > Metazoa > Arthropoda > Arachnida > Ixodida > Ixodidae > Dermacentor > Dermacentor andersoni. The sequence continues at coordinate 116,751,441 of NC_092820.1, forward strand.
GAAAATGACACGGGGTTGAGTAGAATGGTACTGAGCGGCGCGTGCTTTCAGGTACTTGTGGCAGACGGAGCGTAACAAATAAAGCTCCCAAATGTGTAACTCTGAGCTGTAGCTGTTACGTTCTGCAGTGAAGAGGTACAGGCCTTCGTTACTGCATGTTAAGAAGTTGCGAATTTATCAGGAAACTTCTAAGACGAAACAATTAGTGGTATGGTCACAGGAATGTCATCTCCGAGGCCTAATAACTGGAGGCGCACCAATTAGCAGCGCCCTTTCTGGCTCATTGAAGATCAACATGCCCACTTACTTTTGCGACCGTAACTGTCAGTCAGGGAGCTTAAAATATCATCGTTCTCAGCCCCGACAAAAACCGTGGCGCACACCGCCTAATATCCTAAGGGCGCTTTTATGAACAGTTCTTCATATGCGATTCATTTCAGTTTAGATCTGTAGGTCTACCAAAAATGCAATTTTATGGTGCTTCCGTTCTTCGATTAAAATGGAGTCAGAAAAGAAAGAGCGATACATTTTCTATGTCTGTGATCACAATGCCTCATTAGGACCGCCAAATCATGCTCGGAGAGATCACAACAACCTGCAAATGGCCGCGCCTGCTCGAACTGCCGTGATGAAAAGTTCTGTGTTATCGCTTGTGGAGCTCGTCAGAGCACGCGTCTTGCCTTATGCTCAATGCATACGAGAGTGAAACGTTTTGCAGCTACTGCGTTCTCTGTTTGTGTGAAATTAGACTAACATCATCCACAATAAATTTTGATTGGAAGATTGTGTGTTTGTATGGAAGGAATCGATGGACTGCATCATAACTGATTAGCCGGAATGGTAAGTTGGCGTGTTTGAAATAGGCAAAATGATGTAAGCTACGGCGTCTAAGGCAGCAAAGATTTTCAAGAAGCTTTAAGAAAGGCAAACAACATGAATAGTTAAGTATATGAGAGCAATAGGTGCCGCTCCAAGTGTAGCACCTTTTGTGCACTTGGAGCTGGATACGTTTCTTACCAGCCACGGTTGCTAACCTGCTGTGGCAGCCGCATTTTCATGTGGTTGAAATGAAAAACACTCACGCACCTAGGTTTAGGTTCACGTTAAACAACAACAGGTGTTCAGAAAGTAATCAGGATCGTGTCCTTCTGTGGCCTCGGAAGGCCCAAGTGTTAATTCCTCCTGGACGTTGAACCACATAATTTATTAGGTTGGATTATACTTCGCTGCTCAAAACCCACGAAAAATAATGCATGCTAGATGGGCAGGCCATGATTCCAACAAAACTGTGTTCCTATTCAAAACTGCCAAAACTGCGCTTCCATACCTAAGCTAAATAAAATAATTCCAGCATTTGATGTTTTCAGACGGCAGAATTATTCATCAAGATTTTTTTTTGTATTTGCAGCGCACATTGTAGCTGAAAACTGCGCCAGCGATATCCCCAAATGCGTCCCAGTCTACACTGCGCATGGACGAGGACATGCGCAGGAGCAGCGCTACGGGAGCGTCACGGAGCAATGCAGGAGCATTGCGTACTGACCGCTGCACCAATATTCCGTAATGGCGCGGAGAAGTGGTTAACTACGCTCGGTCGACACATGTACTCCGCTATTCACTATTGCAGCACTTTCAAATAAACATTACGTTGCTGCTTGTACTGTTAAGCTGTAGTACCACTCGAGCAGTACTTTTGTGAATCGACGCGTATCTAAACGTAATTGTGGAGTATAATCAAATTTTCCATGCAAACTCGGTTACATATGTTGTGAGCATTTAACGCTATTACGCTGCTAGAGAACACAAATGTGTTACAGAAAGATGAAGGTGTGAATGACAAAGAAATAAACAATGGAAGCCTCAGCCTATAGCCAACATTTAGACACGGAACTTGCGTTCGTCAAAAAAACCTCTGCTTTTCTTGAGCATTTTCATAGCTATGCGTCCCTTCAAGGTCTTGAAATATGAGCCAGTCTGATAGAATAAGGCGAAAGCCGGGTAAGGAAATTAGAAATGTCTGAAAGAAATTATCACTTCTGTTAGAGAGCTGCAGTTGTTCTACAGATGCTTCTTTAGTAGAGAGGACAGCCACATAAAAGGACATAAAAAAGCATCTTGTATTTTATTATTGCAAATTCGGTCGGCTTAGTCTGACCAGAAAAAATAGAGGTGAGAAGGTATATGTTGTAGATTCTAGAGCCACCTGTTCGAATCAGATTAATAAGTAAAAAAGTATTAAGTGGTCATCCGATATGTTTTCAGATGTCTTTGTATTTATTTTTATGAGTTAACTTGACATTTCATTGTCCCTAGGGGACGTAAGCCTACCCTGTTTTGGCTGAGAAACGAAGCCCACAGAAATCACAACAATTTTTACACGCGCTGTTTAATTTTTTCTTCTGTCTTTTGTTTTGTCTGTGAGCACTCCTAAGATGCAACAAATATTACCAAGATCCCCGTTTTCACTATCGCTAGGGTGTTCTGGGTTTAAAGTTTGTGAGTGCCCTTACAGAGATTCAGCTTAGTCTTTCCTACCCGCCTTTTGACAATGCGCCTTTTGACAACGCAATGTGTTGCCCTGACCAACACCCATCGCTCGGACCTGACCAACACCCATCGCTTTCAGGGAACATTGTCTAAAGGTAGAGGATTATTTTCTTGCCCACTTTTTTAAGCCAATACAGTCTTAGTATTGATGGAAAGATTTGATATAAGACATAGGCTTGAAGTTTTCATTGTATACGCAGGATAGCAATGGCTGGGTAAAGCGTTACTTTTACAACTTGTAAATTCACAGAAGCATCAGTTTGGCATTTGCGCAAGCAGTAGTGTGCATTTTATGTATGTCAAACCGCTATGACAGATACGGGGCTCATAAGCTCTAGTTTGAATCCGTTAGGTGAGAATAATGAGGCGACTGCCCCACGAAACTCAAAAATGACATATCTGAGAACAATTCCACTCGCGCTTTTTGCAAGCACAACATGTGCAATACAGTGGAATAATGCTACGCTGTCCAGGTCATTTATATTGCCACTATTACAATGGTTAAACTCTATGGTCGACTTTCGGCGGATGTGAAAAGATATATATGGTGTAATTCCCACGCGTTCAAATTGTGAGATGCCGCGTCGAAGGCGCCAGCCTCTAATTCATCATCACATTTCCCCTAGTAAAGTCACTCGAACAAAGGGCAAAGTACATTGAGACTCCTTCCAAAAAAATTACGCCAGAGCTCTACTTTCCCACTATATCAAGACTGACGTGCATAATTGTAAGTCATATGAAGAAAACCTTTCCTTACCCATGCACGTCTGCACACAAATCGCACATATGAAAAAGCCACCTGTCACTTTGCAACCTCCAACGTTGTGACGAATGCACGTGCCGTTACTGGCATCATAGAACCACTTCTTCATGCCTTTTTTGCAGGAATTTGGCGGCAGTTGTACTAGGCATTGTTGTTTCAGTTTACCGCCACCTGCAAAATAAAGAAACCACGTTCTCTGTTGATGTGCAATGCCCAAGATGTAGCATGATGAACACTTTGGACTCTTTTCGTTAAAGCGACCACAAGAGAAGCATTTATTCAGTTTAAGCTATTACATAATTATTTGAAACCCATATTTTTGCCTTAATTTCGCGTCAAGGGCAATGTTAGTAGAAGAAAAAATAACCACCTACTTCCCGCGTTTAGAAATTTAGGGTGTCTCCACCGCACGCACACGTCTATTTCACGACGCAGATTTCAATGCAGTTTTTGGTATTTGGGCCTTTGTGGGCCAATAATTTTCCTTCAGACTTTCTACGATCTGCGTTCGTCTCTGTTAGAATAAAATCAGTTCATGCAAGCCATGTATAGATAACTTTCCTGACGGGATGCCGCCAATGACTGTGACGTCACTGGGAGCTGGCTTGGAAAGTTTCCAAGGATGTTTTTTTTTTACATAAGTGTGCTATTTTTGGTATCGCGGAATGCTTTTTACCAGTACAACTCAGAATAATTTTGCTTTGCAGTCTAGTTGGTATTAACCGTGTTCATTTAAGAGCGGTGGCACACACCTACTAGCACCTGCCCCGTGATCCGAGTTGGCATCAAAGAGGGTCATTGAAAACCAACACTGATAGAATGCCATACACCCAGCACACAACGTCGTTGTCAAAGGGTTTCTTCGAAAAGCGGTACCTGTCCAGTCCCGAATGTACAGTTACCCCTGTCGGCATAGTTGAGATTAGGTGAGAAGCGGCACATAAGTACACATCGCCAAATACTCAGTGATTGAACTTGGTCCGACTATATGTTAATAACCCTGTTCCCTCAGTACAGCAGTCCAATGCGCTACCCATTCGGTCACGGGCTACCCAGTGACCGAAAAACATTGAAATACGAAAACATTGAAATGAACATACGTAGAGAGATACGCGGGTCGGCCCGGTATCGCACTATATTCAGGATCGGCCCGCAAATGGAGAGTGCTTAACGCATGCTTCACATCCGCCGCGGGCGGCCCGGCGTGGCACTAGCTTTGCTACCATGAAGCGGTGGACGGAGGCCACGACATTTTGATTCAATGGCTACGTGGGCACTGCAACATTACTGGCAATGAAAGTGCCAAAAAAACTGCCCCAGAGGCACATTATGTATGTGAAAGCACCTCGATACGATTGTCTAGAATGGATGCAGCTGGCAGCTCAGCGGTCTTGCCCATATTTTTACTCGAAGAAAATGGAACATACCGGAGTTCACCAACCGGCGCTTATATGCCTTGGACACGCATATGACATTGCGACTTTCTGGTTATAACCGACGGGAAGAAATGCTGCTGTGTCTCTTGCGAATAGGAGTTTCTTTCACAAACGCCTACTCATTCCTAACTGGAATGGCGGGCAGTCCCAATTGTAGCAGATGGGGTGTCGAAGAAACGAGCAAAGATCTCCTGTGTGACTGCCCTACATACGAAGACGAGAGAAGTGCCCCTCGAACAGCTTTGGAGTACGTAGACGACCATCCTTTCCCGGAGCAGAAGATTTTGGGCCCATGGCCTGTGCGTCTGCTATCTTCAAGGCCACAGAGGCGTTGGTGCGTTTCTTGAGATGCACCAGACCGTCTGTCATGGACTCAGTGATGTAATCTTGTGTGCGTAACAGTGCAAACTATCAACGTCTTTCTTCCTTCTCCTCTTTCAATCCTATTTCAACCTTCTCCAGTGCAGGTTAGCCTACCGGGCTCAGCCTGATTAACCTGCCTGCTTTTCCCTTATGACTTCTCTCTCTCTCTCTCTCTTTGGATAGGCTCACGTATGGAGAGAGTTTAACGCCTGCTTCACTTCCGCCGTGGTTCTGCCCGGCATTGCACTGTCTTTGGGATTGTTTTCTACAGGTGGACACGATAGTGGGGAAAGTAGCCCTTAACACCTTCCCTGTAGAAAAGAGGCGAAAGAATTAAACTTGGAGCTTATGCTAAAATCACATGATCCACGTAATGTCCTTAGTTTTCACAAACGTTAGCTTTGTCAGTAGGTAAATTGATGTCATACATTGCAAAAGTACAGCACCTCACAGTAGTGTGGCCGCAAATGTCGTGTGCATTGCATAGAACTCTATTTGCCGCCTATTGACCGTCAATTTTGTATAAATAGATAGAACTGTAGGCGGAACTCACGAACTTTGTAGATATGCTTTCAAAATATTAAGCGCCAGCAGAGACAGCACGCTAAGAAAGAACAAAGACAGGAAGCGCCTTGTCCCGTCTTTGTTCTTTCTTAGTGTGCTGCCACTGTTGGCACTTCATCTTTTTAATGTTATGAGCCAGCTAGCCCTACAACGTGTTCTGTTGTAGATAAGCACTTGGTAAAAATTTTGGGCCGGACCCAAAGGTAGTGCAATCTGACAATGTGGGCCGATCATAAAGGCAGTGTTGGCTAACAGCGTCTGAAAGCGCCAGGTGTCTCGAGGAAAGAATGCGAGAAACTAGATTTGAACGCACACTACCGGTTATTCAACAGCAATTTCGGCACGAGAGAAGCTGGCGGACGATTGTGGCTTAATGCTTAGACCATTGGCCCCTGCTTGTGATCGCTGAAACAGAACTTCGTCCTAATCGGAAAAAAATGGAGACGATTGCCTATGTGGACATGATATCGCGTAATCTAAAGAAAGGTATGAACCAGTATGGAAACATGCTAGTGTTTTCAGCACCGCAGTGGTCACGACACAGTGCCATGTGGTAATAACCATGATAAGGGGCATGCACATTGCTGTAAAAGAGTTGTTTATAAAACCCCGCTAAATAGTTGGTAAGCTCATGAGGGAAAACGCGATGCTGTGTTTACATTCCTGCCCGAGACGATCACGTCATAATTGAAAATGACCATGTTCTACAGAGCTTACTGCCCACTGAGCGACGTGCAAACGTGAGGCCCCATTCTCCAAAATAGGATACTATAGAAAAAGAAAAGAGTGCAGCAGAACTAATGCAGGCTTACCGCATTATGAAACGAGCAAATGTGAATGTATATGACGGGTGGAAAGTGCTGCTGTGATGTCTTTCCTGGATCGTGCTGCTGCTTAATAATAACTTATTTTGTCAGCCGCCGGTGCAGCCGCATTACGAAGAGCGCTCACGAGTGTATTGCGCGACGTAAACGACACTAAATTCACCATGATGGTTAAGATACAACCTTAGCAACGTGATTATGTGGCAAATTTTTTTTTTGAGCACAGATAATTATTATAAAAAGAAAATGTTCCTGACTGTATATGGCTTCATGGCTAACTCGTCTCTGGTTCCGGTATCCTGCGGTAAACCTTTTTCATCGTGCATTCGCCTGTTCCAGATTGTTTAGTTCAACAATACATGACAGTGACGTGAGGTCTGAAATCACGTTGCATTGGCGTAGAAATGTGACGTTTACTTACAAGTAATCTAACGAACACATATATTATCCTTGCAATATTTCCCGCTCACTTTCTTTTGTGGCACTCCAGTATGACTTCAAATAAGGCTAGTCTTTAAAGCCTCTTTTGGTTTAGTGCCATTTCTTCTTTCCTACAGAAGACAACAGGGACGAGGACGAGCAGCTGTTCTTCTGCTTCTTTTTCTTATCTTCTTTCGCAGGAAACAGTGCAGGGAAAATAAATACTGTGACACTTTTCTGTGGCGATATACGGGGTGTTTTTGAGATCATGCTAACTTTTAAAAAAATCGCCTGTGAGAGATAAAGCAGGTGAAGCGTGGGAGCTACATTACTCGAAGCGGCGGACATTGTTCGCTGGAGAAATTGAAACTCATAACTGACCACCTGACAAAAAACAAATACTAATTAAATTTTTTACTCAATTACTTTGTGGAACTTACCACAATTTACAAACTATAACAACTGACTTTGCACGACTTATGCACTTGAAACAGCTTCTGAGGGTGGCGAGTGTTTCAATAAATGCGCCACAGAAATTGTGGCCGAAGAGCACTGTTGTTCCACTTATTTTTTCAACACGTCATAGTCTGATGCGCTAAAGCACAAAAGTGATTCGAACGCACATGCATTTCATCGGTTGTTTGAAAATTATTATGTCGAACAGCTGCCGATCAGATAATTTGTGCTAATTGGTTTCACCTTGGGAACTCACCGGCTGCGATTCGTAAAAGCGAATATGTGCCGGAATATAATCAATAAAATGTGCAGTAGTGAATTATTCTTAATTGGTCGATTATGCAGGAATTTCCGCCTCTTTGAGTAATCCAGCTGAATTATTAGAATCGCGTTAGGTGGCACAGGCGATCTTCAAACCGTCTGCGTATTCTAAAAAAAAAAACGTGCAATATATCTGCAGTCACAGCTATATGTATGATACCGGTGTCATTAGATAAACTAAGGATAGGGCCTATTGTTTGAATGAATGCGACAAGCTTGACCAAGACAAATGTTTCGTAATGCAGGAGGTTAAGTTAGGGAGTGTTGATGAGTTGCGTTGACTGCTGCGCCGCAGCGGCTGGCGCACTCCCCTTGATCCCGGATGAAGAGGGTTCTCCTGCAGTGGTGGCATTTTATTTACTTTATTCGAAGTTAGCAAATGTTGAGCTTGCCTATAGCAGTGAACTATTAGCAAGTATATATATATATATATATATATATATATATATATATATATATATATATATATATATATATATATATATATATATATATATATATATAAATGTGTTGACAAATAATATTTCCTGGAGACTGAAATTATTCGAAAAATCCGTGTTGAAAAGCCTAACATTGTGTCTTCGACATTTCCGTCAGTGACCGGCGTATATTTATTTATAAATGTATATTTGTATACTAAACGCCTAGAAATATGAGTGAGCAAAATGTAAACGATGCACTCAACTACCCTGCCACCTATTCGACGCGTAGTTTTGTAAGAGTCCTGGTCATGCTTCGTTTCCGAAGGTGTCTAGATGCTAGTTTGATCACTCGGCAGGATGTATTGGAATTGAATCGCGAGACTGTATGCTTAGCCGCTACGGCTTCGATTAGATAAGAGTATACATTAAAAAGTAAATATTTCTTGAGCTCCTATTGTTGACATGTAAAAAATTATTTCTAGAAAATTATTATAGTTTATAATTCGAGCGCTACCGTGCTACGCGAGAGGGCCGTCAAAGTGCAAGTAAATGCGTGAAAATGCAGCTATCCCAGCCGAAGCGTAGGAGGTGACAAAAGCGGTTCCTCCGGCTGGGTTTTACGCTAATATTGATTTCACGCTACGGCCATTCTTTTTCTGCTTCGTCTGTCTTTCTCAATTTATAATTTCGAATATCCGTTACTTTCTCTTTATTGATTAGTTTTGCCAGTTCCGCTAATTCTCTCTGATCTCTTGAGTTGGACACTTTCATTTTTTGTCGTTTCGTTATAAGGCGCTTTGTTACTTAGGACAGCTCACTGACTGGTGGGCTTGGTGCCTTACGTGCAACTTCAATCGCTGCTTCTGAAGCCAGCCTAGTTGCGGTTTCATTCGTTACCTCTATGCCACCTTCATCTCTGTTATATGGCTGTATATTTGTTTGCAAGCACCAGCCAGAATTCATCTGCTTTTACCCTTACTGCATCTAGATATGCCTATCTTTCCCAGACCAATATTCCTCTTTCGCTCTTCAAGTTCAGGTGAATCCTAGACCTCCCCAACCTATGATCACTGCACTCTACTCTACCTAAAACTTCAACATGCTTAACTACGCTGGGATCGGCACAAATTATAAAATCTATTTTTTATTTCTTGTTTCACACTAGAGATTTTCGAGGTCCACTTTCTCTTGCTACGCTGTCTGAAAAAAGTTTTCACTATTCGGTGCTGATTACTTTCCTGGAATTTTGTCAGCATTCATTCTCCAGTGTTGCGAGAGTCGGTGCGGTAGTTCCAATTTCTTGTTCACCAGCCTGTCTTTCCCCACTTTTGCATTGAAGTCGCCCATAGCTACACTTTACTGAGTTTGCACTTTTCTCATCGATAATTCAACATTTTCATAAAACTGCTTTATTTCATCCCCATGACTGCATGTTGGACCGTAGGCTTCTACAACCTTCATTCTATGCGTCCTATTAGCTTCATATGACTACCGCTACTATCTCAATAATGATGCAGAATACTTCAATGTTGCCCATTATGTCCTGATGGACTAGGAATGCTACCCCATATTGCTTCTTATCTGGGAGCGGTCTGTAGTAGATTACGTGACCTTCGGTCAGGACTGTATGAGCCTCACTAGTTCTTCTAAGCTAACTAATGCAACTAAATCCTGACAGTTCCTCAAAAACTCCTCTTAAGCTAGATTCACTCGCGAGGGATCGTGTGTTGAACGTTGTCAGAGCACCCTCTGTGGCATTGCAGGTCTCACGGCCGCCTTGGTCTGGTGTTCCGCAGGGGCTGGGCATTGAGGGCCATGAGTTAAGTGTAGGAGTCATGAGGGAGGCAGCGGCCGAATATTGCACCAAGGAGCCCAATTCCTGTTCTGACGAGAGAGTGTGTTTTGTTGAAGCTTAGTGGACCTTCCCAATTTTTTTTTTTTTTTTTTGCAGCGGGACTATCATAGCACCACCGACTCTTGGCATATTTGACAGTGTCAGTTGTCACTCCAAGCCTGCAGATATGGTGTACTGGAGGATGATTCGAGCTTACGACCTTTAGTGCTTGCACTAGGTGCCTAGCTGGCAAGGTATCGCTGTGATATATCATGTACCAGGCAAAAACATAAAACTCTCTAATCCTGACTATGAGGAGATAGAGAGGCGCTGTACTATATTCCGCTGCGCATGGATCTCGCCTGCGTACACCTCGCACCTTCGACAGTGCTGCAGGTTACTTCACAGGTAGAGTGTAGCACATTTTCTGGCTGGAAGGAATGCGTGCATGAAGTGCAGTTTTGAACGCGTTTTAAAAATTCGCGAAGCTACGCGTAATGTGGTTGCTTAATACCTTTCTTGTGATAGATCGGCAGTATCTTTCTGGATTGTTCACCGTGCCTTCGACATAGCTTTAGACACTTACTTCGATAAGCGTTCATGTGCTATACTACGAAAAGGGAGCCTACGACGCTTTCTTCAAACAACTATATTTGCTCTAGATCTTGACTTAGCTTGTGAAAGAACAAATAACAAAAGGGATTTTATGAAAAATGCCGCACACGAGCTGAAGGTACCAGTGAGATAAATTTTAACATACAAGAAACAGAACGTGAAATTAAAGCGTTGGAGTCTGCCAGGATGTTAAGGACCATAGCCTAGACGGCAAACATATAGTATCTTCAAGGTAAAACACCAGTTCCCAATCTTTATCTCCACTCGCATTACTGAAATATTTTCCACCGCATGTTAGCGGGCGTTCATTTCATGTTATATGACTTGGGGCACACCTTCAGGTTAGTGCATTTAGTGCAATCCACAAAAGAGAAATTGACTACGTAAATATTTAATGAAAAAAAAATGGTGGCTTTTCTGTCTGCAGAAATGTGTTTAGCATCGCAGTGCCCAATTATATCGTTTTTCCTAACTCAGTCATCAGATATAGGCACAAGAAATCTGATAAATATACAAAGTAAAGCTGGAGTGATAATCCCCCATGGCTAGAGGATGTGATAAGTGCAACAAAAGATAACAAATAAATATTAGTTGAACAATTATTTCTTGCGAAATAATGTTTTTTTGTCTTTTTGTATAAATGTAGTCTCTATAGCATCATATAGAGAAAGTAATTCTAATATTTCTTCCACGAACATGCTGTAAGCTATGCATTTTAGCTTTGAAGCGTCAGTTAATATGGGACTTGAAGATGAGCTTTGAATAAAGAACTAACGGCATGGTGCTAAGCCTTATCTTTACCTATGGTGTTGCACAACGAATTTTCGCGTGGACCACATTTAACTTGTAATTTAATTTGATTAGCTTTTTCTTTGCTATCGCTATTTAACGCTTTCATATTTGTGTTATATACTACATGTCGCAACTTTCACTTTCACTAAATTTGGCTGCAAGGACTGTCGGCACTTTGTACTATTATGCTAGGGTTTGGGGTCACACACATCCTAATTTAACCAGTGGTTTACTTACATGCCTAGAGTCCTTCGCACAAAATGCTTAGTTTTTTTTTTCAATTAGAGTGAAGTTTACTACGGTGCTACCAATCACATTGTAAATTTTATTTTTTTCCACATATTTTCTTGAACATCTTTGCGTCATAGTGGAAGCAGAATTTGATTCATTTTCAAACACGGAACACATTGCGTCCAGTTACTCTGTTTCAAGCGTCAATACTAGACTATTACCTTTTACTTTGCGCAATATTAGACTTGTAGAAAGTGGTGGATATGCAGACACTCGAGAGCGCTAATTCCAATGTTGGTTCCAATGCGTGCAAAGGGCACTTTCCACTCAGCAGCAGAAGTCGACGATGTGGCATATTTTCTGCTATTTGTTTTTGTTATACTTGGACTGCAAGTCCCTAGATAACTTGCATCCGTCGCACTCTCATCGCAACCTTCCTATTAGCCCATATCATTTATTTGTTCTTTGTGCAGAAATAAACAGCCACACACTAATAAACATATGCACCTTGAGGGCCACGCTGTACCACCCTTTTCTCTCATTTCTTCACGGACACTTGTCTGTAACTACGAAAATCCATGGTAACAGCAATCTCTCATATGCCAGATCTTTGTAGTGAGCAAAGAAATTGCATGCAATTTTCTATGTAGTGCAAGGAAGTAGGCTCATGGAAGTATCCTAGTCCCGACATAAATGTTACCGGTGTTGACAGTTAAGATCCCTCACCACTAGTTCCTAGTGCGGCGGGGGCAGGTGCTAGTGGCACTGGCCCGGGCGCCAACGCTGGCGTGTTCTGTTCGGTCCCACCTGCAGTTTCGTGAATTCAGTCAATTTTTGCAAGATCTATAAGATTTTTAATAATTTAGAATATATTCTCTCACCACCCGCTGTGCACAGGAGCTATCAAATATGCTATCAAATTTTTTCCACATTTGAAATTATTCTGACACCTTCCTGAATGAAATCGTTCTCGTGTGCCCAGGGGGCGCATTAGTGGGATGGTGAAACATGGAAGGCGGCGCACCAGGGTGGCTTTGTGCACACGTATTAGAATTATTGGGGATGCCATAGGTGCGAAAGCAGCTGTCTTAGGGAAATAGGAAACAATGGCACGTAGGAGCCATGACTACTTGAATATAGCCGCACCACCTCAATAAGTTTTCACGAGGATGAATAAGGTATCAATTTTCTGCAGAGAGTAGCCGCTGTAGCCAGTGTATCACATTCATCATGGCCAAGTGCTGGGGTGGGAAAAAGCCCCGACTATATTGAGCGGCGGTTGTTTACACAGATCGCGCCGGAGAGGGCTAGTGCCTTTCTCTTGTCATGCGTATTGTCTACAGCTTTAGGCGGGTACCACACATGACGCCTCTCGTTGATGTGATAGAGCCAGTACGCCCATAAATAATAATTTATACTCCTCGACAGTTATGGTATGTATACAAAGTACAAACATATCTGCACTTGTTATTGCAGAGTGCCCGGCGTTTGCTGCATGACCTCAGTTATCGTCATCGCTCATTATCCTGCATCTCTTCTCGAATATTTGGGACGCAACACGTTTTGGAGACACAGACAGAAGCTTTGAGTCACGAATTCAGTCAGCCATGCATTCAATTACAACTTCGCACGGGAAGATGGGGAAAAAATATCAGCTATTGCACAATTTCTTCATATAGGTTCTCGGGGCAGTTGATTCACTGATAATTGCAGCAAAAGATCATCACTTTGCAATTCTCAAAGCCATTGCATGAGAAAAATATCTACACGCTGTCATTGGAGTCATTATTCTTGGTGGGGCGAAAAGATTTCCAAATTGTAAGCTCCAACCATAGTGGTACATTTCTTTCATTCCATATTCAAATTCAATATTTCACACCAATAAATATTTCACCAGCAATACAAGCGTGAAACCTGACAACGCGGTTATTTATATTAAAGCCGTGAATCTCACCGGTAAAACGAGCGTAACACATCTAGTGCCAGAGCTCCATCCCATCAGTGTACCAACACATAATTTTGGTTGTATAATCAAAAACAAAATACGGAGTTTGTGGCGAAACGCAGAGCGCCACAAGAACTGCAAGATAAATAGTTTCTCTCACACCGAGAAATAACTTTCAAATGAAGTCTACACGTTCTAAGCAAAATTGGTCCCCAGTTTTCAGCGGCACTTGCTGTTTACAAGCATCATGCCATCTTTAGAGAAAGCCGTCTGCTCCTAAATGAAGGTTCACGATCTCCATATGCTTAATGTTCACAATGCATGTGGATGTTTAACCATTGCTCAGTAACTATAGAGTTCTGTTACCGAGAACGAGTTTATGGATTCAATTGCCGGCGGCTGCTGGGCGTGTATTGAGCAAAATGGATCGATTGGATGGGGATTCGAGAAGGTCTGTTGGTAAAGGTATGTCGGACGTCTCCTTTCATCTTTTTCTTTTGTTTTCGCACGTTCCATACATGCGAAAATACATTCGGGGATCAGCACACTGAACACCTTAGTACATGCTTACCTCCCGTCAGCGCTCATTCTGTTTGTGCCGCGACTCAGTGCGCCTTAGTTGGCACACATTAGACAGATCGGCATGATCATCACTGCTGCAAGAAACTGCCGTGCCTGCTTGACCGGCATTGATGCGCTTTTGCAGATAAAAAAAACGCTTAAAATGTTGTGCCCCTCCACGCTAAGGTATCAGGATGTGCGCTTGTCGCAAATATATCAGTGATGCAATAGACCTTTGCAATAAATCAGTGACGCACCGCTACAGTTAAGCGACTTGTGGAAATTAGTTCGTGTTACAGTAATTCTCAATAACAGCAATGTCGAAGTCGAAACTGTGGTCAACAATAAGAAACGTTAACCAACTGGAGGTCATCAGTGCAACCCTTCTCTCAACAGTTAGTTCAAGTCGGAAGTTCAAGTCTTCGTGACTTGCGCATCACTGAACTCTTTCCCACCGCATGTTAGCGGGCGTTTGTATCAAGCTATATGGGCATGGACATACCTTCATGTTACTGCCTTTAGTGCAATATATACGTGTGAAATTGTCGACGCACACATTAGTTGCCTAAAAAAGGTTGATGTTTTCTGGATGCAGTAATTTGACTTGGTGTTTAGCACCGCAAGGTTCAATTAAATCGTTTTTGCTAACTCATTCATCAGATATTGGCGCAACAAATATAATGAATATCCTAAGCAGCGCTGGAGCGATAATCCCCCATGCCTCGCAGGTTTGAGAATGGCAGCAGAAAGTAACAAATAAATATTAGTTTACTCATTTTTCTTGCAAAATATTATTTCTTTGCGTTTTCTCTAGAGCTTGATATAGAGCAAGTAATTCTAATTGTTTAGCACGAATCCGTTGTAAGCTATGCAGTTTGACTCTGAAGCGCCAGTGACTATGTGACTTGAAGATAAGTTTTCAACAACAACAACAAAAAAAAAATAAACTAACGGCAAGGTGGTTACCCATATGTATACGCGTGAGGTTTCACAACAACTAATTCTTCGGTGGACAATATTTCACATGCCTTTTGAAGTTTATTGGACGTCTCTATGGTATCGCTATTTTACGCTGTCATAAATGTTTCATTGCGTTTTGTCAATATACTATGCAAATAAATTTGGTGGTGGACTGATGGACCAGCTTAAGAAAAATTAAATTATGAGGTTTTACGTGCCAAAACCACTTTCTGATTATGAGGCCCGCCGTAGTGGGGGACTCCGGAAATTTCGACCACCTGGGGTTCTTTAACGTGCACCTAAATCTAAGTACACGGGTGTTTTCGCATTTCGCCCCCATCGAAATGCGGCCGCCATGGCCGGGATTCGATCATACGACCTCGTGCTCAGCAGCCTAACACCATAGCCACTGAGCAACCACGGCAGGTGATGGACCAGCTTATATATAATATAAATATACGTATTCACACACACACACGCACACACAGATATATATATATATATATACTGAAAACTAACTACAGCGACTTAGTCGAGCTCCATTTTTTGTTCCTGATTGCACATCTTGTCCGACTACACGTCGCATCTTTAAGCCTTTCACTAAATTCGACTGCAAGGACTACCGGCCCTTTTTACTTTTGTGTTAGGGTTAAAGGTCCGAGATGCCTTCATTTTACCCGTGGATTACTGACGTGTCTTCAGTCCTTCTGAAAATTAAAAAAATACAGTAGAGCTTACTACTGTGTTATCAATCATATTGTAAATCATCTTTTTTGCGAATAATTCCTTGAAATTTGCGAATACTTCCTGTGTACTTCCTTATCGGAAGCAGAATTTCCTTCACATTCAAACCCGAAACAAACAGCGCCTAGTTAATCCGTCTCAAGTGCGAGCACTGAACTATTACTTTTACTTTGCGCAATATTGGGCTTCTAAACAGTGGTGGATCTTCAGACACTCGAGAGAATCTCTTTAACGTTAATTCAAATTTATGCTCCAATGTGCCCAAAGAGCACTTAGCACTTAGCCGCAGAAATAGACGAAGTGGCAGATTGTCTGCTGTTAGTGCTTGTTACATATGTAAACTGCAAGTTCCTGGATATATTGCACCCGTCGTATTCTCATAGCAACCTTTCTATTAGCCAAAATCATTGTTATTTGTTGAGAAGAACCACACGGCTATGCACATGCGCATCTTCGGGGTCACGCTGTGACATCTTTCTTTTTGTAATTTCTTCAAAGATCATCATTATCATCATCATCATCAGCCTGGTTACGCCCACTGCAGGGCAAAGGCCTCTCCCATATTTCTCCAACTACCCCGGTCATGTACTAACTGTGGCCATGTCGTCCCAGCAAACCTCTTAATCTGATCCGCCCACCTAACCTTCTGCCGCCCCCTGCTACGCTTCCCTTCCCTTGGAATCTAGTCCGTAACCCTTAATGACCATCGGTTATCCTCCCTCCTCATTACATGTCCTGCCCATACTCATTTTGTTTTCTTGATTTCAACTAAGATGTCATTACCTCGAGTTTGTTCCCTCACCGAATCTGCTCTTTTCTTATCCCTTAACTTTCCACCGATCATTCTTCTTTCCATAGCTCTTTGCGTCGTCCTCAACTTAAGTAGAACCTTTTTCGTAAGCCTCCACGTTTCTGCCCCGTACGTGAGTACTAATAAGACACAGCTGGTAAACACTTTCCTCTTGAGGGATAATGGCAACCTGCTGTTCATGATCTCAGAATACCTTCCAAACGCACCCCAGCCCATTCTTATTCTTCTTAATATTTCAGTCTAATGATCAAGATCCGCGGTCACTACATGCCCTAAGTAGATGTACTCCCTTACCGCTTCCAGTGCCTCACTACCTATTGTAAATTGCTGTTCTCTTCTGAGACTGTTACACATTACTTTAGTTTTCTGCAAATTAATTTTTAGACCCACTATTCCGCATTGCCTCTCCAGGTCAGTGAGCATGCATTGCAATTGGTCCCCTGAGTTACTAAGCAAGGCAATATCATCAGCGAATGGCAAGTTACTAAGGTATTCTCCATTAACTTTTACCCCCAATTCTTCCCAATCCAGGTCTCTGAATGCCTCCTGTAAACACGCTGTGAATAGCAATGGAGAGATCGTATCTCCCTGCCTGATGGCTTTCTTTATTGGGATTTTGTTGCTTTCTTTATTGAGGACTACGATGGCTGTGGAGCCGCTAAAGATATTTTTCAGTATGTTTACATACGGCCCGTCTGCACCCTGATCCGTAATGCCTCCATGACTGCTGAGGTTTCGACAGAATCAAACGCTTTCTCGTAATCAATGAAAGCTATATATAAGGGTTGCTTATATTCCGCACATTTCTCTATCACCTGAATGATAGTGTGAATACGGTCTATTGTTGAGTAGCCTTTACGGAATCCTGCCTGGTCCTTTGCTTGACAGAAGTCTAAGGTGTTCCTGATTCTATTTGAGATTACCTTAGTAAATATTTTGTAGGCAACGGACAGTAAGCTGATCGGTCTAATCTTTCAAGTCCGTGGCGTCCCCTTTCTTATGGATTAGGATTATGTTAGCGTTCTTCCAAGATTCCGGTACGCTCGAGGTCATGAGGCATTGCGTATACATGGTGGCCAGTTTTTCTAGAACAATCTGCCCACCATCCTTCAGCAAATCTGATGTTACTTGATCCTCCCCAGCTGCCTTCCACCTTTGTATAGCTTCCAAGGCGTTCGTTACTTCTTCCGGCATTACTTGTGGGATTTCCAATTCATCTAGGCTATTTTCTCTTCCATTATCGTCGTGGGCGCCACTGGTGCTGTATAAATCTCTGTCGAACTCCTCAGCCACTTGAACTATGTCATCCATATTAGTAACGATATTGCCGGCTTTGTCTCTTATCGCATACATCTGATTCTTGTCTATTCCTAGTTTCTTCTTCACTGCTTTTAGGTTTCCTCCGTTCCTGAGAACATGTTCAATTCAGTACATATTATGCTTCCTGATGTCAGCTGTCTTAAGCTTCTTGATTAACTTGAAAAGTTCTGCCAGTTCTATTCTAGCTGTAGGGTTAGAGGCTTTCATACATTGGCGTTTCTTGATCAGATCTTCCGTCTCCTGCGATAGCTTACTGGTATACTGTATAACGGAGTTACCACCGACCTCTATTGCACACTCCTAATGATGCCCATAAGATTGTCGTTCACTGCTTCAACACTAGCGTCCTCTTCCTGAGTTAAAGCCGAATACCTGTTCCGTAGCTTGATCCAGAATTCCTCTATTTTTCCTCTTACTGCTAACTCATTGATCGGCTTCTGATGTACCAGTTCCTTCCGTTCCCTCCTCAGGTCTAGGCTAATTCGATTTCTTACCATCCTATGATCACTGCAGCGAACCTTGCCGAGCACGTCCACATATTGTATGATGCCAGGGCTAGCGCAGAATATAAGGTCTATTAAGAGTATTAAGGCCAACAAGGCCTTCAAGGATACTTCTCTGTAACTACAAAAATCCATGGTAACAGCAATGTCTCATTTGCCAGATCTTTGTAGTGAGCAAAGAAATTGCATGTAATTCTCAATGTACGGCCATACAGTAGGCCGGAGAGTAAGTATGGTAGCCCAGAGATAAATGTTAGCGCTGATGATAGTTAAGATCCCTCACCACCTTGTGCAGTGGGGGCGGATGCTGGTGCCGCTTGTCCTGGCGCGGACGCTGACGTGCTTTCTTTGGTCCCACCTGCAGTTTTATGAATTCAGTCAATTTTTGCGAGATCTGGGTGTTTTTTAATAATTTATAATATATTCACTCACCACCACCTGTACACAGAAGCTATCTGATATGCTATCGAATTTTTGCCACATCTAAAATTATTATTACACCTTTCTCAATGAAACCATGCTGGTGCGCACAGGGGGCGTCCTAGTGCGATGATGAGACATGGAAGACGGCCCACCAGGGTGATCTTGTGCACACCTATGCTAATAATTGAGGATGTCATACGTGAGAAAACGGTTGTCTTCGGGAAGTAGGAAAGTATTTCGCTGTAGGAGCCATCAGTACTTGAATATAGCCGCACCAACTCAGCAATTTTTCACGAGGGTGCTGATAATATCTATCTTCTGCAGAGAGGAGCAACTTTAGCCAGTAAGCCGACAGGTTACAATTTATAATCCTTGACATTTCCTGTATGTATAGAAAGAACAAGGAAATCTGCATTTGCTATTGCAGGGTGCCCGACGTCTACAGCATGACCATAATTGTCGTCATCGCTCATTATCTTGGATCTCTTCTCGCATATTTGGAATGCAGTAAGCTTTGACGACTTAGACATAAGCTTTGAGTAATGCAATTAATTAGTCATGCATTCAATTACAACATCGTACTGGAGGGTGGGGAAACAAATGTCAGCTATTGTACGGTTCCTTCATGCAGTTTTTGCAAAGCCATTCCATGATTAAACATCTGCACGCTGTCACTGGCGTCGTTATTCCTGGTGGTGTGAAAATATTTTCAAATTGTAAGCTCCAACACTAGTGGTTCATTTCGCCGTGAATCTCACTGATAAAATAAACGTGAGACATCTGGTGCTAGAGCTCGGTGCCGTCGATGTGCTACCACATAACTTTAATTGTATAATAAGGAACACAATACGGAGTTTGTCGCAAAAGGCAGAGCGTCACTAGAACGGCGAAATAACTGGTTTCCCGCACAACAAGGAACACCTTCTAAATGAAGTCTAGAAGTTTTATGGAAAGTGGGTCACCAGTTCTCAGCAGCACTTGTTGATTACGGGCATCATGCCATCTTTAGAGGAAGCCGTCTGCTCCTAAATGAAGGTTTACGGTCTCCATATGCTTAATGCTCAGAATGAACGTGTTCAACCATAGCTCAGTAGTTATGCTACCGAGGACAAGTTTATGTATTCAATCGGCGGCTGCTGGGCGTGTATTGCGGGAAATGCATCGATTGGGTAAGGATTTGAAAAGGTCTGTCGGTAAAAGTATGTTGGACGTCTCCTTTCAACTTTTCTTGCATGTAGGCAAGACAGTTCCAACAGTGTTTTAGGATGTCCGTGTGACGTAATACTTTTTTTCGCATGTTCCATATTAAGCTACGTCGGGGATAAGCACAGTGAACAGCTTAATACATACCTACCGTCAGCGCTCATTCTGTTTGTGTCGCGAATCAGCGTGCCTTAATTGGCGCTTCTTGGACAGATTGCCGTGATCATCACAGCTGCAAGAAACTGCTGTACCTGCTTCACTGGCGTTGATGCGCGTTCATAGATAGAAAAAGACGCATAAATTTCTGTGCCCCTCGACTTTAGAGTATCAGGAGTTGTGTTTCTCGCAAATAAATCAGTGACGCACGTAAGTTCCGCTACCGATCCATTTAGGCTACTTGTCGAAATTAGTTCGTTTTACAGTATTTTGCAATTACAGAGATGCTGAAGTGTAAAGGGGTGGTCCACAATTTAAGAAACGTTAACCAACTGAAGCAGAGAAGTGCGAACCTTCTCGGAATAGTTAGTTCAAGCCACTTTCGGTTTTCATTCGTGAACAAATACGAATGGCCCTTGCACCTTCCCTATATTTTGTATGGGGGAGCTCAAAGCTGTTTCTTCCTTGTCACTTCTTGCGCGATCAATTTATTCATGCAGCTATGAACGCTACTAAAATAAATTCAAAATTGGTAGCTTGAGTCACAGCATCGTAAGAAATGTCGTATGTCTGCATTAAAAGCATTTTGTTCAGTGTGCATACGTAGACACTTCTACTTTTATGCTGTTTCTTCTGTTTTAGTAAATGTCCTGTAGATGTTATGTCCAAACGAAATGAAGAATGCTTGGAAACTAGAGCACTTCGATGGTAATCAGGGCCAAGGCGCCTGATGCTTAGATTGCAGACAATACATGCACCTCGTCATTGTGACCCACATGTTACAGATGAAAAGTTAGAGTAGGATTTAGGTAAAGAGTCCAATGATTGGTTTCTAGAAACGGCGAAATCGATATGCAGTTTGCTGGCACGGCTTGACATTAGAGTGCAGAAACGATCGCAAATCGGTAATTTCGTTAGCGTTGCGCTAACATTTTCAAAGGCTACGGTGCGCTCCTGCATTACATTATTCTTATTCTTATTTCTTGTTCTTATTTATTCTTCAACCGGGGAGGGAAACAGCCAGAAAGGGCATCGCGCGCGCTGCGCCGGCTTCGTTTCTGCTCAGTTCAGTCTCGGCAAACAGATGGTACGGCCACACGTTGTGCGATTCCCCGAGGATCAGGCCACCTGAGACAAGCGGCGGCAAAAAGTCGCCCGCGAAAGGGCTCGCCGTCAGCGTGCCAATCCAGCCGTTAAGGTTGTTTCGTGCGCACTGCGCCGTCTTCGTTTTCGTTCAGTTCTTTATCGGAAGACGCGTTTATCTGAAGTGCGTTGCCGCGAGGAACAGGCAGCGTTCGACGAGTGGCCGCCAGTGCTAGTCCGTGAAAGGGTTCGCCGTCGGTGCGCCGATCCAGCCATTAGATCAAGCCCGAGCCCAAGCAATCCGGCAGCAACGAGGCAAATATCTCGAGTTGAGGCAGAAGGAGGCCAAAGCAATCTGGCACCGTTACCTGTGGCTTTCACAGCCGTGACGAAGGTCAGGTGCACCCAGAAGAAGCTTCGCGTACCCCCATTTTCCGGTAGGTGAAGAGTTGGTCATTTCTGTATATGCTCAACGTCGTCATCTCGTTCAATTCTAGAGCGCAGTAGTAAAGCTCCGATGCGGTGAATGACTAGGGCATTGTGGCGTTCCACCTCCTCTACGCGCATCGCCTGTGCAAAACATATGGCGACATCAGCTAATTGTAAATCAAAACACTTTTACGCCGTGGCTCCACTTCCGTTATCCTTACAGCGTCGAAACGAACAGCTTCTTCTAATAATAACAACAAAGTGCACTTAGTGCTTTGCCTTTATCGTGAGGTAAGTCTAACTGACGACGCATTTTGTCATTTATTTCTTGCTGTCTATGCGTAGAGGCCGCAAGAAACGAGAATTCATATTTTTCAACACCATGAACAGACGCACAAGAGACGAGCGGCCGTGAAAAAGACGACGAAGTGTCTGGACGCTGCCGCGAGCCTGTGTCTCCCCGGCAGTGTGGGTTTATTGCACATGAAGTTTAAGTAGTGTATTTTGTCTCTGTCGTTCCACAGCTAACAATATCGAAGCGGGCCGCCTTGGCTGTATAGGCGTTGTCGTAGCGCTACATAGTCATGGTTAGGCAGGCTATGTTGTTTAGCGGATCTAACGGCCGAAATTTCGCCGGTATACCACTTGCTTGCGCCAAATGCCTAGCTGGTCACGTGCCGCTGTAACATATCATACACCTAGCAAAAAAAGAAATGTCTCTAATCCGGACTATAGGGAGACAGTATATCGCATATGTACAGAGACGGATATCGCATATGTACAGCTCGCATCTTCGGCAGTGCTGCAAGTTTCTTTGCAGGAAGAGAATAGCATTTTTTTTTACTTGAGAGAATCCGTGTATGAGAAGCAGCTTTGTACATGTTTTAACAACATCGCGATGCCAAGTAGAATGTGATCACAGAATGGCTTTCTTGTGATAGATACGCCGTATCTTTCAGATGACAAACTGGAATGTTTACGCATATATACGACGTAGGTTGAGACACTTTGCTGGAATAGTGGTCATGTGCCACACTGTAAAGGGTCCTACCACATTTCTTTCAAGCCAGCATATTGGCTTTAGATCTTGACTTGGACCGTGAAAGAACAGAGCATAAAAATTAGATGTCAAAATTATTTTAGTCCTGCATGAACATACACAATATAGAAATAAATGCGGAAGTGTAGGCAAACAGTTTAGCTGTAGTGATAGTAAAAAGCACTTACCACCGGATGATTGCTTTTCCCCTTTTGCCGTAGTATTCGCTCCGGAGGCTCCAGCTCCACTTCCTCCTTCTGCGTGATGCATCATACCGAATAGTAAACGGGATTCTTGATCATTAGGTTTTGTAAAAAAAATACAGTCCATCAAATGCATATATTGATGAGGGACCTGATTTTATTATTTCTTGAATATGAATTCAGACGGAATACAACAAAAAACGCATTTCCCGTATGTAATAAAGACGAATAAGTTAAACCGAATTGATTGAAAGGTATCACTGTATGTTGGCAATTTAATCCGTCATGTTATTCACAGAAGATAAAGAAATCAGGGTCTCTATGGCTGCTGCGAACTTAATTAAGCGCTGTTTAGTGTACCATCTGATAGCAGCCTTTTACATTCCAATTTAATTAAGCGAAAGTAACAGAGGTGAACGTTCGCCGAAAAGCACATTTTCAGCATCTAGCATAAAAATGTTAATGAAACCACAATTGTTTTCTGTGTGTGGGTGAGGGCCAGCACCACGAAAGCAATATGTATAACTTGGAAGCTGGTCTATACGCAAGCAGTATACTAATGAATACTGTTCAAGAGGACAGCTTGGTGATTGGTCAAACAACTGTGCTGTAGACTATATTGTTCCAGGTGCTTGTCGGCCTACTCATGCGTAGCTAGAACGTGCTCTATCCACACTTACTTCGCTGACCTAGGATTGAAGGTGAGTCAGTGACAACAGGTGCGATTGCACGGATTTGTGTGGAAATGGAATGCGCGCGTCGCAGATGCGAAGAAAATGAGCTACGACATTTTACTCTTCCATGACGTCATACAGATGCTGCGATAGCCGCAGGGCATTAGCTAAAGTAGACGTGACTTGGTTGCGAACCCTGCTCAACCTGCGGCGTCCGCAATGACGCGGCAGGAGGTCTAATCTCGCAGGCCATGACGTAAAAAAAACTACCACCACGCCGCTATTGGCACGGCCAAATGGTCCGCATGTTGACGCATCCTTCCCATGTTTGGAAGACCTCGGCTGTGGCCTTGTGCTACATCAAACTGTAGTAAAATTGATGCATTCGTTGTATTATTTTCTTTTTTCTTGATAAAACTGACATCTTATGAAGCTATATTTTGAACCCTCTATCATTGCGCCCCTCCTTGACGTCACGTCCTGTCTACGAAGTACACGAAATCGTGGCGTCGACGAGCCTACGGTATCCTGTGCATCCTCACTGAAATATTCTTCGTGACGATCATTCGAATTATTGCGGCCAGCGAGTCGTTCAACTGCATGTTCGGAAACATATCTATCAACTGGAGCTTTGGTAGCTGTGTGTTTGTGCTTGTGTGTGTGCATGTGTGTGTTTTTAAGGCCTCATGGGTCGAAAAATACGGTGTCCGGTGTTATTCGAAAATTCAACATGCGGCGTTATGGCACAAAAATTCAATTGCATCAAAATTGATGGTACCGCGCATGATCATTGGTGGGACTCGAGCCCAACACCTTTCGTGGGAGTCCAACCCTCGGCCTTTCGTGGGACCGAAACTCAATGGCACCGTAATTATTGGATCCACCATTGAAGGTCGAGCTGAGAACCATTGGTGTGAAGCGAACCTACGGCCTTTGGTGTTAAGTAGTGGGAAGTTAAGGCACCGTTTCTTAATACATACGGAATTAGGACACTTGTAACCAAGACCTTTGGAGGAAGAAAACTATTCATAGGAAGCGACAGCCCACTCTAATAAGAATGTCAAGTGATTTATTTATATCTTGTGAGCACGCAGGCTTTCGCCTTGATGCTCTTTATCATATTCTGAAGTGCCTGTCAACTTCTTTTCTATTTCTGTACAGCCTCTCCAACAAAAACAAGTTCCACAGAGATGGACTGGCCAGCATGAGATTTCTGCTCATAAAACGAAGACTGGCATCTATAGATTTGTTATTACTTTACCACGGCACCGTTTCCCAATCCACTTTATTGGGTATTTAGGTTTCCTAGTAGAACCCTGGGAGTGCTAGCCAGCGCCACCACTCACAGACCTTGGCAGCGGACGTAGAACATCCTTTCTGCCGCAGGGGTCATGAGAACGCGATCTTTTTGGCTGAAGGCAATTGGTCACTCTTTAGGGCAGGCATCTGACTGTTATTTTGTTTAAAAATGGGAATGACAAGGAAATATTTTTTTTATGAACACTGAAGTTCAATCTGGTGATCTGAAAACATTCCCGTACTAATTTCGCCTGGGTAAATCATTCACTATACCACTACTAGCGGTACAATATGAACAAAAGCTTCTGTAACGAAAGTTCGCCGTTGTATAAAAATAAGAGACTAACTCTACCTCACTTAGAGATCCTGCAGGGAAGACGGTTCAAACAAGGCGGACAGTTGGACACCCTGACTGAAACTCATTTTATAGCTCACGGGCAAGTAAGCAGCGAAATAATTCGTTTGCTTATTCAAAGATTGTTCTCATTGTTTCATTTGTAGCGTGCTCCTGTTTGTAGGGTGTTTTTGCAGACTAACCTAATGACTATTTCACACTTTACCGACCTTGAGGCTAATACTCTCAATAAAGAAATGAACTTAAAATAAATAAAGAATTTGGTGCCTGGTGTTTTTTATTAATTTTTTGCTGAGGTCCGCGTAGCGCTTCAACCAAAATGGCTGTTCAACATACAATTTCTTTTGTTAATTCAGCTGCAAAGACAAATTATACGTTGCTACTAAGTTGCCGTTTTTCCCCACAGAAAGACACCCTAAAATGTCACTAATTGTTTGGTAATGTCTCCTGTGACTACTCTTCATCTAACACAGCATCTTTAACTTCTAGAGAATAAATATTTGCAGTCACATTATCAGGTTTCAAACACTCCTCAGTAAGTTTTACATTATTTTTTTGCCTGGCGCTGTAAATTTCAACCTTATTGACCCTACGAAAACTGCGGAATAAAGCGGTGCTTTGTTTTCAGTACTGTAATGACCTCGATTGTGCATTATTCGAAAAATACGAAATTACGCATATTAATTAAAACAATCTCATCACGAATAGGTGACATTCAATCTATACCCATTGAAGTAAGGTGGAAAGATGGCGGCGTTGCAATTCATGCGTTTCCTATATCAGCGCTGAACACGACGGTAACACATAGACAGCACTACACTTGGGTCCTTCCTGTTTGGCCACCATCATTTTCCACGCTGATTAAAAGAATGGATACGCATACTTGTCAATGACTGTTGCGTTTTTGTGTCCGCCTTAGAGAAATACATAATAGCAAAGAATAAATAGCAAACTTGAATAGATAATAAAACCAACTACAATACATCCGCATTTTCATTTTGTCAAGAAAAAGCAACTAGGGATATTGGAGTACCTTATATATTATATATTAGTATATATGGGTATATTAGAGCTATAATGCGTTACGCAACCTGTAACAGCTGGATCTATGAGCCAAACATGCAAAAACTTCGCCACCGGGTTCATTCGTTCGTTCACTTTGAGGGGGGTTCGTTGGATAGTATGTACAGCCGTACAGCGCAGGACATTATATATGCGGGCGCCGGAAGATCTTACGATCGAATTTTCACTACAATACCCTTTCTGATTGGCCATGCTTCTAACATTTAAATAGTGAAATACATAACAAATAGCATATTTTTTGGAGTAACTCGAGTTCTTTTCCATAGTGACTTCCTAAATAAAGTTAAAGGCTTGCAAATTGGCAATTTACATTATGTTTGACATCACCGTAGATGTCAAAATAATTTTTTTTGCTGCATGAACAAACCTAAAATAGAAATCAATGCGGAAGTTCAGGCACAAAATTTAACTGTAGTGATAGTAAAACGCACTTACCACCGGATCCTGGCTTTTCCTCTGTTGCCGCAGTAATCGCGCCAGAAGGTCCAGCTGTACTTCCTGCTCCTCCTGCGTGATGCATCATACAGAATACAAAACGGGATTCCTGATCATTACGTTTTATAAAAAAAATAGAGTCCGTTAAAAGCTTATATTGATGACGCACCTGATTTTATTATTTCTAGAAAATTATTATCCACGGAATACAACAAAAACACATTTCCCAAATGTAATATGTAATAGGATTAAACAAATGAATACTGTTCAAGAGGAGAGCTTGGTTTCAAAGCTAGTATACTCGCACGCAGTATACAAATGAATACTGCTCAAGAGGACAGCTTGGTGATTGGTCAAAAACCTGTGTTGTTGACTATATTGCTCCACGCAAATCTCGGCCTACTCATGAGCAACTAGAACGTGCTCTATCCACAATGACTTCAAAGACCGATTATGAGTGAGCGACAACAGGTGCGACTGCGTCGATGTATGGTGAAATGAAATGCGCGCTATGAGCTTTAAACACAAGAATATGTAGAAGTGTGACCGCCGGTGAACGTAGAGTGTCTGTGTAAATAAAGTACAGTGTGCTTGAGTGGAGGTGAGATTGAACATGAATCACTGTCGATACGTGTGAAAGGAGGTAAAGAAAAGAAGGCGAGCAAGTCCTGCTGGGTGTATCTCAACGCGAATAGGACTCGTAGTGGGAGCCGGAATCTGCTGTGGAAATCCGGTATGAACGCGAGAGATTCTTGGCGAGTGTATATTTGTGCATGGGTAGAAGTGTGATTTCCCCCGATGGGAGGGAGTAAAGGAGTGTGAGCCAGTATAACGCCCAAAAATTTTTCAATAAGTACGAGTACTTTTTCAAAAAATAATACTCCCACATTTTAGAAATTTGTCAGCATTACAATACACTTCTCACGAACAAAAGGATCACCTTTTAGAAAGTATCAAGTTAGTGAAACATAATATCGCAGAGTCCTCGATAAGGAAGGGCTAGCACTAAGCCAGAATTAGAGGACGAACTGAATTACGGTGCTCGCTTCTTGGCATCTCCACGATCGCGAAATAGCTAACAGATAGTTTCCAAAGAACACGCGAGTCACGCATTTTTTACTAGCGTGCCGTTCGTACGGTTGTCACGCCGCGCAGAGACAGGAGCTCACCGGACCTTTCCACAGCAGACGATCGACACTAACAGAAAGCAGCCGGACTGGTACAACTCCGCGAGCCGCTGTTTTGCCGAGGCCTTCTTATTTCTACAATAGGTGGTGGCTCAAGAAGTCAGTGTTGTTGCCAAGCCAATAATAGATGCACCTTGCCAACGTCACAAGTGGAAGACTACGTATGGATCAATGTCAAACAAGCTCGTGCGCCTCCGCTCCTCATTGGTGAGGAGCTCGGTGACCGGTTGTTACACAGCAACATGCGCCGTTTTTGGTCGAGAGGGACGCTAGCAGGCAAAACACCTTGTTCATGGAATTGTTATTTTTGTTCATGCTTAAAAGCCTCCGCCTCTTCCTGGCGGCGGCGGAAGATTTGCCGCACAATCGTCTTGCCGTGTTGGCTGACCAAATCTACCGCGTGAACACTCCAAGGTCACCTGTTCCTTCGTTACGCAGGAAAATTGTGTTGTTTGAAATATAAAACACCGCATACAACAACTTCCTGGTGTCACTTTTTTTAATGAATGGGAATAACAAGAAAAAAATGTATATTTCTCTTTTGTGACTGATGATCAGGTGCTCTGTAATTTCACCGGGGCCAAACATACGCTTTCGCAGTACGAGCGATGCCAAATAAAAAATAGCTTCCGTAACGAGAGTTCACCGGTGTGTGCAGATAAGAGCAGTAGCTATGCTCTTCTTTGAGATCCTGTAGGTGAGACATTCGAAACATAGGGGGGGGGGGGGGGGGGGGGGGGGACAGTTGGGCACTATGATTGTCCATCGCTTTATTGCTCAGTCATCCAGTAAGCAGACAGAAATATACTGGTTTATGTGATCACAGACCATTTTAATTGTGTGATTTATGGGGTGCTCGTGTCTGTAGAGAATGTTCGCAGATTACCCTAATGACTATTTCACACTGTGCCGACCTTTAGGCTAATAGTACCGATAAAGCAGTGAACCTAAAATAAATAAAGAAGGTGGTGCTTTGTTCTTTTAAAATTATCTTGTGTTGAAACTTGTGTAACGCTACAGCCAAAATGGCTGTTCAACATACAATTTAATTCATTCAGGTGGAAAGACGAATTGTACAGGCACCACAATGTTTCAGCTCTTCCCCTCAGACAGAGACCATAAAATGAAACTAGTTGTCTAGTTCTGTCTGTCGTGGCTGGGTTTAATCTAATTCAGCACCTTCAAACAATAGAAACCCAATATTTTGCAGTCACACAATCAGATTTCAAGCACCACACATCAAATTTTAAATTATTTTTATGCCTGCCGGTGGAAATTTCAACTTTGTTGACACTAGGAGAACAGCAGAATAAAGCGGTGTTTTGTGCTCAATACTGTAATGACATCGACTTTGCATTGTTCTAAAAATACGAAATTGTGCATATTAGAAAAATTGTCGCATCTCGAATATCTAACACCCACTCTATACCCATTTAAATGAGGTTGAAAGAAGACCGAGTTGGAATTCACACATTTCATAAATCAGCGCGGAAAACTACTGCAGCTCATAGACAGCGCTCACCCTGCTTCCTTCCTCTTTGCCGCCGTCCGCGCTGATTAAAGGAATAGATACCCACGCTTGTCAAAGGCTTTTGCGTTCTTGTGTCAGACTGAGAGAAATACTAAATAGCAATCAATAAATAGCAAATTATCATAGATATCAAAAATCAATTACTATATATCCGCGTTTTTACTTCGTTGAGAGGCCGAAAATATCGATATTAGAGTACTTATAGAAAATTCTTATTGCTACGATGCGTTACGCACTCTGTAACTGCTGTATTTATCAGCCAGACATGCAAAAAGCTTCGCCACTAGGTTCATGTGTTCTTTGAGTTTTATGGGGGTTGGTTGGATACAATGTACAGCTGTACAGCGCAGTACATTATATATGCGGGCGCCGGAAGACGTTACGATAGAATTTTCACTGCAATCACCTTTGTGATTGGCTATTCTTTTTTCACATTTATGTAGTACAATAGACAACAAATACCACATTTTTAGAGTAACTCGAGCTACTTTCCATTGCGACTTCCCAAATAAACCTAAAGCATTTTATATGGGCACTTTCAATTATGTTTGACACTATCATAGATGTCAACTCCGGACAGGCCGCCATTGGAATATGAACCTGGCAACGTTTAACGCAAGAACATTATCTAGTGAGGCGAGTCTAGCAGTGCTATTGGAAGAATTAGAGGGCAGTAAATGGGATATAATAGGGCTCAGTGAAGTTAGGAGGCCAAAAGAAGCATATACAGTGTTAAGGAGCGGGCACGTCCTGTGCTACCGGGGCTTAGCGGAGAGACGAGAACTAGGAGTCGGATTCCTGATTAATAAGAATATAGCTGGTAACATACAGGAATTCTATAGCATTAACGAGAGGGTGGCATGTCTTGTTGTGAAACTTAATAAGAGGTACAAAATGAAGGTTGTACAGGTCTACGCCCCTACATCCAGTCATGATGACCAGGAAGTCGAAAGCTTCTACGAAGACGTGGAATCGGCGATGGGTAGAGTGAAAACAAAATACACTATACTGATGGGCGATTTCAATGCCAAGGTAGGCAAGAAGCATGCTGGAGACAAGGCAGTGGGGGAATATGGCATAGGCACTAGGAATAGCAGGGGGGAGGTATTAGTAGAGTTTGCAGAACAGAATAATATGAGGATAATGAATACCTTCTTCCGCCAGCGGAATAACCGA
This sequence comes from Dermacentor andersoni, assembly GCF_023375885.2. Classification (NCBI taxonomy): domain Eukaryota; kingdom Metazoa; phylum Arthropoda; class Arachnida; order Ixodida; family Ixodidae; genus Dermacentor; species Dermacentor andersoni. Next base: position 116,782,149 of record NC_092820.1, read on the forward strand.
AAGTGCACATGGAGGAGCCCGAACGGCGAGACTAGAAATGAAATAGATTTCATACTCTGCGCTAACCCTGGCATCATACAACATGTGGACGTGCTCGGTAAGGTGCGCTGCAGTGACCACAGGATGGTAAGAACTCGAATTAGCCTAGACCTGAGGAGGGAACGGAGGAAACTGGTACATAAGAAGCCGATCAATGAGTTAGCGCTAAGAGGGAAAATAGAGGAATTCCAGATCAAGCTACAGAACAGGTATTCGGCTTTAAGCCACGAAGAGGATCTTAGTGTTGAAGCAATGAACGACAATCTTGTGGGCATCATTAAGGAGTGTGCAATAGAAGTCGGTGGTAACTCCGTTAGACAGGATACCAGTAAGCTATCGCAGGAGACGAAAGATCTGATCAAGAAACGCCAATGTATGAAAGCCTCTAACCCTACAGCTAGAATAGAACTGGCAGAACTTTCGAAGTTAATCAACAAGCGTAAGACAGCTGACATAAGGAAGTATAACATGGATAGAATTGAGCAAGCTCTCAGGAACGGAGGACGCCTAAAAGCAGTGAAGAAGAAACTAGGAATTGGCAAGAATCAGATGTATGCGCTAAGAGACAAAGCCGGCAATATCATTACTAATATGGATGAGATAGTTCAAGTGGCTGAGGAGTTCTATAGAGATTTATACAGTACGAGTGGCACCCACGATAATAATGGAAGAGAGAATAATCTAGAGGAATTCGATATCCCAGAAGTAACGCCGGAAGAAGTAAAGAAAGCCTTGGGAGCTATGCAAAGGGGGAAGGCAGCTGGGGAGGATCAGGTAACAGCAGATTTGCTGAAGGATGGTGGGCAGATTGTTCTAGAAAAACTGGCCAGCCTCTATACGCAATGCCTCAAGACCTCGAGCGTACCCGAATCTTGGAAGAACGCTAACATAATCCTAATCCATAAGAAAGGCGACGCCAAAGACTTGAAAAATTATAGACCGATCAGCTTACTGTCCGTTGCCTACAAAGTATTTACTAAGGTAATTGCAAATAGAATCCGGAACACCTTAGACTTCCGTCAACCAAAGGACCAGGCAGGATTCCGTAAAGGCTACTCAACAATAGATCATATTCACACTATCAATCAGGTGATAGAGAAATGTGCGGAATATAACCAACCATTATATATAGCTTTCATTGATTACGAGAAAGCGTTTGATTCAGTCGAAACCTCAGCAGTCATGGAGGCATTGCTGAATCAGGGTGTAGACGAGCCGTATGTAAAAATACTGAAAGATATCTATAGCGGCTCCACAGCCACTGTACTCCTCCATAAAGAAAGCAACAAAATCCCAATAAAGAAAGGCGTCAGGCAGGGAGATACGATCTCTCCAATGCTATTCACAGCGTGTTTACAGGAGGTATTCAGAGACCTGGATTGGGAAGAATTGGGGATAAGAGTAAATGGAGAATACCTTAGTAACTTGCGCTTCGCTGATGATATTGCCTTGCTTAGTAACTCAGGCGACCAACTGCAATGCATGCTCACTGATCTGGAGAGGCAGAGCAGAAGGGTGGGACTAAAAATGAATCTGCAGAAAACTAAAGTAATGTTTAACAGTCTCGGAAGGGAACAGCAGTTTACGATAGGTAGCGAGGCACTGGAAGTGGTAAGAGAATACATCTACTTAGGACAGGTAGTGACTGCTGATCCAGATCATGAGAGTGAAATAATCAGAAGAATAAGAATGGGCTGGGGTGCGTTTGGCAGGCATTCGCAGATCATGAACAGCAGGTTGCCATTATCCCTCAAGAGAAAAGTGTATAACAGCTGTGTCTTACCAGTACTCACGTACGGGGCAGAAACCTGGAGGCTTACGAAAAGGGTTCTACTTAAATTGAGGACGACGTAACGAGCTATGGAAAGAAAAATGATAGGTGTAACGTTAAGGGATAAGAAAGAGCAGATTGGGTGAGGGAACAAACGCGCGTTAATGACATCTTAGTTGAAATCAGGAAAAGAAATGGGCATGGGCAGGACATGTAATGAGGAGGGAAGATAACCGATGGTCATTAAGGGTTACGGACTGGATTCCGAGGGAAGGGAAGCGTAGCAGGGGGCGACAGAAAGTTAGGTGGGCAGATGAGATTAGGAAGTTTGGAGGGTCAACATGGCCACAATTAGTACATGACCGGGGTAGTTGGAGAAGTATAGGAGAGGCCTTTGCCCTGCAGTGGGCGTAATCAGGCTGATGATGATGATGATGATGATAGATGTCAACATAAGTTTTAGTGCTGTATGAAGAAACACCAAATAGAAATAAATGCCGAAGCATAGGCACAGAGTTGAGCTGTAGTGATAGTAAAAGGCACTTACCACTGGATCCTGACTTTTCCTCTTGTTCCGTGGTATTCGGCCCAGATGATCCAGCTGCACTCGCTCCCCCTCCTGCGTTATTCATTATACGTAATAAAAGATGGGACACTGGTTGATTACGTTTTGTAATATAATACCGTCCATTAAAAGCATATATTGAGTAGGGACTTGATTTTATTATTTACGAAATATTGACATCCATTGAATACAGCGAAAACGCATTTTCCGTATGTAATATGGACAAATAAGGTAAAAACGAATTCATTGAAGCTATTATTGTATGGTGATGATTTATTGCGCGCGGTTATTCACAGAAAGTTAAAAAATCAGGGTCTCGATGGCCGCTGCGAAATTGAGATAAGTCTTGGGTACCATATGATAACAGACATTTTTATTCCAATTTAATTAAACGCATGTGACAGAAGTGAAGGGTCAGCAAAACGAACATTTTCAACGTCCTACCAGAAAGATGTCCGTCGAACATATATATATATATATATATATATATATATATATATATATATATATATATATATATATATATATATATATAATCTTTTTTCTTTTGAAACTGATGTTGAATCAAGTGCTCCGTAAACACTGCCGTAGACATTTCACTGGGGTCAAACATGCACTTTCGCAGTACTAGCGATGAAAACTTAAAAATAGCTTCCGTAACGAAAGTTCACCGTTGTGTGCAAATAAGAGCAGTAGCTCTGCTTTCCTTAGAGATCCTGTCGGTGAGACTGTTGAAACACGAGGGACAGTTTGGAACCCTAAATTACAATGGCTTTATAGCTTCGTCATCTGGTAAGCAGACACAAATATATATGTTTGTGTGATCAAAGACCGTTCTCATTGTTTGATTTATAGTGTGCTCGTGTCTTTAGAGAATTTTCGCAGATTACCCTAATGACTTTTTCACACTGTGCCGACCTTTAGGTTAATAGTACCGATAAAGGAGTGAACCGAAAATAAATAAAGAAGGTGGTGCCTGGTTTGTTTTAAATACATTTGTTGCTTAAATCTGTTACGCTACAACCGAAACGGCTGTTAAAGATACAATTTAATTCATTCAGGTGCAAAGACGAATTGTACCGGTACCACACAGAAAGACACTGTAAAATGACATTAATTGTCTAGTTCTGTCTCTCGTGGCTGGGTTTCATCTAATTCATCACCTTCAAATTATCGAGAATCCATATTTTGCAGTCACACTATCAGGTTTCGAGCACCACACAACAAATGTTACATCGTTTTTCTATATGGCGCTTAAAATTTCAAGTTTGTTAAACCTAGGAGACCTGATGAATAAAGTGGTGTTTTGTGCTCAATACTGTAATGACATCGACTTCACATTCTTCAAAATATACTAAATTACGCCTATTAGAAAAATTATCGCATCAAGAATGTCAGACAACCACTCTACACCTATTGAAGTGAGGTTGAAAGGTAACCGTCTTGGGATTCATGCATTTCATAAATGAGCGCGGAAAACTACTGCAAGTCACAGACAGAGCTCATCCTGCTTCCTTCCTCTTTGCCGCCGTCATTTTCCACGCTGATTATAAGAATGGACACCCATGCTTGTCAATGACTTGCGCGTTTGTGTCATACACAGAAATACTAAATACCACTCAATAAATAGGAAATTTTCATAGCTATTAAAAATCAATTACAAAAGATCCGCATTTTTAATTCGTCAACAGGCAGAAAATATGGATAATAGAGTACTTAACGAAAACGTTTATCGCCATGATGCGTAACGCAATATGTGACTGCTGCATCTATGAGCCAGACATGCAAAAAGCTTTGCCACTCGGTTCATGTGTTCGTTCACTTTTATGGGGGTTCGTTGGATACAATCTACAGCTGCACAGCGCAGTACATTATATATGCGGGCGCCGGAAGATGTTACGATAGAATTTTCACTGCAATCACCTTTATGATTCGCTATTCTTTTTTCACATTTATGTAGTAGAATAGACAACAAATACCACATTTTTAGAGTAACTCGAGCTACTTTCCATTGCGACTTCCCAAATAAACCTAAAGCATTACATATGGGCCCTTTCAATTATGTTTGACACTATCATAGATGTCAACATAAGTTTTAGTGCTGCATGAACAAAGAGCAATTAGAAATAAATGCGAAGTGTAGGCACAACGTTGAGCTGTAATGACAGTAAAAAGAATTTACCGTCGGATTCTGATTTCTTCTCTTGTTCCGCAGTATGAGCCCCAGATGATCCAGCTGCACTTGCTCCCACTCCTGCTTTATTCGTCATGCACAATAGAAGACGGGACTCTTGGTGATTATGTTTATAAAATAATACTGTCCATTAAACGCATATATTAAATAGGGGCCTCGTTTTATTACTTATAAAATAATTACCATGCATGGAATACAACAAAAATGCATCTTCCGTATGTAATATGGACGAATAAGGTAAACCGAATCCATTCAAAGGTATTATTGTATGGTGATGATTTATTGGGCACGGTTATTCACAAAAAGTTAAAAAATCAGAGTCTCGATGGCCGCTGCAAAGTTGAGATTTTCCAATCCCCTGGCCCTCCGTTTTGCCAAAACACCACTCAAGCTTGGCGCACTTAGCCGAAGGTGGAGTTCCATCCTCACCACATTACCTCGATGACCACATGGTCGTACGACGCCTTCTCATTTCTACTATAGGATCTGGCTGAAGAGGTCAGTGTTCTTGCCGAACCAATAATAGATACACTTTGCCAACGTCACAAGTGGAAGATTACGTATGGATCATGTCAAAAAGCACCTGTGCCTCCAGCTCCTCATTGGTGATCAGCTTTTTGACCGACGGTTACTCAGCAGCATGCGCGACATTTGGTCGACAGGGAGGCCAGCAGGCAAAGCACCCTGTTCATTAACTTGTTATTCTTGTTTATGCTTAAAACCCTCCGCCTCTTCCTGGCTGCGGCGGAACATTTGCCCCACAATCGTCTTGCTGTGTTGGCTTGCCAAATCTACCACGTGAACCTTCCGAGGTCACCAGTTCCTCCGTTACGCCGGAAAATTCAGTTGTTTGAAATATAAAGCGCCACATACATTAACTAACTGGTGTCATAGCGGCTCTCCAAACGCCGTCACGTCGTCACGTCTCTCTTCACGCCAACGGCGTTCTTCTATTCCGTGCAACGACTCGTCGCGTAATTCGAGTGCCTATCAGATCTGCTAGAACCACAAAAGGTTCGACGACAACGCCAGGAAAGGCACTTTGAATTTCAGCTGGAAGGAAAACGACCACTGTAATCCCTGGTATAGGCTTGGCACCTGGCTGCTCGACACTGCCGCCTCTTCATGATTATAAAATAAATAATCGGGACGAGGTTCCACGTTGACGTGGCAGCGAAAGTGAGCATGCTACCACCCACCAACGCGCATCTCTGGTCCAGGTCTACAGGTCTAGTTTCTCATCCCTCTAACTTTTCATGCGTGCCTAGGCTATGCCTGCCAGTCTGGCACCATTGATCAGAGTGTAAATGGTCTCTTTTGTCTCGCTCTTTCCAGACGTATCAATATGAAAGCCGGCTGCCTTGGCTGTATGTCCCCTGCCATATTGCTACGTATCACGGTTACGGTTGCTGTTAGGGTTAGGGACAGTAACGGCCACAACTTTGCGAGGCAGCTAACGTGCTTGCGCTAAGTGCATAGCTGATCGGGTGCCGCTGTAACCTATTACACACCTACCAAAACAAAGGAAAATTCCCTAATGGAGACTGTAGGGAGACAGTAAGCGCGGTACTATAAAGCGCACCGCTTGGATATCCCGTGTGTACAACTCGCACATTCGATAGTGCTGCAAGTTACTTTCCAGGAAAGCATGAAATTTTTTTTACTAGAACAAATGCGTGTATGCGAAGCAGTTTGTACGTGTTTTATCAACATCATGAAGCTACGCGGAATGTGGTTGCCGACTGGCTTCCTTTTAATAGATGCGTCGTATCTTTCAGACGACAAACTGTATTGTTCGTGCATACGTACGTGGTAGGTTTGTACACTTCACTGGAAAAGTGGACAAGCGCCACACTTTAAATCGGCCCTACAACGCTTTTCTGAAGCCAGCATATTTGCTGTAGATCTAGACTTCGCCTGTCAAAGAACAAAGAACAAAATGAATTTTGTGATAAATAGCGCACATAAAACCCCAGTTGTAGGCAAGATAAATTTTAAGACACAAGAAAAATGAGCTGCGACATTTCACTTTTCCATGACGTCATAGGGACGCTGTCATAGCAGCAGGGCATTAGCGGAAGTAGACGCGACCTGGTACGGAACCCTGCTCAACGTGCGGTGTCCGCGATGACGCGACGGGAGGTCTAACCATGCAGGCTGTGACGTCAATTTTATAGTAAAAGATATACCGCGACGCCACCGTTGGCGCGCCCAAATTGCCGGCATGTTGAGGCATCCTTCCCAACTTTGGAAGATCTCGACTCTTGGCTTGCGTTAGTTAAAGTCGTACTCAAATTGATGCATTCATTGTGTTTTTCTTTTTTCCAGGTTAAACTCACAACAGCATATGAAGCTTAATGACACATTGTATTTGTAACCCACAATGATTACGCCCCTCCTTGACGTGACGTCCTGTCTACGAAGTACACAATATCGTGGCATTCTACAGAGATGCACTGGACAACATGACATTTCTATATAAAAAAAACGAACACTAGCATCTAGACCTTTGTTATTATCTGATGCCAAGTATCAGAATCTACATGGATTGATGAGAAGAAAGCATGTCAATGGTGAATGTTACATAACATTTTATTAACGGCAAAGGCGCTTAGAATACATTGCAAGAGGCATTGCAAAATATGTAAGATGGTATGGCGGCAGATGTATGAGCGGTGTAGTCGCCATAACAACAAATGGCAAACCCTCTCAGCTTTTTTCAGCCGTATCCCTCAACAGGAAAATAATTTAAAATATTGAAGCGCAGTACTGAACACGTACTGTATGGCCATTGTTGATGTATATTATGCCGATAGGTTTAGGTCACTGCTTTACCAACTTTGCTGCGCCTTATCATTGAAAAAACTGTTTTGTGACACTGGTATCTTCTAGCCTAATAATTCCCAGAACTTCCAGTACACTCTTTTGGGCAGACATCTGAATATTATTTTGTTTGAAAATAGGAATTACAAGGAAATATGTTTTTTTGAACACTCAAATTCAATCTGGGGCTCTGAAGACAATCCCGTAGAAATTTCGTCAATGTCAATCATTTGCTTTCGCACTACTACCGATACAAAATTAACAAGAGCTTCCGTAACGAAAGTTCGCCGTTGTATACTAATAAGAGCAGTAACTCTACTTCACTTAGAGATCCTGTAGGAGAGACTGTTCAAACATGGGAGGGGCAGTTGGGCACCTTGAATAATAATCACATTATAAGCCAGCGGGCAAGTAATCAGACAGAAAATAAGTTGGTTTGTTTAATGAAAGATTGTTATGACTTCATTTATAGTGTGCTCTTGTCTGTAGGGAATTACCACAGATTACCCTAATGACTATTTCATAGTGTAGCGATCTTTAGGCTAATAGCAACAATAAAGGAATGAACCCAAATAAATAAAGAAAGTGATAGCTGTCGTTTCATTAATTATTGTGGTGAGGTCCATATTGCGCTACAACCGAAATAGCTGTTCAGGCTACAATACAATTCATTCAGGTGCAAAGACGAGTTGTACAGATACATAAAATTTGCGGTTTTCCACGCAGAAAGGCACCGTAAAATGACAGTAATTCTCTAGTAGAGTCTCTTGTGGCTGAGTTTCATCTAATTAGGCGCTTTTAATTATAGATAATCAATATTTTACAGTCACACAATCAGGTTTCAAGGACCGCGCATTACATTTTACGATCTTTTATTGCCCGGCGCTAGAAATGTCAACCTTGCTGACCCTATAAGAACTGCTGGGTAAAGCACTGCTTTGTTTTAAGTACCGCAAAGACATCGACTTCGCATTTTCCAAAAAATACAAGATTACGCATATTAGAAAAGTTATTGCATCTGGAATAGCTGACAACCACTCTATACCTATTGAAGTAAGTGTGAGTTGTTCCTATAGGAGTTATTACACGATGTGAGCAAGTATAACGGCCAAAAATATTTTTAGCAAATATTTTTCAAAAAAGGAGTACTGCCACATTTCAGAATTTTAGAAGCTCGACGAAACACTTCTTGCACACAAAAGGATCACCTGTTAGGAAGTATGAAGTTAGTGAAACATAACATCGCAGGGCCTTCGTTAAGGAAGGACCTACAGTAACCCAGCATAATTTGACAAACCGAATTACGATGCCTGCTTCGTGGCATGTGCACGAGCACGTACGTGTTAACCGACAATTTCCAGATAACAAGGGTGATCTAACGTAAAGCTATTCCAAACTTTCCAATTCCAATTCTGCAATCGATCCTGCGCGATTGGTCAAAGACAATTTCGGACCACCCCCACTTCTCCTGTCTGTCACACGGCGACACCAAAACCGTGATGGCTCCCCATCTTATATGATATGAACACACGGATTACGCATGGTTGGAAAGATCAAAATAAAGAGAGTTAGATGTGATTTGACGCCACCTCGCCCTTAGTCCTGGGTATTGGTCAAGAGTTTTGTCATGACACCTACTTCACCTGCCGGTCACGCGGCGTCCCAAAAGCACGAGCACTCACCACGTCAAAGGGAAGTGTATGCGTGAAAAATGGTATAATATGCCGAAGAAAACTGAATTCTGTTTTAAATAATCTCAGGTTGCCCCGTTTCGAAAGAAATAAAAGATTGCTGCCTCCGATCGCTGAGGCACTGGCTGCTCGCACCTGCTGCCGAGCATGAGTTTATTTGCATACAATACAGCTTTCTGGGTGGCCGTGTAACGCTTTCGAGCACTTTCGGCACGTTTAGGACCTCGTTCTGCCGACTCTTCTTTGCTGAGGATCCCTTTTAGCGGCATTATTAACCTTCCGTTGCATGCCGCCGCGGTTTTCGACCTCCCACCACAAGCTAAGTAAGAGAAAGCGGATGAGTCGCAGACGCCGGCACCACCCTCTCCATCCGGTTATTTATTTTCAATGCACTAGCTCGACACCATCGAATGCCTCTTCACTTAAGCGTGCTCCTCGCCTTTGTTCAACACATTAGATACGACAAGGCGCTTGGTGTAGGCAACGTTATTCGGCTTTAAAGGAAAGAAAAACGACCTCCTCTAAAATGAGGAGAGTGTTTGATTGGTCTGTTAACGCAGCCCTGCGGGTCACTGTCCGATGCTTCCGTCGGTCCTTACGCGAATTTGACGTCAGGACATTGGACTAAAGACATGTTGGAGTAGTTTTGCATTATATTATGGCACGAAGCGAGACACAAATTTTTTTCCTAGTGTGCCGTTCACACAGTGGTCATGCCTGACACAGACACGAGCTCACCGGACATTTCCACAGCAGGCGATCAACCCTAAAGAAGGCAGCCGCATAGGGCAATGGTCCAACTCCGCGGGCCGCCACTTTGCCAAACACTTCACAAGTTTGGCGCACTCAGCCGAAGGTGCAGTTCCATCTTCACAGCATTACATCAGTTACCACATGGTCGTACGACGCCTGCTCATTTCTACCATACGATGTGGCTCAAGAAGTGAGCGTTGTTGCCGAGCCAATAATATACACACCTTGCCAAAGTCACAAGTGGAAGACTACGTATTGAACAATGTCAAAAAAGCACGTGCGCTTCCAGCTCCTCATTGCTGAGCAATTCTGGGACCGGTGGTCACTCAACATGCGGCGACGTTTGGGCGAGAGCGACGCCAGCAGCCAAGGCACAAGTGGAAGATTACGTATACGTAGTCTTCCAGTAACAAGTCCATGAACTTTTTTCATGGACTTGTTATATTTGTACGGGCTTCAAACCGTCCGCGTCCTCTTGGATGCGGCGGAAGAATTGGCCCACAATCGGCTTGCTCTGTTGGCTGGAAACATCTACGAAGTGAACACTCCAAGGTCACAACTTGTTCTGTTACCCCGGAAAATTCTGTTGTTTGAAATATAAAGCAGCACATATACTACCATGCTGGTGTGAAAGCCACTCTCCAACCGGCGTCACGTCGCCACCACTCTTTGCGCGCCAACGCCGTTGTTCTACCCCGTGCAACGACACATCGTGTAATTCGAGTACCTATCAGATCTGCTGGTACCACAAAATGTTTGAGGATGACGCCACGAAATGCACATTCACTTGCAGCTGGTCGGCAAATGACAAGTGGGAAACATGGTGGCGTCTTGTGACCTCACACCTCGACACTTCTTCCTCTTAATTATTTAAACCGAATCATGGGAACGAGATTCCTAGTTGACGTGGCAGCAAAAGCAAGTATGGTACTTTACAAAAGCGCATCTCTCGTCCAGGTCTGCAGCACTAATTTCTCATCCCTCTAATTTTTCATGCGTGCGTAGGCTATGCCTGCCAGTCTCGCAACATTGTGATTAGAGTGTAACTAATATCTTTTGTATGTGTATTTCCACATGTAACAATATCAAATCGGGTTTCTTTGGCTGTATGGGCGCTGCCATATCGCTATGTAATCACGGTTACGTTTGCTATTAGCGTTAGGGACTGTAACGGTCACAATTTTGCTGGCATTTGGAGTGCTTGCGCTAAGCGCCTAGCTAATCAGGTGTCTCTGTAACTTATCATACACTTAGCAAAAGAAAGGAACACTCTCTAATCGAGACTGTAGGGAGACAGCGCGGTACTATACTTCGCACCGCCTGGATATCACCTGTGTACTATTCGCACCCTCGACAGTGTTGAAAGTTACTTTGCAAGAAGGGTGTATCACATTTTTTTTTAAAAAGGCGTGTATGAGAAGCAGCTTTGTATGCGTTTTAACAACATCGCGAAGCTACGCGGAATGTGATTGCCGAATAACTTTCTTGTGATAGATGCGCCGAATCTTTCAGACGACAAACTGGATTGTTCGCGCGTACGTACAACGTAGGTTTAGGCACTTCGTTGGAAAAGTGTAAAAGTGGCATACTGTTAATTGGCCCTACAACGCTTTTTTCATGCCAGCATATTTGCTGTACATCTAGACTTAGCTTGTGCAAGAGCAAGCAAAAAAAGGAATTTTCTGATAAGTAGCGCAGACAAACCCGTCATCGGTAAGATAAATTCATCACAAATTTTATATCAGGCACAATTTCAATGGCTGACTTTGGCACAGCTGGCACAGTTGGAGACGATTAATCGCGATGCTATGCGCACAATCACAGCACTGCCCCGCATCACTCCGATGCCAACCTTACAGGAACATGCCCAGCTCAACACAATTGCAGAGCTAATTTTGCAACGTGAAAAAGCACGGGAAATAAAAAAGCAACTTATTCCGGCTGTCACTGCGTCGCATGCTCATTTTCACCGTGGCTCTCGGATTGACAATCAGCTCTATCTTATGCCTCCCTGGGAATTCACCAGCATCACAACTAATAAGCCAACGAAGTTACGACGCAGCGATACAACAGATATTATTGACGAACACAATATCGTCAACGCATCATGTGCTAACACCTGCAAAGTCTATACGGATGCTGCCATTCTCCCAGACGGCGAAAGGACATCATTCCTGAGTACTACGCATAATTTCATCAGCCGCCCCCAGCGCTATTAATCTACGGAAGCCAGCGCTCTAGTAACGGAACTTCAAGCCATCTACGACGTCTAAGCTGCCTACCATCAAGCAACTAGATATCTTCACTGATTCTTTAGCGACTATTCAGGAACTCAAGAAGATTGATAAGGCGATGGAAATCTGCGAGACAATACACACTATAAATAGTAAAACACCTACTTGCGTCAAGGTACACTGGACTCAAGGCCATTCAGCCAACCCTCACAACATTGGGGCTGACCAGCAGGCACACTGCCCTCCTAATCCCGATCTTCCGCCTGTTACCCTCCCCCCTCAACCACTTAACTCGCTCCGAGCCCGTAAAAACTTTCTCCGGCAGGACACACGCGCTCTTATCCCACCGTGTGTCTGCTCCCTCCCCCTTCACCTTACTAGGGCGGAGGAAGTTGTGCTAGGAGGCTTCGGGCCGGGATGACTCTTACGCCGGCTGTTATCTCAAGGTGGAACTGGTCGCATTTACCACTGGGTGCTACGTGTCCATACTGCTCCGTTCCTGTGATGGAAGCAGATGCATACCACCTAATATCGACATGTACTGGTTTAAAATCGGAACGCTCGCGTCTCCTACTGCAAGCCGGCCTCATATACAGTGTGACAACCAGCTATGAGCGCTGGATACATGACAACAGATTCCACAAAACACTGCTTCAATTCATACACAGCACAGGCCTCACAGCACACATCTCATACACATATACGCATCAAGAATTATGCTTAAGGGCAAGTCTTTATCGCAATAAAAAAAACATAAATTTTAATATGCAAGAAAAATGTGTACGACAACTTACTCTTTCTTGACGTCATAGAGAGGCTGCCATAGCAGCAGCTGATTATTCGCTGACGATTAGCGGAAGTAGACGCGACTTGGTTGTGTATCCGAAAGTGTATCCAAACAGATTAGGTGTAGTGAAAGTAAGAAGCACTTACCACCGGGTGCTGGCTTTTCCCCTGTTGGTGTAGTAATCCCCCCAGAGACACCACCTTCACTCGCTTTGTCTCCTGCGTTATGCATAATACAGAATAGAATACACGATTATTGATCGTTATGCTTTATAAAATAATACCGTTCATTTCAAGCATATATTGCATCAGGACCTTATTTTAGCATCAGTAAAATATTAATATTACATCATAAATAAAAGATAAATATAACTATAAATATTATATATTAAATTAAAGAAGCCCATTTTCAATATCGTAGCAGAGAAATGACCATGAAACTGGAGTTTTTTTATTGTTTATGAGGGCCTGTACCACAAAAGTAATATGCACACTTAAATATGAAAGCTGGTTTATACGCAAGCAGTATACAGTTCAATACTGTTCAAGAGGACAGCTTGGTGATTGGTCAAAGAACACTGTTGTTGACTATATTGTTGCCGGCATGCGTCCGCATACTTCTGAGCACGCTGGAACAAGCTCTATCCACACTGACTTCAGAGACCTAGAATCGATTGCGATTTAGTGACAACAGGTGCGATCGCATCGATGTATGTGGAAAAGAAATGCGCGCAATGAGCTTTGGTAGACTTTGTATGTAGAACGTGACTGCCGATCAACGTTGAATATGCATTTAAATAAACGACTGTACGTTTCAGCGGAGGTGAGGTGGAATCTGAGTGAGTGTCGATGTGTGCAAGTGGGCGTAAACAAAAAACGTTGAGCAAGTCTTGGTGATTGAGCCTGAATGCGAGTATGAACAATAGTGCGTACCAGCATCAGTTATTGGAATCCAGTATGAAGGCAAGCGATTCTTCGCGCACAAAAGAAACACAACTAGGAAGTATGAAGTTAGTGAAACATAACATCGCAGGTGCCTCGTTAAGGAAGGCCCCACACTAAGCCAGCATAACAGTACGAATTGAATTACGGCGCCTTATTCGTGGAATGTGAACGAGCACGAATTGGTTCACAAATATTTTCTAGAGAACAAGGGCCCTCTAATGTAAACCTAGGGCCTTATAACGTAAAACTATTCCAATATGTTTCTATTCCAATCTCCTGACGTCAAATTTGCGCAACCGCGGACACAAGCACCGCGCGGTCACCCACAGGGTTGTCTGTACAGACCAATCAAACATTCTCCTCGTTCGTAGGAGGTCACTTTCGTTTGCTTGAAAAACGAATAACATTGCCTACACTGAGCGGCTTGTCGTATCTAATTGACTGACAAGAGGCGAGGAGAACGCTCAAGTGGAGAGGGATCCACTGGGGCAGAGCCAGTGCACTGAAAATAGATAACCAGATGAAGAGGGTCGTGCCGGCGTCTGCGATTGGTCGGCTCTCCCTTACTTAGGTTGTGGTGGCTGGTCAAAAATCGCGGCGGCATGCAACGGAAGCTTAAGTATGGCGCTAAAGGGGATCCTCAGCAAAGACGAGTTGGCAGAACGAGGTTGTAAACGTGCCGAAAGTGCTCGAAAACGTTACACGGCCACGCAAGAAGCTTTATTATACGCAAATACACCCATGCTCTCCGGCAGGTGCAAGTAGCCAGCGTCTCAGCGATCGGCGGCAGCCATCTTTTATTCCTTTCCGAACGGGGCAGCCTGCGGCTATTCCGAAGAAAATTCAGTTTTGTTCGGCATATTAATGCATCTTTATCACATACACGTCACTTTGACGCGGTGAGTTTATGCGGTTTTGTGACGTCGTGTGACAGGCAGGCGAAGTGGGTGCAGCCCGAAAGCTTTTTACCAATAGCCGAGGGCTAATGGCGAAAAGGGGTCGAATCAGAAATAACTGTATTTCTTTTTTTCTGTCAAATCATGCATAACAGTGTGTACATATTATATTAGATGGGGAGCTATCGCGGATTTCGTGACATCGCGTGACAGTCAGGTGAAGTGGGGGTGGTCGAAAAAAGTTTTTGACCAATCGTGGAGGGCTGATAGCAGAATTTCAATAGAAAAGTTCGGAATAGTTTTACGTTATAGCGCCCCTATTCTAACGTTGTCTATTCCAATTCTGCAATCATCCATGCGCCATTCCTCAAACCCTTTTTTGTACCACCCCCACTTCTCCTGTGTCAGGCGACGTCACGAAAACCGTGATAGCTCCCCACCTGATCTGATGTGAACACACTGATTATGCAGGATTGGCAAGAACAAGAGTTATTTGTGATTCGACGCCTCATCGCCATGAGCCCTCCGCTATTGGTCAAAACTTTGTCGCGACACCCACTTCACCTGGCGGTCACGCGGTGTCACAAAACCGCGAGAACTCACGACGCCAAAGGGAAGTGTATACGTTAAAGATGCATCAGTATGCCGACCAAAACTGAATTCTTTTCTGAATAGTCTCAGGCTGCGCCTTTCCGATAGGTATAAATGTTGCTGCCGCCGACTGCCCATGCACTGGCTAGTCACACCTGCCGGAGAGCATAGGTTTATTTCCATACAATAAAGCTTTTTGCGTGGCCATGTCGCGCTTTCGAGCACTTTCAGCACGTTTACGACCTCGTTCTGCCGACTCTTCTTTGCGGAGGATCCGTTTTAGCCGCATACCTTACTTTCAGTTGCATGCCGCCGCGATATTTGACCTGCCACCGCAAGCTAAGTCATGGAAAGCGGACCAATCGCAGATGCCGGCACCACCCTCTCCCTCCGATTATTGATTCTCAGTGCACTGGCTCGGCCCCATCGAATATCGCTCCACTTGAGTGTGCTCCTCGTCACTGGTCAGCAAATTAGACCCTACAAGCCGATCAGTGTAGACAATGTTATTCACTTTTAAGGGAAAGAAAAGTGACCTCCTATGAACGAGAAGAGTGTTTGGTCTGTTCACACAGCCCTGCGGGTCAGCGCCCTTTACTTGCGTCGGCGGTTACGCAAATTTGATGTCAGAAGATTGGAATAAAAACATATAAGAATAAACTTACGTTGCAGGGCCCTAAGTGGGACACACATTTTTTTTCCTAGTGTGCCTTTCGCACAGTGGTCACGCCGGACACGGACAGGAGCTCACGTGACCTTTCCACAGCACACGATCGACCTTAACAAAAGGCGGCCGGATGGGGTGATGGTGCGACTCCGTGGGAAACCATTTTGCCGAAATACCACGCAAGTTAGGCAAGTTAGATAGGGAGGATAACGTTCTTACTAAAAATATTTTATTGTTATGTTGCGTTACGCAATCTGTACCGGGTGCATCTCTAAGCCAAACATGCTAAAACTTTGCCATCAGGCTCATGTGTTTGTTCACTTTATTGAGGGTTCGTTCGCTACAATGTACAGCTGTCCACCGTAGGACATTATATATGCGGACGTTAGAAGACGTTACGATCGAAGTTTCGCTGCAATTGCCTTTCTGATTTACATATTCATACACATACATATTAGAATAGATAACAAACACGATATTCATTGGAGTAACTCGACTTCTTTTCCATAGCGACTTTCCAAATAAACTTAACCTTACAAATGGGCAATTTCATTTACGTTTGACAGCATCACAGACGTCAGAAGAATTGTAACTGCGGCATGAGCAAGCACAAAACCAAAATAATGCGGAACTATATCCAAACAGTTTAGCTCTAGTAAAAGTAAAAGAAACTTACCACCGGATGTTGAGCCTGCCACTGCTGTCGCAGTCCCCGCGGTAGAGTCTCCTCCTTCACTTCCCTTCTCTCCTGCGTGATTCATCATACAGTATAGAGAACGCGATTCTTGATCATCAAGTTTCATAAAAACATACCGTTTATTAAAAGCATATATTGAATAGGAACCAGATTGAATAGGAACCATATATTGAATAGGAACCAGGATATTGAATAGGAACCAGATATGCGTATCGCGTATGTAACAAAAGCTAATATTTTAAACAGAATTGATTCAAAGATGTCATTGCATGGTGATTATATTATGCGTAACGTTATTCAGAGAAAGTTAAGAAATCAGGGTCTTGATGGCTGCTGCGAACCTAATTGAGCGCTGTTTTATGTAACAACTGATAGCAGCCTTTGACATTCTAATTCTGCAAGTCTGATGGACTAATTTATTATGTCTCTAAATTTTCACGCATGTGTAGGCTATGCCTGCCAGTCTGGCACTATTGTGAGTAGAGTGTACATACTCTATTTTGCGTCTGCCTTTTCACATGTAACAATATCAAAGCGGACTGCCTTGGCTGTATCGGCGCTGCCATATTGCTACGTAATCATGGTCATGGTTGTTATTATGGTTACGGACTGTAACCGTCGCAATTTTGTGGGCATGCCACGAGCTTCGCTATGTGCCTAGCTGATCAGGTACCGCTCTAACGTAACATACACCTAGGGAAAAAAAGGAAAGCTCTCAAATGCAGACCATAGGGAGAGAGTTACGCGCAGTAATATATTCTGCACCGCATGGATATTCCCTGTGTACAACTCGCACATTCGACGGTGCTCCATGTTACTTTGTAGGAAGAGATTTTTCACATAGCGACTTTTTAAATAAACTTATAGTCCTACAAATGCGCAATTTCACTTATGTTTGACAGCACCACAGATGTCAGAATACTTTTTATTGCTGCATGAACAAGTAACAAATGGAAATAAATGCGCAAGTGTGTCCAAATAGTTTAGCTGTAGCGAAAGTTAAAAAAAAATCACAGTTGCCTTCCACTCTTTGAAGAAGGATGACCCCTGAAGCTATTCATGTGGACCCCTTAATGGCGAACTGCACCTCCGGCGCAGGTTGGCCCGGCATTGCACTACCTTTTGGATCAGCTCTCATATGGGAACTGCTTAACGTCTGCTTCACCTCCGCCTCAGGTCGGCCCTGCATAGCACTATCTTCGGGATTGGCCCACGTATTGGATGTGCTTAACGCCTGCTTCACCTCCGCCGCGGGTCGGCCCCGCATAGCACTATCTTCGGGATTGGCCCACGTATTGGATGTGCTTAACGCCTGCTTCACCTCCGCCTCGGGTCGGCCCGGCATAGCACTATCTTCGGGATTGGCCCACGTATTGGATGTGCTTAACGCCTGCTTCACCTCCGCCGCGGGTCGGCCTGGAATCGCACTATCTCAGGGATCGGCCCACGTATGGGGAGATGTTTGCTTACGAAGCGAAAATTTCCTTGGACGGTAGATACATACAGCTTTGCGGTAAAAGCACTTACCATTGGATGGTGACCCTTCCCCTTGTGTCGTAGTCGCCGCCGTAGAGGTTTCACCTGCAGCTTGTTTGTCTCCTGGGTGGTGCAACATACAGAATAGAAAACGCGATTTTTGATTGTTAAATTTTATAAAATAATACCGTTTATTCAAAGTATATATTGAATAGGTACCCCATTGTGGTATTTCAAAAAATAATATCGATGGAATACGTCAAAAAATCATTCCCCGTATGTAAAAAAGACGAATAATTTAAACAGAATTGATTCAAAGTTATAGTATGGTGATCATTTAATGCTTAATGTTATTCACAGAAAGGAGAAATCAGGATCTCGATGGCCGCTGCGAACTTAATCGAGCGCAGTCTTGTGTATCACATGGTAGCAGTCTTTTACATTACAATTTAATTAAATGCATGTAACAGGAATTAAGGTTCCGCTAAAAGCCCATCCTCATCATCATAGCAGAAAAATGTCCATGGAACTACAATTTTTTTACTGTTTGTACAAGGGCCAGCACCCCAAAAGTAGTATGTATGTTTAAATTTGAAAGCTGGTGTTTACGCACGCAGGATACAAATGAATACTAGTCGCGAGGACAGCTTGGCGATTGGTCAACGAACTTTGTTGTTGACCATATTGTTCCAGGTATATGCCGGCCTATGCATGAGCAGGTGGAACCAGCTGTATTCATGTTGACCTCACAGACCTAGCATTGATCGTGAGCGAGTGAGAACAGGTGCGGTTGCATCTATGTGTGGATATGGAATGCGTGCAATGAGCTTGTATTGATATGGGTATGTAGAATGTGAGTGCCGATCAACGTTGAGTTTCACGTAAATAAACGACTGTAAGTTTGAGTGGAGGTGAAGTTGAACTTAGTGACTGTCAATGTGTGTGAGTTGACGTAAATAGAAGGTGAGCAAGTTCTGGTGAGTGAGTCTGAACGTGACTATGAGTCGTAGTGGGTGTCGGCATCAGTTATTGAAATCCAGTATGGACGCAAGCGATTCTTGTGGAGTGTATATTTCTGCGTGAGTAGAAACGTGATTTGTTTCAATGGGAGTGAGCACAAGATGTGGGCAAGTATAACGCCCAAAATAATAATTTCAGTAAGTACTTTTCAAGATAGCAATACTGCCACATCTTGGAATTCTAGATCTACCAAACACTTCTCGCGCACAACAGGATCATCTTACAGGAAGTATAAATTTAGTGAAGCAATTATCGCAGGGTGCTCGTTAAGGAAGGGTCAACACTAAGCCAGCTTAAGATGACGAATCGAATTACGGTGCCTGCTTCGTGGCATGCGCACAAGCGCGAACTGGCTAACAGATAGGTTCCAGACAGAAAGGGTGCCATAAAATAAAGCTGTTCCAAGCTTTCCCATTCCAATTTTCCAATTAACCTTCCGCCATTCGTCAAAAACTTTTCGACCACACCCAATTTCCCTGCCTGTCACGCAACGTCACAAAAACTGTGATAGCTCCCCATCTGAAATAATGTAAACACACTGATTATGCATGATTGCAAAGAACAAAAGAAAAATATTTATTTGTGATTTCACGCCTCATCGCGATGAGTCCTCGGCTATTGGTCAAAACTTTTGTCGCGACTCCCACTTCACCTGCCGGTCACGCGGCGTCCAAGAACCGCGAGATCTCACGACGCCAAAGGGAAGTACGTGCTTTAAAGATGCATTAATGTGCCGAACAAAACTGAATTCTCTTCTGAACAGCCTCAGGCTGCCCCATTCCGAAAAGAATAAAAGATGGCTGCCGCCGACCGCTCAGGCGCTGGCTACGCGCACCTGCCGGAGAGCATGGGTTTATTTGCATACAATAAAGCTTCTTGCGGGGCCATGTCGCGCTTTCGGGCACTTTCAGCACGTTTGCGACCTCGTTCAGCTGGCTCTTCTTTGCTGAGGATACATTTTAGCAGCATACCTAACTTTCAATTGCATGCCACCGCGATTTTCGACCTGCCACCGGAAGCTAAGTAGGGGAAAGCGGACCAATCGAAGACGCTGGCACCACCCTCTCCACCCGGTTATTGATTTTGAGTGCATAGGCTCGGCCCCATCGAATGCCTCTCCATTTGAGCGTGCTCCTCGTCTCTCGTCAACAAATTAGACACGACAAGCCGATCAGTGTAGAGAATGTTATTCGTTTATAAAGAAAAGACTTCATATGAACGAGGAGAGCGTTTGATTGCTCTATTCACACAGCCCTGCGGGTCAGTGCCTTATACTTCTGTCGGCTGTTACGCAAATTTTACGTCAGGAGATTGGCATAAAAACGTATTAGAATAGTATTACGTTACAAGTCCCGAAATGAGTCAGATATTTTTTTACTGTGCCCTTCGCACAATGGTCACTCTGGACACAGGCACGAGCTCACCCGAATTTTCCACAGCACGCGATTGACCCTAACAGAAGACAGACGGACAAGGTGATGGTCAAAATCCGTGGGCCTTCTTTTTGCCGAAATACCACGCAAGTCTCACGCACTCAGCCGAATGTGGAGTTACATCTTGAGCGCATTACCTCGGTGACCACATGGTCGTACGACGCCTTCTCATTTCTACCATAAGATGTGGCTGAAGAGGTCAGTGTTGTTGCCGAGCCAAGAATAGACGCACCTTGCCAAGATCGGAAGTGGAAGACTACTTATCGAACAATGTTAAACAAGCACGTGCGCTTCCACCTCCTCATTGGTCAGCAGCTCGGGGACCGGTGGTTACTCAGCAGCATGCGGCGACTTTTGGGAGAGACGGACGCCAGCACCAAAGACACCTTGTTCACGGACTTGTTACTCTTGTACATGCTTAAAACCGACCGCCTTTACCTGGATTCGGCGGAGGATTTTCTCCACAATAATCATCATGCTGTGTTGACTGACAAAATCTACGAGGTTAACATTCGAAGGACACCACTTTTTCCGTTAACCCGGAAAAATCTGTTGTTTGAAATGTAAAGCAGCACACATGCATTACCTACCCGGGGTGATAGCCAGTCTCCAAACGCTGTCACGTCGTCACCACCCTCTGCGCGCCAAAGGCGTTGTCCTACTCCATGTCGCGTAATTCTTCCTACTACTTGTCGCGTAATTGGAGTACCTATCAGATCTGTTAGTACCACATAATGTTCGACGACCACGCCAGGAAATGTACTTTGAATTGCAGCTGGTCGGAAAACCGCCAGTGAAATCCCTGGTGGCGGCTTGTGATCTCGCTCCTCGACACTGCCGCCTCTTCATGGTGATAAACCGAATCTTCAGGACGAGGTTCCTCGTTGACCTGGCAGCAGAAGTAAGCATGCCACCATCTACAAAGGCGCTTCTCTGGTCCAAGTCTGCAGGTGTAATTTCTCATCCCTCTAACTTCTCATGCGTGTGTAGGTTATGCTTGTCAGTCCGGCTTCATTGTAAATAGAGTGTAAATTGTCCCTTTTGTGTCGGTCTTTCCACACGTAACAATATCAAAGCGGGCTACCTTGGCTGCATGAGCGCTGCCATATTGCTACGTAATCCCGGTTACGGTTGCTATTAGATTTAGCGACTGTAACGGCCGCAATTATGTCGGCATACCACGTGCTTGCGCTAAGTGCCTAGCTGATGAGCTGCCACTGTAACGCATCATACACCATGCAAAAAAAACTATCTAATCCAGTCTATAGGGAGACAGATATTGCATACACCGCATGGGTGTTCACATAGGTACACCTCGCAACTTCGACGCTGCGTCGGAATATTATGCCACCTTTTTTTTGTGTTGGTGGTGGTAAACTTTATTGAAAGAGAGAAGGGGAAAGGGGAGGTGGCTGAAGGATTGGGCTCAAGTAAGGCCCTGGGCCTGCTTGGCCTTCTCCGCCCAGTCCACCAGTTCAATCTGTCAGCCGACATCTTCGGAACTGAGCGAGGCTGTCCAGTCAGTCTCGCTGCTGACAGGGGGATGAGAAAACGGGAGCGAGGTGCATTCCCACAATATGTGTGTGAGTTTCCCTGTTTGTGAACTGAGCCTGCATAGGTCGCTTTCCTTGCCCCCTCTGATTTTGTTAATGTACTTTAGGTGTGGGTTTGTGTTTGTCTCGTTTTACTCCTTGTATCGTGTTGCTTGGCTGGTGGTGGGAGCGCGCGATGCCTCAAGCGATGCCTATGGGCTGTTTCGTGATAAGTCTCGCTGGATTCTCACATCCGTGGACGAGGCTCGGTGCGTGAGAGTTCGAGCCAAACTATGAGCAGACGCGTTGTCGGGCAAAGCCGCATGAGCGGGGGTCCACACGAGGGTTTTCAAGCCACTTAGGGGGCACTGCGTGAGGACATGGTACGCCTGTTTGGAAATTCTGCCGTGGACAAAATTGCTGATGGCCTGCTTGCTATCGCTGATAACGGTATTCGCTTCCGCATGCATGGCCATTTCAATCGCGGTTTCCTCTGCTTCCACCACACGGCCTGCCGTTAGCGTTGTGTGTTCTATCAATCCTCCGTTTTGATGCGCTACCACCACGGTCATGAGGTCGCCTCGAGGGTGTCTCACTGCGTCTGTGTAGACCACTCCATCTTGCGAGCCGTAGCGTCGCCAAATAGCTTCACCAGGGGCCTACCGGCGGCCGTGATGGAGCTCGGGTTCCATGTTGCGGTGTAGAGGCGGAGCATAAGTATGCCCCCGGATCTTTCGCGGAATCGTCATGTACTCTGTAATCTCAGGGATGCGTCTTGGAAAAGCGGATTTCTAGGCGTTTTAACAACATCGCGAAGCTACGCGGAATGTGGTTGCCGAATAGCTTTCTTGTGACAGATACGCCGTATCTTACAGACGACGAATTGGATTGTTCGCGTGTACGTACGACGTAGGTTTAGACACTTCGCTGGAAAAGTGAAGAAGTGCCACACCGCAAATTGGCCTTACAACGCTTTCTTCAAGGCAGCATATTTGCTCTAGATCTGGACTTAGCCTGTGAAAGAACGAAGAACAAAAGGAACTTTATGATAAATAGCGCACACAAATCGAAGTTATCAGTGAGATAAATATTAAGATACAAGAAAAATGAGCTACGACATTTCACTCTTCCATGACGTCATAGGGATGCTGCCATAGCAGCAGGGCATAAGTGGAACTAGACGCGACTTGTTTGAGGACCCTGTCCAACCTGCAGCCTCCGCGATTACGCGGCGCGAGGTCTCATTTCGCTGGCCGGGACATCAGTTTTATGGTAAAAGATCTACCGCGACGCCACCATTGGCGCGCCCGAATGGTCGGCATGTTGACGCGTCGTTCCCAAGTTTGGAAGACCTCCACCCTGGCCTTGTATAGCTTGAACCTGTTGCCAAATAATGCCTTTGCTATATCCTTGTTTTTTTCATGATAAAACTCACAACATCGTATGAAGGTTAAAGGCACAATAACTTTTTAACCCACAATCATTGCGCCCTTCCTTGATGTCATGTCCTGTCTACGAAGTACTCGAAATCGTGGCATCAATGAGACTATGGCATCCTCTATATCCTCACTGAAACATATATGTGAATACCGACAAAGACGCTTACAATACATTGCATTTGCCAATGCAAAATACTTAATATTATACGGCGGCAGATGTATGAGGGGTGCAGTCACCATAACAGCAAATGGCAAACTTTATCAGCTTTTTTTAGCCGTATCCCTTTACAGGTAAATAATTTAAAATATTGAAGCGCGGTACTTTGAACATATGGAATGGCCAATGTTGATGTATATATTGTAGATAGATTCAAATCACTGCTTTAGGAGCTTTGCAGCGCATTATTGTTCTTTGAACTGCTTGGTACCGTTGGCATCTTCTCACAGAATATTTCCGAGAAACATCTATACACTCTTGTGGGCAGACATCTGACTCTTAATTTGTTTATATATAGCAGTGACAAGGAAATATTTTTTTAAAGCTGAAGTTCAATCAGGTGCTCTGAAAACACTCGCGTAGAAATTTCGCCGTGGTCAGCCTTTCACTTTCGCACTACTAAAGATACAAAATCATAAATAGCTTCCGTAACGAAAGTTCGCCGTTGTATGCAAGTAAAAGCAGTAACTCTACCTCACTTAGAGATCCTGTAGGGGACACAGTTCTAACTAGGGGGACAGTTTGGCACGTTCATTGACACTCGTTTTATAGCTCAGCGGGCAAGTACGCAGACCGACAATATATTAGTTTGTTTAATCAAAGATTCTTTTCATTGTTTGATGTAAAGTGCGCTCCTGTTTGTAGGGAACTTTTGCAGATTAGCCTAATAACTATTTCGCACTGTACCGACCTTTAGGCTAGTAGTATCGATAAAGAAGTAAAAATAATAAAGAAGGTGTTGCCTGGTCCTGTTTGATAATTTTCTCGTGAGGTCCACGGCTCTTCAACGTACAATTTATTTTGTTAATTCAGCTGCAAAGCCGAAGCAAACGTTAACACTAAGTTGCGGTTCTTCTACACAGAAAGGAACCGTAAAGTGACACTAATTGTCTAGTACAGTCTCTAGTGGCTGGGTTGTATCTAATTCAGCACGTTCAAGTTATAAAGAATCAGTATTTTGCTGCGATGTAATGACCTTTCAAGGAGAATACATTCAATTTTACATTCTTTTAATGCCTGGCGCTAGAAATTTCAACCTTGCTGACCCTATGAGATCTGCGGGATAAATCGGTTCTTTGTTTTCATTTCCGTAATGACATCGACTTCGCATCGTTCTAAAATTACGATATTACGCGTATTAGAAAGATTATGGCATGTGGAGTAGCTGACAACCACTCTATGCCCATTGAAGTAAGGTGGAAAGCTGGCTGATTTGGAATTCATGCATTCCTGGAATCAGCGTGGAACACAACGGCAATACATAGACATCGGTCGTCCTGGGTCCCTCCTCCTTGGCCGCCGTAATATTCCGCACTGATTCAAAGAATGGATACCCGTGTTTCTGAATGACTATGGCGTCTTTGTGTCAGTCTTACGAGAAATACTAATTAGCAAATTACCATAGATATCAAAAATCAATTACAAAAGACCTGCCTGCACACTTTGCGAAGAGATAGAAAATATAGATAATAACGCTCTTACTTCGAATATTTAATTGCTATGATGCGTTACGCAATCCGCAACTGCTGCATCTCCGAGGCAGAAAGGCAGAAGGGTAGGCCGCCACGTTCATGTGTTCATTCACCTATCTGGGGTTTCGTTCAATACAATGTAAAGCCGTACAAAGCAGGACATTATATATGCGGGCGTTGGAAGACGTTGCGATCAATTTTTACTGCAATCGCCTTTATGACTGGCTATGCTTTGGGCATATCAATAGTGCAACAGTACACCCTCAAAAAAAGGCAATGTTCATTTTAGTAAGTCGAGTTTTCTATAGCAAGCTCCTAACTAAACATATAACCGTAGAAGTGGGCAATTTCGGGTATGTTTGCCCGAATCATAGATGATCAAAGTAAATTTTAGTGCTGCATAAACAGGCATAAAATGAAATAAATTCGGAGAGTAGGCACAAAGTTTAACTGTAGTGGTAGTCGAAAGCACTTACCACCGGATGCTGTCTCTGCCCTTTGTGGCTTAGCCGC
This sequence comes from Dermacentor andersoni, assembly GCF_023375885.2. Classification (NCBI taxonomy): domain Eukaryota; kingdom Metazoa; phylum Arthropoda; class Arachnida; order Ixodida; family Ixodidae; genus Dermacentor; species Dermacentor andersoni. The sequence goes on from NC_092820.1 coordinate 116,807,903, forward strand.
CCCCTGATCGGGCTCATCTTCAGCTTCATCGTCTCCTATGTGATATATCACAGAAAATTAAGAACGCAATTCTTGATCAATAAGTTTTGTTAAAATATTACCATCCAATAAAAGCATAAACTGAACAGGGATCTCAGTTTAGTATTCCTAGGTAATTAATATCTATGGAATATAACAAATAAAAAACATTTCTGGTATGTTAAAAAACCAATAAGTTAAACTGAATTAGTTCATATTGACGCGTGTACTTATCATTTTCTAGGGGACTACATTTCATCCACTAACAGTACAGAGAAAGAAATTCAACAACAATGGACACCCAGCGAAAACTGACAACATGACATACGCCACGCAAGTAATAACGCTGTCCATTAGCTGCCGCGAGCATCGTAAAATTCTGAGAAATAAGTTACCAGACATCGTTTTATTGTTTCAATTATGTCCGGCTCAAACTAAAGATGTTTGCGTGTAAAAGAACTCATACTTCACGACTTACTTTTCTTGATTTACCTAGCTACGAGCTACCCGCCGTCGTTGCTCAGTGGCTATGGAGTTGGGCTGCTGAGCACGAGGTCGCGGGATCGAATCCTGCCCACGGCGACCGTATTTCGATGGAGGCAAAAATACCTGTGTACTTATATTAAGTGCACGTTAAAGAACACCAGGTGGTCAAAATTTCCGGAGTCCTCCTCTAAGGCGTGCCTCAAAATCAGAAAGTGGTTTTGGTACGTAAAACCCCATAACTTAATTTATATACAAGCTAACGGCTCCGCGCCCGCGCCAGGTGCGAGCGTCATGCTCGAGACAAGCCTCTGAAGCGAGCGAAGTCGGCTGCGTTTGTGAAGTTCACCAGTTCGGCTACCCATCTCTTCAATTGTTGTTATCTTTTAGATGTAGCTCGGTTGGGTGGGTTCCCGGCGTATTCTTGCGTTTCTTCCACACTTCGGCACGGCATCATTGCACTATTGAACTACGCAAGGCGAGAAATGTTTTTTTTACATTCTGCGATGCACTTCAAGCAAATTTAGGCTTACGGTAGGACCCCGAGACTTGTGACACAGTTAGCGGAAAACAGGTCGGCTTTCCAGGCTCCGATAATTTGAGGAAATGACTCGTAGTGTGGGATGTTTGCACAACTTATTCTAGACCCCGACATTATTGTAAATTATTTCGTCAGTTTTTGGACACGCTCGCCGCATCCGGCTTTGTGACACAGTTAGCAAAACGCGGCTCGGCCATGCGGCGCACTTAGATTCACATGTACTAAACACTAAATGACAAAACACTAAAATGAGTGAATTAGTGAATTAAACACTAAAAAGACAAAATACATTATTTTTCGGCCTCGTAACAAAAGTATTGATGAGAGCTTAGTATTACAATTCCGTGATGAAGTCATTATACGTTCTACGTGCCAGAGGTTCCTTGGTGTTACGTTTGAAGAAAACTTAAGCTGGTCCAGTGATGTCGACAACATTAAAACCAGCATTACAATATCCATCGGTGTTATTAATAAATTAAAACATCTGTTACCTTCTAGATTAAAAAAACAATTATACTATAGCCTAGTGCATTCGCGCCTCCAATATTGTTTATCTGTGTGGTGTACCACGACGAAAACCAACATCCATAGTTTACTAACCTTACAGAAACACATGATTCGGGTAATTGAGAATGCGCCCTATAGAAGCCACTCCGCTCCGCTTTTCAAGAAGAATTGTATTTTAACATTAGAAAACCTTATTAACAAAAAAACAGCCATTGCAATATTTAAAGAAATAAGACTCAATGAAAGCGCCTTTTTTAAAACATACCTCCCGAATGAACATAAATACAACACAAGGCAATTAACCTACAACAAGGGCAAGATCCGTACCAATTACGGCATGCAAAAGCAGGCATTCATAGTTGCAGATTTTTTTAATCATCACCCTGGATTACTCAATATAATAAATGAATCACCGTCCTTAAACACTTTCAAAAAAAAAAGTGAACATGTATTTGCTGTCGCTTCAGGTATGACTGTTCATTCTTTGTACACAAATCAAATTCAGTATTGCTGTTACGTATTTCATGTACTTTTCATTTGTTTGTGTATGTATCCACTTTGTGTACCATGCTTGCCCTGTGTGCTTGAGTGTTTTGTGCACTGGGAATGGGTCGGGGAAGGGGACTGACACTTAGCCAGGCATCCGTGCCTTTTTGTCAGCCTCTTTGACAGAGATTCTTTGTATTTTATTTCTGTCAAAATAAACATTCATTCATTCATTCATTCATACTGAATGTCACTGGGACAAGTTCGTGACACTTTCTCTGACGCCCAACATTATTGCAATTATGTCATCTCTTTCTAAGACATATTTGAGGCAGGCTCAACGCGTCTGGCGTTTTGATGCAGTAAGAGAAGAGCAGCTCAGCAGTGTAACGCACCTAGATTCACGTGTACTCAATCTTACTGGGACAAGTTCGTGGCGCTTTCTCTGAACCCCAAGATTATTATTACTAATTTCGTTACTTTATCGGGTATATGTGAGGCAAGCTCGACGCTTCTGGCGTTGTGACGCAGTTAGGGAAAAGCAGCTCGGCCGTGTGACGCAGCTAGTTTCACATGTACTGAATCGTAGACAAGTTTGCGGCGCTTTCTATGGCCCCGAAACATATACCTCTTTTCGGCGATCACGCTTGTCGAAAACATGGCGAGCGATTGCCAGGAATGATAACGCTGGAGTGTGTTGCTTGCGACAACAGACCGCAAGAAAGATAGCGCCGAGAAGTTCAAAAACCAGGAACTTGTAACTAAAAAATTCGGTTTTTCGGACGACTTAAAACAGGCTTTGCACCCACGCATTGGTGCTGCACCGGCCGTGGTTGCTCAGTGGCTGTGGTGTTGGGCTGCTGAGCACGAGGTCGCGGGATCGAATCCCGGCCATGGCGGCCGCATTTCTATGGGGGCGAAATGCGAAAACACCCGTGTACTTTGATTTAGGAGCACGTTAAAGATCCCCAGGTGGTCGAAATTTCCGGAGTCCTCCACTACGGCGTGCCTCATAATCAGAAAGTGGTTTTGGCACGTTAAGCCCCATAATTTAATTTTAAAATTTGTGCTGCACGCGAGTAAAAGGCATTCTGCGAGCATGTAGCATGGTGTGCATGAGAGCCTGTGTTGTGGCCAGTTGTGTTTATGCAGCGTTCCGTCGCGTCGGCTGACGCCAAGTTTTTTTTTAGAAACGCTTAGGCGCCTGTGTATGTTTGCTCTTAAAGTTCAGGAATTAATGCCCGAGAACAGGGGAGGGCTTGAAAATCAGATGTTTACTTCATTTCTTTATGATAATAAATTAACCTTTGAGATGAGTCGGGTGTTTTCTACGGCTTGAATATATTGCTTTTGTTTGTAGTGCCGCCTATTCAACACTTTCGCACGTTTCTCCTCTACACGCAATCTTCGTTTAATGTTTACATGCCGAAATGTAGATGCTTGTAATTTACATTCCTCAGCTGATACCATCCGGTGGAGCTGTCTGCGGGAACTACTGCTGCTTACCTGGTAACACAACGCTGGACGATTGCACAAAATTCCCGGAACAAGCATTTACATAGAGTAATGTAAACATTTCCTCATGGAAGGCGTCTTGCGGCTACTTTATGAAATTGCATGTGACACATATTCGATAGAGGCTTGTAAAAATAGTGCGCAATTATTTTTGCTAAGTAATGAATCCATTCTGCACCGAGACCGCGCACGCTTGAGCTGTACAAGAATATATATATATATATATATATATATATATATATATATATATATATATATATATAGTTAGCCGCTACTAACTTACCTAGGAAATCACCTCACACTTATATATATATATATATCTATATATATATATATATATATATATATATATATATATATATATATATATATATATATATATATATATATAATATATATATATATAGATATATATATATATGTACAGCGCCGGTCAGTGCAGCCGGCGTAACGCGTTCCAGCTAGCGTTCAAAACGCGCGCGCCGGAACTGAAACCGGAAGTGTGGTTCAGGTATTAATGCCGACTGCTTGGTGTGCTACAGTAAGTTCGGCCGCTGGGCCCTATGGGAGTGTCCGCTCTTCTTAAATGTGATTCTGTGTGTTCAGAACTTAAAGTTATGGCTCAGCGCAAGACGCGCCTGCCCGATTGGAACTTACTGGAAGGTTATCGATGGTTGTCTACGTTGTCTCTTGTCGCCGAAGCTTCTGTAATCTGGTTCTATGCTTGACGCGAATTCAGTAGGACTTTAAGGAAGACACGCGGGCACCATCCACTACTCTGAAAACTTCGATTACTCATATATAAAAGCCGACACGCTTACATTACTTTCCGATGATTGCATTCCGACGATCACAGACTGTTCGCCGCTACAGTTGTACATTAAGTGTAACATGCTTTTGTGGTCACTAGTTCGCCCATTGAAAGGCAGTTTCGTTATTCAGTTTGCCTACTGTCTTCTTGATAGTCCCTACCATGTAAGAATATTTAGGTAATAAGCGATCATTGTACGGTGGGTATTTAGAGCTTAATATTATTCACAGAAAGTTATGATATCAGAGTCTCCCAAGAACAAGCCCCGGTGGACGCTACGAACTTAATTGTGCGGTCTCGTATACCATCTCATAGCAAGTTCTTGCTTTCCAATTTATTGAAGCACACACAACGCAAGTGAAGGGCCCGAAAAAACACATTTTCACTATCCTAACAGGAAAATATCTATGGAACCACATTTTTTGAGTGCCGGCCTGCACCACAACAATAATGTGTATACTAAATTTGAAAGCCGTTGTATACGCAAGCAGTATACAAAAGAATACTGTTCAAGAGGACAGCTTAGTGACTGGTCACACTGTGTTGTAGACTATATTGTGCCAAGAATACGTGGGCATACTCATGAGCATACTGTATTGTGCACTATCCACATTGACTTCACAGACATGGTATAGATCGTGGGTGACAATAGGTGCGATGGCATAGACGCGTGGAAATGGAATGCGCGTAATGTGATTGAGTGACTGCGTGTTAACCCTCTGTGTCAATGTAAATGAGGGACAGTAAGCTTGCTTGGAGGGAACATTAAACGTGAGTGATTGTCGGTGTGTGTGAGCGGACCTAAACAAAGAAGGTGAGCAAGTCCTGGTGAGTGAGTCTGGAAGCGAGTATGAGTCGTGGTTGGTGCCGGCCTCTGTTCTTGAAATCCAGTATGAACACAAGCGATCCTTGGTGAGTGCATATTTGTGCATTAGTGGAAACGTGATTTGCTCCGGAGGGAGTGAGTACAGGAGTGTGAGCAAGTATAACGCCCAAAATTATTTTCAGTAAGTACCAGTACTTTCTTCAAAAAATGAGTACTGCCACATTTTAGAATTTTAGAAACTCGACCAAACGCGTCTCGTGCACAAAAGGATGACCTTTTAGTAGGTATGAAGTTTATGAAGCATAACATTGCAGGGCCCTCTTCCGCCATGCTAAGGAAGCGTCGAGACTAAGCTAGCATAAGATGACAAACGGAATTAGCGATGCATGCTTCGCAGCATACGCGCGAGCAGGAACTGGCGTCGGATAGCTTCCAGAGAACAAGCGTGTCACATTTTTTTTCTAGTGTGCCGTTCACACAGTGGTCACTTCGGACACAGACACGAGCTCACGCGACCTTTCCTCAGCCGACGATCGACCTTAACAGAAAGCTGCCTGACAAGGTGATGGTCCAATTCCGTAGACCTTCTTTTTGCCGAAATATCAAGAAAGTTTGGTGCCCTCACCTGAATGAGAATTTCACCGCATTAACTCGTTGACCACGTGATCGTAAGATCTTTTCTAATTTCTACCATATGATGTGGCTTAAGAGGTCAACATTGTTGCCGAGGCAATACGAGATCTACCTTGCCATCGCCACAAGCGAAAGACTACGTATTGAACGATGCCAACCTAGCACTTGCCCTTCCACTAGCTCCTCATCAGTGAGCAGCTCGGTGACCGGCGGCCACTCAGCAACATGTGGTGGCATTTGGGTGACAGAGACGCCAGCCAAGTCCCCGTCGTTCGGGCTGCGGCGAACGATTTGCCTCACAATCGCCTTGCTGTGTTGGCTGACAGTGTCTTCGTAGTTAACACTCCAACAGTCACCGCGGCCTACGTGACCCCAGAAAAATCTGTTCTTTGAAATACAGAGGAGCACATAGCTTCGCTCCCTGTTGCTATTGCCACTCTCCAAAAGCCATCACGTCACCAGCACTCTTGCGCCCCAACGGCATTGTAATACTCCGAGTAACGACTCCTCGCGACTCCTCGCGACTCCTCGTTCTGCTATCGCTGCGGAGAAGCAGGGTATGCATACAGCCGATTCCCATACCGCGACTTGGGACTTGCTGTCAACGCGCCACGCCCACAGCCAGGTGAACGGCCTCGTTATTTTGCCAGCACTCAGTGGAGCCTTCGACGTTTCTCCCGTTCACTGCCACCAGGCCGCTATCTGTGGCCGCAGCGCCGACGATAGTCTGCCCCATTCTGTGCACCATTCCTTAGCCCCCGGCGTGAAAACTAAAAGCAGCAACTGATGTAGGTGCAGTTGCTGTACGTAAAAATGCCGAAGAGCCTACACCGATGACGACGAAGCTTAAAGATCATTCTCGACGGTGTATCAAGGACACGCCACCATCCCGATGAAGACTTGGAGCCAAGAATACGCTGACAAAAGAAGGCCTGATGACGTGACGAACGGATCAACGCGATGCAGCCGTGATCCGACGCCAAGATTAAGCACAAGGCCAAAAACCACGGATCTCGATCTCGACAACAATGGTCACGGGACGTAACTCTCGGCGTGGGCTTCCTGAGACAACAGTGTGCCATCATCGACTTAAAGTGCCACTCGATAATTCTGTCCACAGATAAAGCGATACCGCCAGATATGACTCGCAGTCATCGTGCCCCACGTGTCCGTCTACATCATGTCAGTATGCCACCTCGCGCCAGCATCATTGTTTCCATCCCCGCAGAAGCAGCCGAAGATAGCGCAGCCATCGTCGAGAACGACCAACAGCTGCTGCTCGATAGTGAAATTGGCGCCGCAAGGGGGAATCGTCCAGATACGCCAAAGAAAAGCACAAGTAATGAGGACGAACTTCAGCCAGCAACATAAACATTCAACAAGGGCACGAAGTTACAGCAGTCAGCGATGCACTTCTCCTCTTGTATTCCGCCGAAGCTATAAGAACGGCGCGTGTAGCTGAACTACTTTTTTTATGCATGTCTTCCCAGCAATAAGCAAGAATACCTCCAGGGTCTCTTTCATAAATACAAGGACTGTTTTTTGTAGTTATGGAGGATTCATTGAATATTTACCCGACTGCCCGATGTACTCGTGTGTGTTTTATAGAATTCACATTACCTGTGGCAGGGAGCACGTCGGGCAGTCAAGTAGGTGTGTCAAGGGTAGGATGCGTGAGCACGCCAATTCGCTTCCCACAAGCCCAGGCGGCAATCTACCTATACATTGTAAACAATGTGATTACGCCCCCCTCTTCAGTAACGTTTCAGCAATTTTGAAAGCTAGGATGTAAAAGCAAAGAGACACTATAGAAGATATTCACATCATTGAAGTTGGTCCGAACAGTTGTGTGAGCGCGCCATCTGCCTTCATGCCTTCATAAAGTTCGTCGCATGTAGTTAGTTTGCCTTCAAGTGACTTGCAGTGCTATTACGCATGCTCAATTTGGCCTTTGCGGACGCTGTTTCGCAGAAAAGGTGTTACTTGTTAGTCCAGCACCCTTTCTGTTCATTTCCGAGTCTTGCCTCACGCTTTTTTTTGTCTTTTTCTAGGTATGCTTTCCGGTTGCTGGCATACCCTTATAAAATACCATGCAGTAACAAGCTACCGTATATATAAAATGATACTTCGTGGAAAGGCAGTCAGCCATACAACACGAACTGAATCTTTCTTTCTCCAATTGATGAGGATGAGATATAATGTTACGAAAAGGAAGCCCGAAGTTCAAGTTATATACAACTAATTACATAGGAAAAAGTTAGTGATAATGCGCAGGCTGGTACAAATGTCCCAGCTCTAGTAGAGAGTCTACCACGTCTTCTTCGTCTCCCTCTTGCGCGCATAACCTAACAAACGTAACCTAACAAATGCGCCGTAACCTAACTCCCCGGACTGGAGCGCAATCCCGGCGATGGTCAGAATGACACAGAACTAGATGTACAGTATGAATTCAGTACGGCAGCTTCTAACTGTTTACAGAATCTAAGTGCCAGGATTGCCAGGAAAAAGAAAGTAGCATAAGAGATTGTTTCCATTTATACTAAGATGCTCCATACAATTTGCATATTGAAGCTATTACACACTTGTCTAGATAAAATGTAATATCACTTCCGGAAAGTAAAACTGAAACAAAACTATTGTCGCCATTTATACCTTACAGCTTGTTGACTGTCCGTGATAGCGGCTTCTGTGCAGACATTTTAGCCATGTAGTATTTGTACCTTAACTTTAGGGCAAAGTTATCAGATGGCGTAAAGACTAAGGATTGTCTCGAATTGTTTCTCTTGATGATTGGTGCCCGCATACGTGAAGATTTCACGCTGCCGCGGCACTAGAGCACCATTTCTGCCAAGCTTATGCAACAAAAAACAGCAATCTCATGTTCACGATCACATGACCTTGATTGAGCGTCAGCAATAACGGGCATTCGGAGCTTTCAGGATTCCATTTAAATTCGGCATTGTTTACACTTCACGATGTAACGCAGCGATAGTTACCTTGGAATTTTCACGGACGATGCTCTGAACAAAAAAGCCGAAAGCTTGAAATAATTTGAGGAATAGTGCAACGCTGCGCGAAGCTCTCGACCAATTCAGTTATTCTTATAAGTGTAAGTTACTGAACTAAGAGCTCTTTAGTATAAAGCCCAACAACGGATTCGCTGGGACAGTCATTTGTACTTTCCCTGAGAAGGATACGCCTGTAGTCAAAGTGGCAGACTAGTAAAGTTTCTGTGCTTGCTACATGAGGCTATGACAACACGAACCCAATGAAACACGAACAGAGCAAGTGACACTTAGTACTGGCAGCGAAGGTGAGTGATATGCACTGGACGCGATAACCTGTGGCCGACTCTAGTCTGTCCTGATTAGAGATCCACCTATCAATGCTTGCCATCGGCGCCACATGGCTGCTGAAGTCCCGTTTGTGCTAAATGATCGGGCAGTCCCAGCTATGATGAAAGCGTTAAAAAATTGCACTGCCACTTGTAGAACCATGCAGCAGCGTTGTTAAAGAACTCCCGTACAACGCCGGTGGCTCCCCAGCAATCTGCAGAAGCATCCATCTTGCATATAGCAGCAGCAGGTGGCTTAAATACACGACACTTATATTCACAGAGGACGGTATGAAATTGCGCTGAAAGGTGTATTTTATTGTTGTGGCTTTCTATGCTCTTTCATCAAGAGATGAACTCTGTAGTCATATTTTCGGACGTCACCTTTCAGGAGAAGCATTCCTCATAACTTTCTCGCCTCTAAACAGCATTCTTCATCCCGGTCTTCTCGCTCATCAGCCCACACCAGCGCCTGAGCGCTCTTCTCTCACTATTCCCTCCTATATAAACGTGTCAACTTTCTTTGATGCATGCGTAATGCAGTGACATTTAAACACTTTTTCATATAGCTAAGGACAGTATACTGTTGGACTGGTGAACGTCTTTCCTGTTTACCGCGCCTCTCTGCTTTTTCAACTTTTCCGCTCAGCACAACATTCAATCCACAATTTTCAGAAGCCCGAATACGCACACAACAAGCTTACCATAGGCGATTGTCTGGCATAACAGGAAGCACAGTAGGAAAGATTTCAGTGGAAGCTTCATTGCAGGTCTTTCTTGTTACAACAACCCCTTACAAGATGATCAACGCTTCCTACTTTCGTGTATATATATAACACTTTTGGCCACATTTTATATATAGTTTGGCATTGAGTCATCACTATTTGCACCTTCCTGCTTATAGAAAAGTGTTTGTCAGCACGGAATAATGCCGGGTGACCTGGTGTAGCTTTCAGAAGCAGGTGCGTTCACGCTTTTTGCCATCCAACATTGAAACAATACAAAATGTAAAGGTGTTCATGCGTTTGGGAACAAAAATAGAGTTATATATATTTCACCTATTCTGCATTATACAAGCTTCTGCATTGTTATATCAGTGACCACAGAAATAGAGACAGAACTGCTTTGCAGTAGCGCTTGTTGTTGAAAAAACTGTGAATGTTGCATGAATTTGAAAATATCCGTACATGAAGCCTTTATTCGAAGAATATGGGCACGGCAATATGTATTCCCGAAAACTGGCACTGATTTTGCAACTAACTGACAAGATTCCTAAAAAAATATGGCTGCAAAATTTGTGGGACGAGCGACTTCATCTATAGTCATCGAGGGAGCTGGATGACTATAGATAAAGTCTATAGTCATCGAGCTCCCTCGATCGAGATCGAGAGTCATCGAGATGACTTATATAAACACATATAAATTTATAATTTTCTGTAATTTTTTTACAGAGTAACCAAGGGAGCTTAGTACTGTATAATATATTAATTAATCTCATTTCACGTGGAACCATGCTTACATCAACTTTCTGCAACCAGTAAAGAGATTTTAGTGGAACGCGCAACATTTTCTGCTGTCGAACACAACGTATTGTGCCGCACTATTTTTTTGTGCAAATTTTCGCCATGGTCGATGCAATGCCTTATACTTATCTTTCATTGCGATCCACACTCTTTGGGTGCCCAAAGCACTTTCCAGTATCATGTCTCTATCCAACCTCGTTTACGCCAGCGTGGGCCCTTGGGTATGTGCCACTCGATTTTGTGGCAATCTTCAAGGACCGTTCAAGCCAACTTGGGTCAAACGAAATCGTTGAAATATTATCTGGTGCCAGGCGTAATTGAACCCGCGTCCCATAACTTCTGAATATCGTTTCTGAACATACCATGTGTGACAGCTAACGCGTGCGATGCAGGTAAAAAAACAAGGATGTGGGATACGACAACGGGACCAACGGTGTTTTCTTTATAGTAGCCTCACGCACACTGGTGAACTTTTTTGGTATAACTGATTGGCTAAATCATTAAACATACTTTGCCGAAAATTAAATAGGGTATGGGGATTTTACGTGGAAAAACCACGATCTGATTATGAGCACGCCATATGGGAGGACACCGGAATATTTTGGACCCCCTGGGGCTCTTTAATGTGCACCTAAATACGCGGGTGTTTCTGCATTTTGCCCCCGTCAAAACGCGGTCGCCCTGGCTGGGATTCGGTCCTGCGACATCGTGCCCAGCAGCCCAACAGCTTAGCCACTAAGCAAGCAGGACGGTAATTATTTCCGTGAACTTATGATTACTTGCGTGTTGCGCAAGCTGGAATGTCAAATTCCCCATGATATTCGAAAACATCATATTCAGTGGTTTCCTGCCCGCTACTTCAGCACAGTTCTTTTCACCATTTCTGTTATGTGGTGCATAAGGTGAAGAGGATGAGGTGATCCCGCAGGTCGCGCGTATGAGATCAGCGCTCTCAAAACAGGTTGCAGGAATCAGGATTACTCGCAGGTAAATTTGGTAACCACTAATATTGAGAAGCCGACGGCGTACCTGTTGTGGGCTCCCCCATAGAGCCAGCCTCGCCACGCTGTTTTTAGAGAATTGCCCACGGGCTTAGCGCGGTGATAAAAACAGAACTGAAGTAAAGCAAAACTACAATTACGAACGATTACGAAACTGCCGAATGCCGAATTTAGGCACAGCTCCTTAGGTGTTTTGAATTCCACCAGTTGCATCGCTCGTTGTTCAGAAAGAGATCGTATTGGCCGGATTGCCTTAAAGAGGCCGGATTAACTTAAACAGATGACTTTACTCTCCCAGAAAGATACGTCGCAAGGAAAACATAGCTGTTTTTTAGACACAAAAAAAAGGTATTGCGCCAACTTGTTCGGCTATGTTGCCTGCGTCACGTGTGCACAATAGCGCCTTGCATTGAATAGCTGCCTATCGATCTTCACGCAGCAACTACGTCAAGAAAGTACTCGCAACAGAAGAGCTGTCAGTGATGCACAAGCAACATATTCTTAAAACGAGACTACGAATTGATTTAAGAAAAAAATACAACAGAGTTGTGTGGCTTTGCAAAATCAGGTCAATTAAAAAAAAAGCTCTTTCATTGGAGCAGTTACATCAGAAATGTCGGTTGACTCTACTTAATGGGAAGGATAAATATAGGTTAAATAGAGGCAACGTTTTACAATGATGGCAATATGTAGCGCTTTTCAGTGCTTGCTAAAGAAATGCTTAGCAAAAGCCGAATCTCACCTACACACCCTTAGCTTTGTGTGCACATCAACCGTACCATTTCATCTCTCCTCCCCATCTCCATTTTTACAAAGTTTGATCATGTTGGCTTTTACAGGTCTTCAATGGCAACAAGGAAATTTGTACGTCGCTCCTAAGGTGCACTTTAAAAAACTTTAAAGAACTTGTTGAGGAATTTACTGCAATGACCGTTATTACTTTTTACACTTTATAGTCTACTTTGACAAGATGATGTAAGCTCAATCTCGCTCTTATGCTTGCTTAAGGAATGTGTAGCGAAATCCGTATCTCACCAAGTATCAAGTGTGAACTTCAAACATGAAATTTTATCTCCCCTTGCCAGTTTTAGAAAAATTGATCACGTGTGCTTTGATAGTTCTTTAAGAGCAGAAACGAAATTCTACACCGTTTCTAAGACACATTTAGAAAGCTCTAGAGCACTTGAATAAGAAATTTACTAACACGACTGTCGTCACCTTACACACGCTTTAAGCTTTGCCCAATGTTTCGTATGAGAAGACGCGTAATTGCACAAATACAAGAACATTCGTTTAGTTCACCAAGGTCAAAGTGTGATTCTCGAGTTAGGAAATGAATGTGGAGAAAACAAGGTTATAGTAAATATTTGCAAAGCACACGATGCAGAGAGAAACGTAAAGTTATACAACACGCTGCTTTTTGATATTCCCATCCCGTTATTTAGGGCATTGTAAGGTCAGGGGGCCGTAGAATTTTTTCAGCGCACTAGGAAAGATAGCACATCATATCCGTATACCCAATTGCAAAACCAAGTGCTACTAGGACACAGTGCGCCGGATTATGGGCCCAGTGCCGTGCCGCGCGCTGGATGCTGGCTACTCGTGCGAAAAACTGCTCTAGCGCGTCAAATATGCGGTGCGTGGACATATATATATATATATATATATATATATATATATATATATATATATATATATTTATAGATATATATATTGAATACAGAAAGCAACAATGAGCGCTTTGGTGCAATAAAAAAGGAAACGTTTTCTGCTCCGACCAGGATTCGGTCGCCCGACCTACAGATACCGAGCCCGGCACTTTACCGCTACGCCACGCCAGCAGACGAACATAAACAGATAATTTGCCATGTCAAAATTGAAAAGAGTTTTAGTTTCGCAGAGCTAGGTCTCGCACTGACATGGTAGATACGCTATCGCCCAGCAACTGAAACTCACGCTTGTACTACAAAGAATAATTTGCTGTCCGTATTCAGTAGCACGCTCAGAAGTGCCACAACATCAATTTTCACTTGCGATTAGTGTTTTAACTTCGAAAAAAGTCCTAAATAAACCGCCGACCCGGGACGCTGTATAGGCCGTTACTGCCGATTTCGATAGCCGTTTCTTGGCCTTCACGCGATGGATATGCAACGTTTTCTTTGTTCAGTGATGCCTTTGAGTCAACACGTCTGTCTTGTCATATATCTTCGTCAAGCGCAGGCTAGTACTGGGATCCTTCGGCGATAGCACATGTATACGTGTGTTTATGACGCGTCACATCGGCGGTCATCGCTTCTTGTACTGGCACTGTAGATGTGAAAAAAAATATTTATTTCATAACACCGATGGGAAAGCTGAAATATAGAGGGATTTATCATTGTTAGACTTCTTGATTCCTGAGCCTAGACGCGCCGATAGCGTGAAGACGGACTCGGCGGATACGCTAGGCCTAAGCTTCGGTGGTGACCCATCTCGGCGCGGGTATAGCTGGCGAAAGCTAAAATATGTGTATTTGAGCCTCATAATTTTGTTTAGTACAATAGGAAGGTGGAAGCGCACGAATTAGCTCAACATTGTTATCGGTGCGATAATATCAGTCAGCGATAGGCTTCGAACTCGGGTTCCGTTCGCGCGCGTCTTAATGACTTCTGTATTTCATGTCCACTCCGCAACACTGCGACAACGACGACAACCCCCAGTCATATGTTACGTGCGAACTACTAAAAAACGCGGCGTCCTCTGCGTTTGTGTGGTTTCTTTCAAGAATTTAGCTTTCCGCCCAGTCAAAAGGGTAAATGAATAAAACAAAAGTGATCTTCAGTGTCAAATGTCCATGAGAAAACAGGGCAGCTCACGGACCTTTATTCCAAGCTGCCACAAGAAATAGGATTTAATGATCACGAGATATAGCATTATTTAGGACAAGAGACTAGTATCAAGCGATGAAATTGTGTAAAGCATTTAATATTCAGCAGCGCTCGTCCTTGCGTACTGGAACCAGCGCGGCACAAACACAACCAGGGCAGTTTCCAATGTGAACCAGCGAACTGAAGTGAGAACCAGCGCCTGTACAGCACAAACCAGTGCGCCCCAACGTCACGGCAGTGGAAGCAGCGTTTCTTCCAGTGTGACCCAGCTGGTATCCAGCGTTCTCACTGTTGTACAAGTGAGTGTATCCCAGGGCCAGAAAACGCGCTGGTTTCATCTTGGAAGACGCTGGTTTTTGCAATAGGGTAGCGGTTTCAATCACCTCTTTAAGGAACATTTGCCAAAAACTACAAATCACCCACATGCATTTAACTTCGCAATTGAATCCGCTTTATTATTTCTTCCTTTTAAGCATGAAATGCTTAAAGCCAAAAACCAGAGTCATTATGCAGACGCTCAAACGAAAACATCTCGGCAAGTTGACAAGGAAATTTATTCACCCGCAGGTACGCTTACAACTATGGTATGAACTTAAAGTGCAATATAAGGTATAGCACATGTAATACGTCATACTTGATGTAAAGAAAACAGATTAGCAAATGAAATAATAAATGGTGTCTGCTTGATACTGGCTTTGCCACACACAACAACAACAAAACATCATTACAGCGTCCATGCAAAAGCATTATAGTCAGCCCCAAATTTAAGAAACACACATGGGGCACATACAAATACAAAGCCTCAACTCAGGAAAACAGAATTGAGCATTATTCTGGATGTAGAAAGACTTTGCCTTGCAAGACGGTTAGGTAACGCGTAGACAAGCGGTGAAGAAACTCGGCTTCACCGAGTTTGAAAAGCAGTTCTTCAAGATGACCCCATACTATCACCCGTAGTTTGCGCATTCTGGGGGACATTGCTCTGTTTGACTGCCGAGATCGTTCTGCAGTATTGCGGAACCACCACAAAACGTAGCTGGCGCTGTAGTAGACGAGATTCGCAAACCGATCTCAGCGATGTGGTGGCCGCACGATGGATATTCCAAACATCCTTGCAGCTAGCTTCCAGAAGGTGCGTGCTACAGCGCACTCCTTTACTACATGCGCGTTGGTTTCGGTTTGTGCGCATGCATGCATTTATCATTTGCTACCATATGCCAGCGTTCAAGCCTGTCTCTTGAAGGTAGAATGCCCCACTGATATTGCCAACCCCGCAGGGGCGTCGGCGTCACCAGGCGTTTGGTGTGTTGCGACACCACGGACCCGAGCACACGAGGGTTGGACCCTCCCGCGTGTAGCCGTGCGCGGCTTACCCGTGTCTGGGGAAAAGGGGATCCTGGGGGTTGAGCCGATGCTGGGTGTTTGGACCTTTAAGGCCCCCCGGCTCAGGCAACACACCTCTTCGGCCTCGGCTTCACATAGACGGCACCTCCAGACTGACCCACTTGGCGGAAATCGGCAGTCGCCTTTTCCTGTCTCTCTCTTCCTACAACCTTCGTCTTTGCCTTACTTTCCACCTTTCCTGTCTCTTTCTCTCTTCTATTTACTTCCTTCTTCTTGGCGGCAAGGGTTAACCCTGTGTGGCTATCCAACCTTGGGTACACCATATTTGGTTATAGTGGTGGCGTACGACTGGCGTCGTGCAGACTTGCATGCAAGCTCTGCCACGTCCCCTCGTTGGGCTCCGTGGTGGGCGGTCGGCGCTGTTGCCGAATTTTTATATATTTTCTGGAAACTTCTTTCCCCAAACTTCCTGATCGCCCTCAGAAACGAGGGTGCACCGAAGATGTATTTCAGTTTTTCGGACACCAAATCCAGAATTTTCCCCGGTTCCATGCTATTCACTCTGAAAAGCCAAACAAAGCAGTGCGAAACATTTCACATTTCCTTGTGTCAAAGTCACTGACTGATGTTTTTGGTCCAGGTTAGAAGGTGTCCAGGATGGCAAGCGGTGACCTACTCTTGGAGCTCCGCGACTTGAAACAATATGAAAAACTACCGAAACTAATGTGATTTGGGGACACCCACATAACAGTAACCACGCACCGTACAATGAACACCACCCGCGGTGTTGTGTCGGATGATGATTTGCTTGAGCTGACTGAAGCGGAACTCCTGGAGGGCTTCAGCGAACAAAATGTGATCAATTTCAGAAGAATTAAGATGAGGCGAGATGGTAAAGAGATTCAGACGAAGCACTTAATAATCACATTTGGTTCAAGTGTCCTGCCCGAGTCAATCGAGGCCGGGTATACCAAGCTCCATGTTAGGCCGTACGCGCCAAATCCGCTTCGATGTTTGAAATGCCAGCGTTTCGGCCACAGTTCGCAGAGCTGTCGGGGCCGCCAAACATGTGCGAAATGCAGTGCCCATGAACACACCACTGAAACTTGTGAGAACCCTCTCCACTGCGTAAAACGTGATAGGGAGTACGCCGCGTACTCGCGGTCGTGCCCATCCTGGAAGAAAGAAAAAAAATCGTAACGATCAAAGTAAAATAGAATATCTCATTCAAGGAGGCACGCAGGCGGGTAGCATACCTGCCAAAGAAAAGCTTTGCCGAAGTCGCGCGTCAGGGGGCAGCGTCACAACGGCCTCCGGCGGCTGTCCCACCCACAAGCAGTGAGTCGGCAGCTACGCAATCTGCCCCCGCGGTGGTTGCAGCTAGCGCTGCTCCGCCAACCCAGCAGACCATGCCATCGATCCCGAAGGTGGGCGCAGCCGAGGCTGCCCCAACCTCCGAGGCCCCTTCCAGCGCTGGCAACGGCCAGCGCAGCAAAATCCCTCAGGGAGCCCCACCGACCTCCGGCCTGGTGGGCGCAGGAGTCTTGCCTTCCGGGGCAGGACTCTCTCGGAAAACCTCTCGCTCGCAAGAGCGCTTGTCCGGCGTCTCACAGGAGGCAACGGACCCTACACCTGTCCTCAAGGCGCACCAAACGCCTAAGGAGTGCCGAGATTCGCTCGAACGCTTCAGAAAGGGCAAAACCCCTATTACAGGGCCTCGAAAGAGCTCTGTAATCTAAGACATCCGTTCCGTTTCCGTAAACACAGCATCAATTTACTTTAAAATATGGATACACAAATCATTCAATGGAATGTCAGAGGTCTTCTTAGGAATCTTGATGATGTGCAAGAACTCATCCAAAACCACAATCCAAAAGTGCTGTGTTTAGAGGAAACATACTTAAAATCAAAATACACAAACTTTCTTCGACAGCATGTTACCTTTCGCAAAGATCACGATGATGCTGTCGCATCATCGGGTGGTGTTGCAATTGTAATTCAAATAAGCATAGCGTGTCAACGTTTACAGCTACGAACGGCCCTTGAGGCAGTGGCGGTTCGAGTTGTTCTGCGAAACAAACTTATCAATATTTGCTCGCTTTATATACCACCACATTACAAACTAAGCAAACATGAATTTCAGTCCTTTATAGATGAATTGCCAGAACCCTATGTTGTTCTTGGCGATTTCAATGCACATAACTACCTGTGGGGCGACCCTCGTATAGATGCGCGAGGACGTCTTGTTGAACAGTTCCTTTTTTCTTCTGGTGCGTGCCTGTTGAATAAGAAGGAACACACATATTACTCTCTTGCAAACAGAACCTATTCTTCAATAGATCTTAGCATAGTCTCCCCGTCTTTACTGCCTGAACTTGAATGGGAAGTTACCGACAACCCTTACGGCAGCGACCACTTCCGTATACTGCTAAGATCGCCTAAAGAAAACGAATATCCACCACAGGCTCCTAGGTGGAAGCTTGAGACAGCTGACTGGGAGAAATTTCGATCTCTTACTAGTAACTCTTGGGCTGACATGTCTTCGTTAGGAATTGATGCTGCTGTGGAGTTCTTTACAGCCTTCATAATAGATGTCGCATCTAAATGCATATCAGAAGTAAATGGCTTGGCGTGCACACGGCGTGTCCCGTAGTGGAACGACGATTGTAGGATCGCTCTAAAAAAAAAAAACAGGGCGTGGGAGTTGCTATGCGCTTCTCCCACTGCGGAGCATCTTAGCAACTTTAAAAAAGTAAAATCACAAGGCAGGCAAACCCGCCGACAGGCCAGACGAGAAAGTTGACAGAAGTTCCTATCGCGTATCAACTCGTCTACTGATGACGCTGAAGCCTGGAACAGGGTCAGTAGGATAAGAGGGTGACAAGCATATTGACTCCCTTTGGTAAACACACAAGGCGATACCCTACAAGATCAAGCGGACTCCTTGGGGAGCACTTTGAGAGCGTGTCAAGTGCCAACCATTACTCGCAATCCTTTCTGAAATATAAACAGATAGAAGAATGTAAGCCACTCATAAGAAAATGTCGACAGAATGAACCATACAACTGTCCTTTTAGTATTTTCGAGTTGAGAGCTGCCTTGAGCGCATGCAAGAGCTCTGCTCCGGGATCTGAAAGAATCATGTATGAAATGCTCAAAAACTTACACAATGATGCGCAAGTTACACTACTCAAACTTTTCTACACCATTTGGGCAGCAGGATACCTTCCGACGGCATGGAAAGAAGCCATTGTGATCCCGGTTTTGAAACAAGGCAAGGATCCTTCCTCAGTGGCACGTTACCGCCCGATAGCCCTGACAAGTTGCCTTTGTAAGTTATTTGAAAAAATGATTAATCGGCGACTCATTGATTTCCTTGAACTGAGCAAAATCTTTGATCCCTATCAGTGCGGCTTCAGAGAAGGGCACTCCTCAACTGACCATCTTGTACGTGTAGAAGCAAATATCCGGGACGCATTTGTACACAAACAGTTTTTCTTGTCCATATTCCTCGATATGGAGAAGGCGTAGGATACAACGTGGCGTTACGGAATCTTAAGAGACTTGTCAGAAATGGGCATCCATGGTAATATGCTAAACATGACAGAAAGCTATCTGTCCAGTCGTACCTTCCGGGTAAAAGTCGGTAATGTACTTTCGCGTCCTTTTACGCAAGAAACGGGTGTACCCCAAGGAGGCGTGCTCAGCTGCACACTCTTCATCGTGAAGATGAACACGCTTCGCGCTTCATTACCACCGGCAATCTTTTATTCTGTCTACGTGAACGACATACAAATAGCTTTCAAATCCTGTAACCTCGCACTGTGCGAGAGACAGGTACAGCATGGCCTGAACAAAGTCTCAATGTGGGCAGGCAAGAATGGATTTAAGATCAATCCTAACAAAAGCTCTTGCGTTCTTTTTACAAGAAATAGAGGAATGATCCCAGATCCTTGCTTAGAACTGGGTGGACAATAAATACCTGTAAACAAAGAGCACAAATTTCTAGGTGTTGTACTTGACTACAGACTCCCTTTCGTCCCCCACATTAAGCATCTTAAAGAAAAATGTCTAAAAACAATGAACATAATGAAACTTCTATCCCAGACTACATGGGGTAGTGACAGGAAGTGTTTATTGAAACTCTATAAAAGCCTCATTCGATCACGATTAGACTATGGTGCCGCGATTTATCACTCTTCCGCCCCGAGCGCGCTAAATATCCTAGACCCAGACCACCATCTAGGAATCCGACTTGCCACTGGCGCTTTCAGAACAAGTCCCATACAAAGTTTATTTGCAGAATCAAATAAGTGGTCACTTCATCTGCAGAGAACATACATCAGCCAAACATATTTTCTGAAAGCCCACTCTAATCCTCAACATCCGTGTTTTAACACCGTTAGCGATATGACATATGCTACACTCTTTCGTCATCGTCCCTCCGTAAAACAGCCTTTCTCGCTGCGTATTAGGGAGCTTAGTCATGAAATGCATGTCCCACTCCTCGAGCTTCGCCTAATGCATCCAGCCAAGCTGCTACCTCCTTGGGAGTGGCAGCTGATACAATGCGATATATCTTTCGTGCAAGTCACAAAGCAAGCTCCAGAGATTGAAATCCAAATGCATTTCCGGGAACTCCAATACAAATACTCCTGCACGGAGTTCTACACAGATGTATCGAAGTCACGCGACGGGGTGTCCTACGCAGCCGTCGGTCCATCCTTCTCGGAATCCGATGTACTGCATCCGGAAACTGGTATCTTTACGGCTGAGGCCTACGCACTGCTGTCGGTCGTAAAGCATATAAATAAATCAAAACTCCAGAAATCAGTTATATATACGGACTCCCTTAGTGTTGTGAAGGCCTTGATGTCTTTCTGTAACCACAAAAATCCGGTAATTAATGAACTCTACTCTGTCCTGTGGAAAGCATACATATCTAACCAACACATGATTATATGCTGGGTGCCTGGACATGGGGGCATCGAGGGTAACGTTCTAGCGGACCAGATGGCCCCATCAATTTCACTGCATGCAGTTAATCCTACTTCTTCGGTCCCTGTCACAGACCTGAAGCCTTTCTTAAGAAGGAAACTTCGAAGCCTTTCTTAAGACCTGGAAACAAATAATAAGCTGCATGTAATAAAGCCACGATTAGGTTTCTGGCCTCCTGTAACAAAATCACGCCGGACAGATGTCCTATTCTGTCGCCTAAGAATAGGACACACATTTGGCACACATAATTTTTTACTTACGGGAAACGAGCCTCCAACCTGTGGTAGATGCGGGGAGAGGCTGACCGTCCTCCACGTCCTCCTGGAGTGTCGGACAGCCGAATCTGACAGAAGGAAACATTTTTCTCTAGCATACCGGTAGCCACCGTCTCGTACTATCCTTATTCTTCTCAGACAATCAGAAAGCTGTTCAGTCTTTTTTTTCTTTTCAATTTCTTGCTAGCTACTATGCATGCTGACCTTCAGCTTTCCTTTAGAATATCCGACGCTTCGATATTGCATTCATAATGGCATACTGTTACAGCTACTGACGCTTTTAGTTCGGTTAGGGTCGCCTGCTTCACGCAAAGAAGCGATGTCTGGTTTCCACATATCAGTGCGTTCACCTGGCCTTCCTTCGAGGTTCAACACGACAGCGAAAGCTCGATGATCTGAAATGTGCCCTGCGTCCGCGGGGAGATCGATGGTACTGCACTGGACAATATGCGTTGTTAGTTCAGGGGGGAAATGCATTTGATCTAGACGATATTGCGATTGCCTTTGCTGCCATGTGGCGCCAAAACATCCACCATGCATATGGACCCAGGCATCCGATAAATTGTATTCTTTCACTATACGAGATAATTCAGCTGCATGGGCATTGGACGCATTTTGTCTTGGGCCTCGTGAGTCGCGCATGGTGTCGATCACACATTTAAAATCGCCAACGATATAGAAAGTGTGGTTGTGTAACAAAAATGTGGAGAGTCTCGCAAAGAAGTCATTACGGTCTGAACGTATGGCGGGTCCAACTGCGTGCTTGTTTTTCATGCTACACTGCTGAATAAAAAAAGGACGACTTTTTTCTAGCTGGCGAAATGAATTACTTCTCTCTGCTCATATCTGTTACGAATTTCTTGCGTTAAGTATCATTATGTGCAAATACATGGTGAGTTAGTTGCGTACAGAAATAGACTAAGGCAAATGACTTACCGCAGACTAGTTTCGAACTGAATCGGCACCCTACATCAGTGCAACAGCCAGAGCACAGCAAAGTATTCAATGACATAGGAGTATCACAGCAGGGAACGCGAAATGGGCACTGCTGATGTTCTTCACACAAGTTAGCGGGATGCAAGCTGAGTCCTAGAACAAAACCAGGCAATCCGGGCAAGCAGTCAAAGCTTAAGAAAATGTGGTTCCTTGCCCCCAGCCCTTTGTACAGGGCCGCATATTATACGCTAGTTACTGCTCAAACAAGCTGCAAAATATATTCCTTCAGAGTTCTTCCTAGACTTTGTCCACAATATCCCTCAACCTGTAACTTCTAGTGCGCTGAAGTTTTATACAGGGAAGCATACAGCTTACTAAAGGGCACCATACACTTCATTGTTATCTCTTGGCGCTATGACAAGGTTGCCTGTGGCACCTTGAACGCCAGCAGTCCGCGAGTTCCGCGGAGGGGTTTTGCGTCGCCTCGGCAGAGGGCACCGCGCTGTGTGGTACCTCCTTCGGGTGATTTTCTTCTAGCTGGGGAGTGCTCTCTGCCTCCTTGGCGTCTTTCGCTGCCTGTTTTGCAGCCTTAGGCCGGTTTTCTTCTTCTAGCTGGCCAGCGCCCTTATGGACCAGTGCAGTATATGGCGTGGTGCGGTGTTGTGTGGGTGGGCTATGCAGCTGTGAACATGCACTTCACCCATTTTAAGATTGCGGCTAGTATCATCTCCAACCTATCTGCTTTGCCCGTAGCCATTTCATGCTTACGTATACTGTCGGTCATGTTGCTCCGGAGGTATTTCCTTCTCAATGTACTCCTTAGGCCACAGTTACTAATTTAGCAATTTGAACTTTACCTACACATTGCCTATGCCCGTCCTTTCTAATTCACCTAATAAGCATAGCTGCTTGTCTTGGTCACTGAACACACCGGACAGATTTGCGTATCATGCTTGTCGTGCGAAAATAGACTGAAAACATGTATTCATTATTATGTGGAAAGTTCAGTTATTCGAGAAACAATTAACTTGTTCGACGCAACACCGCTTACATGTTACCCACACTCGCTAATTCTTAACTTGGTGAAAGCTGCAGATATTTTACACGAAGAGCAAACAATGTGTACTCTGGTTGTTGATCTGTTTGGACCACTTGTGTTGGACATTGTTGCAAAGCTGAATATTTTTCGGCTGTCTGTAAGTGCTGCCAGCATGGCAAACTTAAAGTGATACCTATGGTAGTCCTGGTGCTATTGTATGAATGCCTTATCCAATATGTGGGTACCCTCAAACCTCGACAAACAGCCACAGGAGAAACATGGGACTAGCAAGAGTAGAAGGCATAACAAACGAACATGTGCTCTCGCGTAGGAGTGGGATTGGCTCCGAAAGAAGCCATTCCACTTTAGCTCGTGTGTAAGCGTAACACGCTCTCAAAGCACTCGCGTTCTCCGAATAAGCACAGATAGGGCATGATACGAGAGGTATGGAATCTTAACAAGAAGAGGGTTGACATTCGCATTAGCCTTTGGTGTGTTCCACTTTACAAGAGGAACTTGTAATTTCTTGATTTGGCTGCGCCATAATGTGTATGTGTAGGGTCACGTACGTTTATTGCCTTGGTTGCTCATTTGGATCTGTGCATTGAAGCAGTCAATATATGCACGTGTTTTTAACGGAATAAATTTAAGAAGTGGTGCTCCTTCTGTCTGTTTCTAGAAAATACCGTTTGCGCTGAAAGAGAAGGGATGACGAGCGACGAGAAAGTTGACATCAACAAGGGACTGAGGCAGGGGTTCGTTTTATCCCCACTGCTGTCTATAATGTACATTGTGAGGATGGAAACACGCTAGATAAAAGTAATATCGGGTTTAATCTCTGATGGAAACAGGCCGGTAGAGTAATAGATCAGCAGCTTCCAGCTTTGTTTTATGCGGACGACATTGTGTTGCTAGCTAACCAGCAAAGTTATATGTAACGTCTCGCTAATATCTGTGGACAGGAATGCGGGAATCTAGACTTGAAATTTAGCGTTAAAAATCGGGTATTCAAAGAAAACAGTGAACAGACCGTGCTAATTCAGGGCCAGGAAATGCCTCACGTGAATTAATATAAATTCCTTGGTACATGGACAAACGAAGGCAATAGATATATGGAAACACAGGAAAAAATAGTAACATTAAAGTGGAAGAGGAATGCGGCCAAAATGAAACACAGAGCACTATGGGGATACAATAGCTACGAGGTGTGTATGAAAATGCTAGAAACATGCAAGGTGAATACTCTCGCTCGAAGAGGTACTTTCAGCCGTCTGACGCAGCACCGAAGGGCTACTACCGCAACTTCAAGCAAGAGAGAGTCTATGCTCACCGCCCCAACAGCGAAGTCGTCTCGCGCGAATGTATGCTGTACAGTCCCTCCAAAGGATACTTATATTGCTTTGCTTGTACTCTGATGTCGGCAAATAAAGGACCGATTTTCGGAGAAAGGTGGGATCAGTTCATTAAACAAGGCATAGAAGAAGTTAAAGACCAGCGAGGAAAGTGGGCGTCATAGACAATGCGTGCTTGACCTGTGCAAGCGACGTTCTCTTAGAACTTCAGTTATCCGGTCCCTTGAAGAGAACTACTCAGAACAGGCAACTTACTTGAGAAATGTCCTTCAGCGCGTAGTTGCTGTTGTAATGTTTCCGGCAGAACGAGGCCTCTTTCTCAGCTAGGGGATCTAACGATTTATTCGGGTCTCCCCGAAATGGCAACTTCCTTGAGTGTCTTGAACGGATCGACAAGTTTGATCCTTTCCTTGCTTCCCATATAAATAACTTTGGGAATACTGGACGTTGCAGAAGCTCTTGGAACTGCAATCCGCAAAAAAAATCACTTGCGAGATAGCAAGTGCCAAGTACTTCTCTCTTTCCGTTGATTCCACACCTGATTCTAGTCACAGGGATCGACTGGCAGTGGTCATTCGCTACGTCGCTAACGATGAGCCTGAAGGATATTTTCTTGGGTCTTTATCCATAACCAGTCACAAAGGGAAAGATCTCGCAAAGTCAATGCTCGACTTCTTAAAAAAATCTTAAGAGGAGTCAAATTCCAAGACTGTCGTGGCCAGTCATACGACAATGGGAGCAATATGGCTGGCAAATACTCCGGCATGTAGGCTCATTTGGGGAGAAAAAATCAATCCGCAAGCAAAGTTTAACCCTTGCGCTGTTCACCCTATTAACCTGGTCGGGGCACATGCTGTAGATTCTTGCGGGAAAGATGTTAGTTCTTTCGGGCTTGTACAGCGTGTATACGTTTTCTTTGCTGCGTCTACTCGTCACTGGGCTGTATTCCAGGCTCACTTGAAACAAAACGCGACAGCTGTAATCCCAAACCAGTTCTCAGACACGCGGTTGTCAGCGCGAGTGGATGCAATGAGGACCCTCGTCGCAGGTTCAAAAGAATGTTTGATTGCTTGTTTTTTCTTATTATTACGCAGATGCAAGCCAACAAATCAGTGCCAGTGCTTGCCTTCATTATGAGCATAAAAATGGCTACAGTATAAAACTTTACCAATTAGTGGCGGTTCAGGGGCGTCAATTACGACCACCACCCTCCTCATTCTAAAACATACGCATTCAAATGATCCTGGTATCATTCATTCGTCTTCCATTTAGCCATTCAATTTGTACACTTGACTGTGTGTTCATTCTTTTCCATTCCTCCTTAAAGTTTAAGAATGACTTGGACAAAAGAGATACGCAGTCCTAAAATGTACCTAGATATGAGCCCAGCTTTTCTGTGGACAAAGTGTTATATTCATTCTTTCAAGCTTCGTATATTGCCTCTGACTTCGTGACATCCTAACGTAAACGTTGGACACTGAATCCACCTGATTGGTCGTTCCTGCTTAGGCATAATGATTTGCTTTACATAAGATTATGTGTGTTCTTGGTTGTTACCTTTATGGAAAAAAAGCGCTAATCCTATAATATAATGAGCATTCAATACAATGAGAATCAACACTAATGTGCTCACTGCACTTTGGTAAACGGGATTTATAACACTCCGCCTAACTATAGCATCGCTTCACATAGATTTCATATTGTGCAGTGAATGCGTAAAACTTCTTCCTGCATGACGGCCGCATTTGGGTGGGAGCGAAATGCGAAAACACCCGTATACTTAGATTTAGGTGCACGTTAAAAACCCCAGGTGGTCGAAATTTCCGAAGTCCTCCACTACGGCGTGCCTCATAATCACAAAGTGGTTTTGGCACGTAAAACCCCATGATTTAACTTCTTCCTGCACCGCTCTCAAGGGTCAAATTGTGATTCGTGTACTTACGTAGGTTTCCATTTTTAACCCTTTCTATTGTAGCGAGCAGGTACCGTTGGTCTTGTTCGCAAAAATACCTGCTCAATGTTTTCGAAAACAGCATCACAGTAGAACAATGTTTTCTGATACAAAAGATCGTCAATCAATTTATCCCGCCGTGTTTTGCTAAATGTCCGCCACAGGGCACTGCATTTAACAGCTTGCTCCGATCTATTCTTGATTTGAGCCGGAAATCTGCGTCAGAAAACTATGTCGAAGGCAAGGCAGCGTTGCGTGGGAGGGGGCCGAATCACTATAAACAAGAAACCGGGAAAACTAGCTTACAAGTGCACAAACACAAAATAACGTACAAAGAAGTATTGCAACTGCAACGCTCAATTATCTAACGCTAGACGCTAAAATGTAGTGAGCGGAACTGTGGAATAATGGTTCCTCCAAAGAAGGAGCGCTTTAGCACATCGTTCTTCAAGTATTTTTTACTTGATGTGATATTTTTATTCAGCACTGCATAATCACCAATAGACATTTTCCTTTTGATACGACTCGGTCTTTCTTAATCTTTTAATTCAATGCCTGGCTTTGGAATCTCCAGCAGTTTCTGTGAATTTTTTAGAATTAACATGTTACATATTGCTAGTTATGATAGAATTATTTATATTACTAAGTATTCTAGGCAGTGAGTTCGCCGCTTTGTAGTTTTGATCACTTTCTCTTTAAATGAACACTCCCAGCTACGGTTATATAATCCTTGTGTAAGGAAAACAAGTAGCTGGTGACATGGATGTGCTCAAACAGCAACAATTCGGGGACTCAGAGAGTTCGCATCGAACGGGACACTCGCCGTGATTGCTTAGTGGCTATGGTGTTGGGCTGCTGGGCAGGAGGTCGCGGGATCGAATCACGGCGAAGGCGGCCGCATTTCGATGGGGGCGAAATGCGAGACCACCAGTCTACTTAGATTGCGGTGCACGTTAAAGGACACTGGATGACTCAATTTTCTGGAACCCCGATTATGGTGTGCCTCGCAATCACATCGTGGTTTCTGCTAGTAAAGAGCCATAAATTTTTTTTTCGATTAATCAAACAGGACCACCCCATCATAACGGGAACGGGAGTCCGCGCGTAACCTCGTTTGAAAAGCTTGCGCCGCATTCTTTAAACCGTAAGGCACACGGACAAGTTAAAACATGCCAATTGGAGTAGTGACTGCTGCCTTCGGAATGTCGCTGGGTCAGACAGGAATTTCGTGGTGCGCGCTCATCTTGCTGTCTATTTTGTTTCCTGCGGGTAGAGCACCGAAGTGATGTACGTGGAGAAGGGGATATTGATTGAGGAAGTTTACATGCGCAAAACAAGTGCACTCGCCTTTGTAAGATCCACACTGCTTTGTATTCGAGTTCATCCCAAATCGAAGATGGTGGCCACCAGCGCCGATGTTTTCTGTGTGTTGCCTTTGCCTATAATTATTTATAACACTTACAAAAATTTGTCGCGACTTTGCTGCGTATTTCAAGATGTAGGCTTCGCAGTAAGAATGACGATCGCAAGCGCGAATTTTTCGCGATAGCACTGCACTGGCAAGAGCGAACAAGACTGCAAGCGCTGACCACACCCAGTCGGTGTGCTAGCTATGCATAGAAGCAAAGGGTACAAGGAACAGGTTAATGAAGGAAATGGCGTAAACGCCCCACTCTTTCCCGCAGGATTTAGCCAAACCGCGTTCTTCGGGCGGCAGCGACGGAGGGAGGCAGGAGAGACAGTAGTCACCCGACCGGGCATTCATCTACGCCTACGAGCGTAGCCAATTCGACACAGCTGCAAGAGCACTTCATTCATAGCACTGACAAGGCTCACGTGAGTGTGTAGGAGAGGGAGGTGAGGGTTGAAGGACGAAAAATTAGGCCGTAAAAAAGTGAAAATGCGCTGCACCAAAGACAGGCGAGGACGAGAAGGTGTTGACATGGACCAGCTCAAACTATAAACAAATTTTTTTTTTCTGTCAGAGGCGTCCATACAAGCAGTTTACTGCACATTCATAACGAACAAAATCTATTGGAATACAAGCACGATGATTACGGCGCCGCAAAATGGCATGTATGAACGAAAAATATACGTTTCGCTAGTACTTATGCGCTCCATCTCGAGGCAAATAAAACGGTTCCATTAGCTCTGTTTCACTGCAATTCTTGATTCTCCCAAGAATCTTGATCCTGCAATGCCGCAGAGTACACATGTAGAATATGCAATGCGCAGGCAAATGCGCAGTAGCGTTGTTTCTTATGAAAAGCACACCTTCGCATACAGGATCAATAAAGAAGCGGCTTGTTTGCTTAATATATGACCTCCCGTGCTTGCTACTTTGCGCATTGGCTTTCCTCTTTAAGAGGTGTATATCTGTGAAGGTGAAGTGCAAAAACAGCCGTGTACCATACATCGGGTTCACATGGAAAAACAGTTTGTGATTGTGGTTTAGGCTAGCAAAAGCCCAGATTTTAAGTTTACATTGACTTTTTTTAAACGTCTATTAAACTTAAGAAGTTGTACAAAAATTGATTTATAATATCAGGAACAACACATAAATTTACTTCCTGCCCTGTCTTGTTCCAAGAAAGCCAGCTTAGTAGGCCACGTTGGCAAATTCACATGAATGTCAGTCCAATAATTCCCGCCTTTTTGAATGTCCGTGCTAATATTGTATATTGCATGTGCAAATATGGCCAACACTTGATCTCCATCACAGAGGCCCAGTCGATATTTGATTCACGCTGCTTATCTTATGTCATCATTCGCAACGAATCAGAATGGCACAGCCCATATTGGATCCACGCTGTTAACCATAGGTCATTAGAGGGCCAGACACTTTATTTACGTATGGAATGCTGACCCGAGCTGAAGTGCAGCTTGAGTGGTTTTCAAGAAGTTCTGTCCACAACCGAACATTATGGATGCATTGAGGGAAACATCCGCGATGCATTTTCCTTTCAATAATATTTGTTGTTAGTTTTTGTAGAAATGAAAAATGCCTATGACACCACATGTCGCTTCGGCATTATCAGAGACCTATCAGAATAAGGTATCCATGACAATATGCTTAGCATAATAGGAAGTCATCTCTGACACCCTACTTTCCGTGCGAAAATTGGTAATGCCCTGTGTATGTCATTTAAACAGGAACCTGGGGTACCGCCGCGTTGCGGACTTAGCTGTACCCTCTTTATTGTTCAAATGAACCCTTTACATCCGTGTATTCTACAAAGTGTGTTTTCTTCAGCGTATGCCGATGATGTGCAGACTGAATTTAAATTGTGTAACATCGCAGTCTGCGAGTAACACGTTCAGTTTGGGCTGAACAGTCTTAACATGGGCAAATCAGAAGTGATTCAAGCTGAATCCGCAGAAAAGTTCTTGTGTCCTCTTTGCATGGAAGAGGGGCCTTGTCCCAGAGCCTAGTATCGAGCTTCATGGTAAGCACTTACCTT
Source organism: Dermacentor andersoni (assembly GCF_023375885.2). NCBI lineage: Eukaryota > Metazoa > Arthropoda > Arachnida > Ixodida > Ixodidae > Dermacentor > Dermacentor andersoni. The sequence continues at coordinate 116,837,804 of NC_092820.1, forward strand.
TGAACGCACAGCAAGAATTCCCTGCTGTCATACTTCAATTTAAACCTACACTCATTCCACATATAAAGTATGTGAAAGCGGAAGATCTGAAAACAATGAATGATCTTAAAATTCTGGCCCACATGACATGCGGCAGTGACAGGGGCTTTATAACGAACCTATACAGGAGCCTCATACGGTCACGTCTTGACTATGGTTTTCGGTGTATAAAACTGCCCCTCCAAGTGCTTGAAAGATTTTCCACCCCCCCCCCACCCTCACCATTTCGTTATTCGCCTGGCCAGAGGTGCCTTCAGAACAAGTCCTATACATAGTTTATACGTCGACTCTAATGAGTGGTCACTCCGTCTGCAAAAACATATATAAGTTTCGCATACTTCCTCAAAGATCAATCTAATCCTGCATGGCCTTCTTATAAAACCGTTAATGATTTGACGTCTGTCACACTATTTCAAGACCGACCTTCAATGTGAAAACTTTTATCACTACACGTGAGGAAGCTGAGCGAAGAAATGAATACCGCATTACACGTGCGTCCACTGATGGCTCCAACAAGGCTGTTCCCATCCTGGCTGTGGCAATCGATAGAATGCGTCACGTCCTTTTTGTCGAAGTTACAAAGCATGCTACAGAGATGCACATGAGTATGCACTTTCTGGAACTCCAGTCGAATTACACGTTTTCTGAATTTCATGCCGACGCAGCAAAGTCACCTGATGGCGTGTCTTATGCGGCAGTCCGGCTATCCTTTTCGGATTGCAATATTCTGCACGCAGAAACGAGCATCCTTACGCCTAAGGCTTATGTTTTACTGGTGGCTGTAACACACATAAAGGCTTCAAAACTACAGAAAGCTGACATATTTACAGACTTTCTAAGTGTAGTAAGAGGTTTAGTGCCTTTACGGAAAAAGAAATCTTCAGTAGTCAATTACCTGTACTCATGTCTGTGTGCTATGTATCCATCTAACCAACATATCGTAGTATGTTGGGTGCCAGGCCACAGAGGCCCAGTGGGAAATATGCTTGTAGACGAAATTACTACATCCATAACAACGAGAGTTTGTAACACTACCATAGCTATCCCTCTCAGAAACTTGAAGCCTTTTTTGCGCAGAATGAATAGAAACTTCTGGCGATCCATCTGGGACCGTGAAACCTCTAATAAACTCAGGCCGAGTCCCTGATGACTAGCTTACGGCAAAGGTTATACTGTGCACAAATCTGGAGGTAGACAGATCATTGAAAATTATTGTACGATATCGCTGACCTGCGTTTGCTGCAAGCTCCTAGAACATGTTGTAGCCAAGTCAATTTACACGTACATCGAAAATGTGAGCTCATTCTTTCCCAACCAACACGGATTCCGACAGCGCCTTTCCACGACAACACAGCTTCTTGGAACAACCCATGACTTTGCCAGCGCATTAAACAATAAGAAACAGATAGATGCCATCTGTCTTGATCTGTCGAAAGCATTCGACAGAGTGGTACATGCAGAATTAATTGTGAAACTGACTAATATGGGAATAAACGCGACAATAGTCAAATGGATAACCGCGTACCTCCGGGGCAAAACCCAATACGTAGAAGTGGAACACATTAAATCAAAGCCGTTGAAAGTAACGTCTGGTGTCCCACAGGGGACTGTGTTAGGTCCTGTACTATATTTAGTATATATTAATGATATTTCTCTGCAATTGACGAAGGTATCACGGTGCGACTTTTCGCTGATGATTGCTTACTATACAAAGAAATTAATAGCACAGAAGATCAGAAATTACACAGTGACGCTCTTAGGGTTATAGGAAAATGGTGTGACAAATGGAAAATGAAAATAAACGAGAGTAAAACTGTTGTATTGCGCATAACGAATAAAACAAATCATATTTTTGATTTTGATTACACAGTGAATTCTTCGGTGATTTCGACTGTTGACGTTCTGAAATACTTAGGCATACATATATCCGCGAATTTAAGCTGGTCGAACCATGTTACAAAAATATGCCAAACTGCGGAAAAGAAGCTTTGGTTCTTGCGACGGAAACTGCAGTTACCCTCACAGTCAGTAAAACTAACAGCTTATTTAACGTACGTTCGACCCACGTTAGAATATGCGAGCATAATCTGGGACCCTTATCAGTCAGGGTTAATTGAGATACTGGAAAGAGTTCAACGTCGAGCAGCAAGGTTTATTCGAACGCGTTATTGTCGCACAGATTCAGTCACCGAAATGCTCGGTTTGCTGAACTTGCCTACGCTCGCTGAACGCAGGCGCACAGCTAGATTAAAGTTCTTTTTTTCTTCTCACTAAAAAGACATTCAACATCAATAGCGAACAGTATTTGATAGCTCGACAAGGTAGAACACTACGGAAAAGCAAATATAATACTTTTCACATACCTCAGATGCACATTAACGCTTACTCATTTTCCTTCTTCCCAAGAACCATTAAACAATGGAATGAATTACCGGCGTTAACGCGAGAAAGCGTAGTGCGGAAGAATTTGAGAAAAACTTAAAGCAATATTTAAAGATGCACGCACGTATACCCGCTATTTTTGAGGAGGGGTGGTGTATGACCTCGTTTATTAACACTTCATTTATAGTCATATCGATCGGAGTATCTGTAGAATATTTCGCTTACGTATCTTCCTTGTTCGCTTATGTTCACCTATTAAAACACTATTCATGTACTGCCTTCATGTACTGTACTAATTGCCGAAATATCGCTATTGACATGTTTTACTTTTGTGCTATATGCAATATTATATTACCATGTATTGTTCTAATTGTTGAAGTGCCGCTGTGACCCACCCTGTAACGGCCGACAGGCCAACAGTATGATTAAAAAATATATATATACTTAGTTTATTAAATCGCACGTACAAAATTGGCGTTCGGTAACAAAAGCGCGACAAAATGATGTCATATTCTGTCGACTGAGAATAGGACACACAAACGATACTCCTTCTTGCCTGCTGACTGGTAGTGAACCGTGGTAGCTTGTAGGTGTGGTGAGGGGCTGTGGTAGGTGTAGTAGGTGTTAGGTGTGGTGAGAGGCTGACCGTTCTCCACGTCTTGGTGGAGTGTCCGGATGCAGAAGCTGAACGAAAAAAGCACTTTCCCTTATAAGCACCGTTGCCATTTTGCCCCAGCGTACCGATGCCATATTCCCCTGCATCCGCGATTGTTTCTTGGACAAGACTCAACTTTAGATCATAAATCAGTTTTAAATTATTTCCAATATGTAGATTTATTGCGCGTTGCAAGCCCACGATATTCGTAGCACATCGTCTCACGAGATACTGATGCTGCGATAGTAGCGACCTGTATGGCACGTGCCTCCGCGCCCTTGTTCTTCACGGCCTTGCTGAGGCAGGACTGCTACTTGTAGCCACATATTTTTGTACATCACCTCTTTATAGTATATTGTTTTTCCAAAGCATATGTCATGTATCACTCTCTATATTTATTACGAATGTATTTACGTATTTTCCAAAGAATATTTTAGGCCCCTAGACAGCCAAGTCCAGTCCCGTCTCGATGAGCGTTATTGATTTCCCAATGGCAGTATATTATCCTAGCCTAGGCGCTCTTCCGCTACTTATCCTTGCGGCAATATACTCCAATCGTCATCATCATAAATCGAAGTATTCGTGCTCCGATTTCTGCACTGATGCGTAAAAATCACATGCTGGTGTATCTTATGCGGCTGCTGATCGCTCTTTTTTCTAAATCTGACGTATTGAATCCCCTAAGTAGTATGTTCACTGCAGAAGCCTTTGCAGTACTGCCTGGGGTAAAAATCTACAAAGAAAATAAAGCTGGAGAAAGCCGTAATATTCGCAGACTCGTTAAATCTTGTAAAAGCGTTAGTGTTTACAAAAGCATAAAGATCCTTAGTAGCAAGAACTTGATTTGGTCTGGTTGCTTCACCTTGAGTAAAACGAAGCAGCGCGAAGAAGACGAATACAACAGTGGAAAACAGACACAACAGGACGAGCGCTGTACTGACAACTGCAAAGATTATTGAAAGCTCACCCAGTCTTTATAACATGTAGAAAAACACCAAAAATAACCAAAAGGTTGAAACCCATGCGTACTGCCTACAAGTAGATGTGCTTATCTAAAAAAATGATCTCATGTTTTGTTAGGCTGAGTGACACTGTACTAACGCATTTATTTCTGCTTTGTTAAAGTAGTAAGCTTCTAAAATTTCTCTTTGTCCACTTGCTCTTTGCTTGCTTCAGGAACCTGTCATTTAGCAGTGAGGTACATGAGCATTTGTTGCGATGCGCAGCTAAATGGATACTGTACCTGTTTTTGACATTGTTTTTATGCTCGCTAGCTCTGCCCTTAAAACATTGCCTGGTTTGCCCGATGTACGCTTTTCCGCAATCCAAAGATATCTCCTAAACGACGTCCAATTTCCATTTTGAAAATAGAAATGGAAAATTTCCAATTTTTCTAACGTTGCATAATTTCGGTAGTTTACAGGCAGCGGAAAACACCAAGTTAATTTGGATGCCTAGTGGCCACTTTCTTTAGAAAATAGGACACCTTGTGAACATATAGTGCTACAAGAAAATGTCTCTTTTCTTTTTCTTGCTTTTCGGTTTTTCATCCTGAGCGCTTTATTTTTTGTTGTTTCACACACGGCTGTGATGATGGAAGATGGGTACCCGGCTGTTTCTAGGCGTTCGGTCTGCTGTAGAAGGGTATGCTTACAGGATTTGCTCATTGCAACTTGAATACAGGAGATGGCTATTCACCTTTTGAGGAATTTTGAATCAGAACTGTATAAAGGAAGCCTGCCTTTCTTAGACCTAAGTTGATAACCCTGGCAAACATGGTGATTGCAAGCAAATTAAAGATTAATATCTAAGAATTGAATGTTAGTTTTATTCTGCAGTTCAAAGGGGAACTTTAGTCCCCTACCGTTCATACTAAATCTTTTCAATATATTTTTCTCTTCTTCGTCAAAGCAATAACAAGTCGCTGCTTTAGAAGAATCAGGTGGTCGTGCAGGTAGCGATAAATGCGCGTAACTAGGGAGTCAACTAAAACATCGCAAATGCATTTGTCAGTCCTAGATTAAGGTATATCGCTAAGCGAGGATTTGATGGATGAACCCATACAAATACCGGTGCGTTGTATATAAAGATATTGCCGCCATTATTCATGGCTGTTGACTAACGATAAAATTGCAAGAGCGTTATGAAATTGTCAACGCTTATGCCAACCAGCTAACTGCTACAAGGAAGTGAATAAAACAGATATTCTACATCGACACAAAACCTGTTGACGCCACTCAATTTTGCACGACAAGGTCCGCTTAGTTCGCCCACAAATTCTTTGGAACTTCTCACTTGGTAAGGTTTACTATGGGAAGCTTTTTTAGATGGCCTTGCAAAAAAAGTCCGATATGCAATTGGCATTAATTTTTTTCGGATACGCTAACCCTTGACGGGTGGTTTCGCTTATGTGTTTTGCATGTAAGGAACACTTCCAGAAACCCACATTCTTCTTTGCTAATCATCTTCTTTATTCGTTCAAGATTGAGATCTGCAAGCAGCTTGAGTGTAGCTTTTCTCTTCTTTTTTTTAATCGAATTGGACTGCTTTCAAATTCTTCGCAATTGCTTCGGTAGGTTTCTTTCCTAGCAGGGATGCTTGTAGGACGACGAACCCCCCTGCCTTGTGGGACTACAAGACATTCATGCTGGGTGATCTTTCAATAAATTTTCCAGTTATCAGTACAAAACTTGTGCTGTTGTGTGTGATTTCGATTGTTGTCTTCGTTTTCTTCTCGCTGCTTCAAGTTTTACGCACAATAAAAATCTTGTTTTCATTGAGTTTTACTGACTTTTGTGAAACATTCATCTGTCTCATAGACATGTAGTAACATGCTGGGTTGCCAGCCTCAAAGGAATCGAGGGGAATGCGTTGGCCGACCAAATCGCAAGATTATTAGAATCGCAAGGGATTAATCATTCTGCTGCTGCCCCTGACACAGATCTGAAGCATTTTTTACGAAGCGAAATGTGTAGCCACTGGCAACGCTTGGGGGATGTTAACACGAACATTAAGCTTCGCCCTCCACTACGAAAACACGAAGAAGAAATGCCCCTTTTTTGCACTCACACTTTTCTATTGACTAGCAAAGAGCCTCCAACCTGTGGTAGTTGTGGTGAGGCGCTGACCATCCTCCAGGTCTTCCTGGAGTTTTGGGAAGCTGGAAAAGAGAGGAAGAAACTTTCCCTCTCGCATACTGTTATTATGTCCCTCTTCCTACGGCTCTTTCTTGGTAAAGTACCTATTTTTGAGCACCAAGAAAACCCTCACTTTCTTGAACGAAAGTTGTGCAGCTGCGGTAATAATTCTCTAGAGCACATACCTCCAGGCCCTTGTGTTTCAAAGGCTTTGTTTGGGCAAAAGTGTTTGCTCCTTGCCAATTCTTACATCTGAGATATCTTGTCATCGGTTTGTATATCGTATTATTCTTTCGCAATCCTCCATGTTCATAGTCATTGCAGTAGTCATTATTACATCTAGACTTTACGCACATTACAGCTGCTAATTTTAGGCCCGTTTACTGCCACGTCTCATCTACTTTTCAGAATTCATCACTACAATTGGAACTCACTAATACTGGCATGGCGCTCTTTGGCCATACCTCGCACTTGCGCCACTAAATAACACACATTCATTTATTTAGTAAGTACCCGGCAAGTCCTACCAGGACGAGGTTGAACAATATGGAACTCAAAACGCCACCCCGCGGCACACAATGGCAAATGTAATGTTCGTAAGCCTCTGGTTTCTAAGAAAAAGCACCTCTCAGTCAAATAGTCCCGAATCCATTGGAACATTTGGCCACAAACTCCTACAGCCTCAAGTGAGCTCAGTATGGCCTCATGGGCGACATTGTCGTATGCTCCTTTGACACCAAGAAAAAGTACCATTGATAGACGCTTGAGGCTTTTTTGTTCTTGGACCCAGATAACGAAGTCAATAACATTGTGCGTGGATGAGCTACCTCGACGAAAGCCCGCCATAGCGTCCGGATAGATGTTAAATCACTCGAGGTACCATTCCAAGCGAGCAAGAATCATTCTTTCCGTCCCTTTGCCGACGCAGATTGAAAGTGCAATTGGACGGTGTGATAATAAATCAGGCGGCGACTTTCCAGATTTCAGAGTGGAGATCAAACGGCATGGTTTTCAATCATCAGGAACGACGCCGTTGTAGCACGACTCATTGTGGCACATGAGCAGCCATATGCCATATGTGCGTTATGTCCAAGGTGGCATAGGGCAGCGTGCGTGATGCCAACTGGTCCTGGTGACGTAGAACGCCTGCAAGTCACCAACAATGGTACCAGGCCACCAAGGATTGGGATCACAACATCACGGCTCAATGGAAGCTGAATACACCAATCTGTATTTATTGGCCTCCTTCTCTAGCGGCTATCATTACGCTTCTGGGCCTCAAATGATTTGCATAAATTCATAGCAAAGCTTTCACCGAGACTTTCCTTAGTAACAACACAGATCTCTTATTTCGATGTTAAGATAAACTCGCATTAGATTGAAATTATTTAGAAGTACCGCATTTTATTCTTATTACCATAGCAGGCTTGCCACCTGTAGTTTAGTTCTATTACTGACGAATAGGCAAAACATATTTAGTGAAAAGGCGAAAAAAGTTAGTTACTGATCAAATGTTATAAGGTTAACGCCGCATATATCGCGATTACTTTTTAATGCGATGCTTAAGAAAGTTTTGAAGTCATTACAGTGTTAAACACGGTCATAAAATCTCGGCCTACCTCAGCATGCATCGCCACAATCAAACTTCAAAAATCCTGCACAGTTTAGTACTCATAATTAGTTGTGGATGGAAGAAAACAACCTGTGACTTCAAACATATTTTCCTATTCAAACGAAATCGTCTGTACTTATCAAAAGTTTTTAGTGGTGATCTTCTTCACTACTAGTGTTTTGCCCCGCGAGGTGTAGTCTAGCTTCAATCGTACGACCTTAATTGATGTCGCTACTCATTGGTTTTGAAGCGCGTTTCATCCTTGCCTTCGCGACCATGTGAATTTACTTTTGCTCAGCACTGGCCATGTATATTGAAAGTCTAGAAGGCACAGCGCCTTAGAAACCCCGGTTGGACGTGATTGGTGGAAACGCCGCCGGCGACGATGTGATGTTGTGCCGCGAGCATTAGTGATTTGCGTGTCGCCGACTATAGGTTAGGTTAGCGTAAAAGGCGTTAGGCAGTGCTGGTGTACTCTCACAGCAGTTGCAAGAGCGTCAAGCGTCGCCGGCGGCGTTAAAGCCAATCGCGTTCAACCGCTGTTGTTAAAGCGTTGCGCCTCCTAGATTTTCAATGTATGCACCGCAGCCGCGGTGTAAGATATATTGAGGTGAGGACGCTTGCCAGGTGTGATCGACCATACAAAGTAGCACAGGCGCATGCACGTCGGTCTGGTGAGGGCCGCGGATATCTATCTGTCTCTATTGGGCACGCCAAACAGCCAGACCAACGGGAGCAACCGTCAATACCACCTGCCCTCTTTGATGCATCTCTGTATGCCAACTGGACTCCGCCGAAGAGAGGCGACTCTGCTTCATCGTGTATGGCTAGGGGTGGCTTTCACGAAATCTTACTCATTTCGCATTGAAATGGCCGACAACGCTCTCTGCAATGCCTGTCTTTGCGAGGAGACGCTGGAACATATCCTGTGCGACTGTCCTGAATAAAATGTTCAGCGACAGTCCCTGGCATCTGTTCTAGCGCACCTTGACACTAGACCATTCTCCCTCGAAGCGATTTTCACATGCCGCCGACAGAAGACATCGCAGCTGAAGGCGACGAAGGAACTACTTCGGTGTTTGAAAGAGACGGGATTGGACAAGCGGCTGTGACAGTGATATCACGTACCACGCAGGAGTGATGGACTTTAACGGACTATGTGTGTATTGCGCTATGTGCTCTCTCTCTCTCTCTCCTTTCCCCATCTTTCATCCCCCCCATCCCGCTCCCATGTGTAGGGTAGCATACCGGTTAAGCTAAATTGGTTAACCTCCGTGCCTTTCTTTCTCCACTTTTTCCTTCCTTTCTTCCAGGGATTGGTCTTTTAAGGGTGTCGATAATTTTCTTCTTCTCATTCAACTTTTTGCCAGCGCCCAATGTAGAACACGTGAACCATTCTTACATATTACATACAGTTCAACAGAAGAGAATGGTGTTTGTGTTACGGATAAATAAAAACAATCGTAATATTTGTCACTTTTATTTTTTTGTAGTTTATCCTTCTTTCAAACAAATCGTGAGGCAATATATTGGGAAAGGTACGATCCAAATATAAATGTCACTGCACAGTCCACCTTCAGCCTTTTTTGTTGCAGATATCATTGATGTTTTTGGAGTTACCTGATGGGAAAAAGTAATAACATTGAAATATGAAACGAACAAGAAAAGAAGACCTCATTTCTTTCAACCGGCACATTTGACTGACTCGTAACTTCCAAATACATCTGTTCTAGCATCCATGAGGAGACGTGGATAATGATACATTCAGGTACTAAAAGTGTTACACATCAATATCCAGCGAGTGCTTCAATTTATAGCCCGAAATGTTCTACTGACATCCAGGAATTTTGCATGCAGGCTATTACTAAACTGTACTTTAACTTTCCGCAGTCTTTCTTCAGAGAAATAATTTTTTATTTAATCTAATTTGCAAGTTGTTTCTATTCAGCGTGCTTCAAAAGTTTTGTAAGCAATTTCCACATCTCATAAAAAATAGCGCTCTGACAATTGCAACATTTGCCTCATATTGTTTGCCTCACGTTAGCGCCTATCGTCAAGTCCACTTCTGTGCACATTTTAGGTTACTTTTACCATAACGTTTCCACTCCAGGAAATACCAGCATTAAAACTGCAGCATATATGTAATTTATCATCTGTGGGAGGTAGCTTTCTGCAGGACAATTTCGTCATGCAGCTTTCACTTTGCAAAGCGTAATGGAAATGTGGTTCATCTCTGGGTGACCTCCCCTCACAGTAACACAATTCCGCGAAACAGCATACAATATTTTCTAATATAATTTAAATACACACACAATAAGGGCGTATCTCGACGACAAGACCGCAGGAGAAGACAAATGCGAGCTTTGCCTTCGTGTTTGACTAATGTAGAATTTAAATAAGGTAATATAGTTGGATTTCGGAACAGGTGCATCACGAGCCTTAGCACGTCGCAAATACCAACAAGACAATCGTTTAGGCTAACTAATGTTGCTGACTTTCCTGTTAATACATCATACATCGTCAACATTAGAGTGAAAGTAGCTGGCTAATAACTAATCGCGGGGATAACGTCTAATTCAACTTTTAAAGAAATCTAAAAAAAATGTTGTGTGTATTTATCGCATTTTCGCGTCTAGAATGAAAAAAAAATGCGGTTGAAGTAAAACTTGAAGCAATAAACAACGGGCGAGAAGGGGAAGCCTTTTCTTACAGCCATTATGTAGACTATGGGACCCGTCTATGTTAGGAAAACAATTGCTTTCGATGGCACCACTCATATTAGTCTCCCCACTGTGCACATCTCTAGGGCCAGGAATGCGTCGGAACAAAGGGTAATGTGAGAGCTATAATAGTGAATGTAGCGGGGAACAAAAAGTAGTCGTTAGCTAGGGGAGGGAAGGCGAACTTCAGGTTTTTTAGTTGGGCTAGCAAATACAGAAGTCCAAGCAAGTACAAGCACCGTTCACGTGAATTCGGGATCTGTAGATAAGGTTGGCGTCATTTTTGAAGGCAGGTGTTCCCATATTCACAGCTAGTCTCGCATAACTTGTCTTCTGGAAACACGAAGCCCACCAGATTACCAAGCTTTGCTTGGCATGATGTTTTTTCATACCTGCAGTTCCACCTAAGTACTTGCAACACTGCTGTCCCTTCTAGTGGTATTATAATACCATTATAATACATTTATAATATTATAAAGAAGCAAATATATTTGCTTCTTTTAGGCATTTCTAACTTATACACCTGACGCACGGGTGAACCAAAGTCCTTGGATGTAAACACCTTTGTTTTCACTGAACGACTCATTATGAAAAGGTGTTTCACTGGGGACAGGCAGGTCATACCGGTTTCCTTTATATTTTTGCAGAAAGCGCCGCAACCAAACAAAAGGCACTGCTTCTTTAAATTGAAGGTGAAAAACGCTAAGAAATTGTGCACCTGGTCAATGCAAAAAAAAAAAAAGAAAAATCATGGCGCATAAAAGGGTTGCCGCGCCATCCTAATCGGCATATTTGTTGTTACCAGTATGGCATTTTGGTTAGTATGAAAATAAAATTTTCGTTAAGCTACAATGGGCGATGAGCGAACTGGCTGCTAGAGCTGGTATTGCGCTTCAGTGCCATCAGTCTTGAACGCACCTGAGCCGTCTGATATAGACGCGTGCTCTAGACAGGCATTGTGTAGTGCTACGGCTTGCTATATGCGCACGCTCAATAGCTATCAATGAGAGCACCATGGCTACCAGCAACTCTTCACGCGCCACACGTGAAGGCACACCGCTCACACATTCTATAATAGTTCACTGTAGCGGTGCGCCGATAAAACTATATGGTCGGAGAAAACCCGCGGACAAAGTTTCCTGAGGCGAGTACGGGGATGCGACGGTGGCGACATCTGCGACGGAGCCACTTCCACGCATTTGAGATTATGGCCACAATAAAAGTTTAATACGGGACCAAATAAGCGTCTGGTAACTGTTCGAAAGAATTTTGGAAGCAATGATTCGCACATTGTCTTGACAACGCGCTTGTGTTGATGGACTGCGCACAAGGCCACGCCTTCATGCTTCATATCTCCTTTTCGGCAAGCGAGCCTTGCCAGAAAATTATACTGCTTTTTCATGTGGATTCTCATGTGAATGGTTTTCTAGTATACGACCTTTAGTTCAAGGGACTGCGGAATGCCCGTTGGTCACGGGTATTGGATACCCACCATTCGCATCACTATTTCGTACTCGCCTGTGCTGTTGGCTCCATACAAGAGAGCTGCCAAGAAAACTATCTGTTTTTTTCTTTCTTTTTTGGCATATACAGTCTCCATGCCGAAGCGATGGCTCCATGCTCAGGTTTGTCTTTTTTTTGCCAATATTCTTAGCTTCACCAATTTGTCCTCAGCAACACGGATTTGTTTCTAACAGGTCCACGTCCACGGCTGTAGTTACTCTATCACAGCTTATCCTATCTGCTCTTCATAACCATAATGTTGCTGTAAGCGTATTTATAGACATCAAAAAAGCTTTCGACACAGTTTCACACTCCATTCTTTTAATGAAACTGGAAGCATATGGTGTGCGTAGCGGGGCCCTTGAATTCTTTAAAAGTTATCTTTCTTCACGACAGCAGCAAGTTGTCCTCAAACAGTTCAAGTCTGCATACCAAACTGTTACGTGTGGTGTACCCCAGGGGTCAGTTCTGGGACCGCTTTTATTTTCGCTCTTTATTAATGACCTCCCCAATGCAATACAGTGTTCTCAAATTTTGATGTATGCGGATGACACTGCACTTATCTTTACTGGCAACTCACTTGAGTCAATAGAAAATCCTATTAACAATGAACTCCAACGTATCTCGACCTGGTTTCGTAATAATCATCTAACTTTAAACACTGAAAAAACTAAATATGTTATTTTTCGTTCAAAACAAAAGTGTATTGAATTAAGTGATTTTTCTATATGTGTTGACAACAATGTTATTGATAGTGTGTCTTCTTTTAAATATTTAGGGTCATGTTCGACTGCCACTTGTCTTGGAAGGAACAGGTGTACAGTGTGTGTAAAAAGGTTGCGTACGGTTGTTTTACCTTGTCTAAGGCACGGCGGCACTTTCCACCTGCTATTCTTAGATCACTGTATTTTTCATTATGTCACAGTCATCTCAGTTATTGCAGTGAATCATGGGGAATCACATACAAAACGTATTTAACACCATTGCTAAGACTACAAAAACGTGCCTTGAAAACCATGGGATTACCTTCTTCGAATAGTTCTAACAATAACATTTTTGACGCAATGCAAATCATGTCATTCACAACCTTACGCGATTACAAAATAGCTCTTATGGTTAATAATATTATAAATACCAACTACCCCTTACCTCTTGGTGCATTCAGTATTCCCGTCCGCAACACTAGACAAGCCAGCAATGGCAATTTTAACCTTCCTATTTGCCATAATGCGTACGGAGAAAGACGAATAGAATTTACAGGAGCGAAAATTTGGAACTCGTTGCCAATTGAAGTAAAGCAAGCTAGGAATTTCAAACTGACATGCAAGAAACATTTTTTGGGAATGGAAGCAAGGCTACAAAGTTAGTTTTTCTTCAATGTGTTTGTGATTGCTGTCCTATATGTTATTTTGTATTGGACCGCTTACTAGCCTCATTGGCTATCGGTCCAAATATCTGTGTATACATTTTGTTTGTGTTACTCAATAAAGACTTCTTGATTCTAAGCGTTCGTGCAGTCATGACCAAGAACTATATTTTCTCGAGTGGACATTTGTTACCAGAAAAAAAAAATTTCGAACGACACAGACTCTTTCGTGTGATGAAATAAATAAACATTGACGTCCTAGTTATGCTGTTCTTCATTCGTTTATTCAAGCAGGACCAGCATCATTGCCTTTTTGTTTTTTTATGCCTAAAGTGGAAATTTCGTAGGTCACAACTTGAAAGTAAAATAGAATAACATATTTGAAGCGATAATAATAAGTTGGCTGCACTACAGAATGGAAACAATACATGCATAATATAAATGCCATATCCTCAGTCGGCAACCACAAAGTGGGGTCCATAATTGCGCTTGTAACTTGGTTAGCTTACAATAATATCAGTGGAAGGCAGGTCCTGTATAACTTTGTACAGACGAACGTACACACAAAAGACATAATGCTGACACATTTTTTCAGAGAAGGTCTTCATAGCGCGTGCATGCGGCAAGAGTAGCACTTCTAATCGCAGATTGCCTACGTAAACAACTCGAAGAAAAAAATAACAGCGAAATAAATTTACCTCGCTACATAGCACAAATATTTTGAATTCCTTAATCTTCTGCATTGCTTGTGTCTCACACTGAGTGAGTGGCTCAATCAAGTAATTCCCCAATGAATTCTGGAAAATTTATGTAAAAACAGAAAAAATTGCTTACCCATGCATGTGCTTACGCAAACTGGACACAGATGAAAGCCAGATCTACCTGCGCAATTTCCGACTTGACGGCGTATGCAAGTGCCGTTGGAGGTATCATGAATCCATTTCCAGGTTTTACCTGTACAACTATCTGGTACAGCAGTGCACCTTGGCTTCTTGCCTTTTTGTCCTGGAACATAAAGCAAATTCGCACTAGCTGCAAAAAATTTTATTGTAAATTGGAGTGTGACAGCGCTGACAAGTATTATCGCCAGGAAAAATTTGATCCGCCAGGAATCGACTAGTATATAGCGAGGAAATTTGAGCACGTGCATAGACGAAATGCGAAAGGGACGGGAAAGGACTCTGACTTGTTTTGTTGGGGCTATGTCTTCTCTTATAGTGTATTTAGGTTCCTGAGCCTTCACTTATGTGTTTCTTCTTTGGGCTGCTGAGCACGAGGTCGCGGCATCGAATCCCGGCCACGGCAGCCGCATTTCGATGGGGGCGAAATGCGAAAACACCCGCGTACTTAGATTTAGGTGCACGTTAAAGAACCCCAGGTGGCCGAAATTTCCTCCACTACGGCGTGCCTCATAATCAGAAAGTGGTTTTTGCTCGTAAAACCCCATAATTTAACGTTCCTGCTTTGCATTTTATTTTGGCCCTTTGCTGCAACACCCTCTGAATGAGGCTAACAGTATTTTCGAAATAAATAAATAAATAATAAAAAGCTGCGCCATATGGAAACAAGACATTATGGTAGACTCAAGCTCTTCACCAAGACAACGTGTTTTTTTTTTCTTTTCACGAACCTGAGCAGGCGCATTCATTTTCTACAACTAAATACTACGGTATGATACATAACGGCCGCTGTAAGTATTTTATTTTTCCTCGTGTTTCTTGCATTGCTTACTTGTACCGCGTAGCGGGCGATTACTGATAGCGAGCTATAGAAAGGGGGTAATGGCGAATAATACAAGGAATATACAAAAAAGGACAACTAGCCATGCGTTGGATGGAAAATCTAAGGCTCCGGGAGAAACAGGCCAGCTAAGCCGCTCGCACTTAGCAATATTCATAACTTTATCTGCTATATGGGCAGCTTAACTTGCCTCTTTCGTCGACACTGATTTATGTTATAAATTCATCTTTGTCACGGGCACGTATGCAGAGTGTTTCAGAAAACTCGTGCCATGCCTTAAAGGTCCACGTTTGCGTTAGTGGAATGAAACCAGCTTACTTGTTTTCCCATTCGTCTTGAGCTACTAACAGTATATTTTACTACGGGCATAGGCCTTCTGCCCACGACACGCAGATAGAAGATATAAACTTATTTATTTATTTATTTATTTATTTGTACTTACTGTCAATCCCAATAGGGATTATAACAAAAGGGCAAGTGCAAGGAAAGAAACAAAGAAAAAAAAACATACAGCATGACACAACCAAATCTCGCGCATTTGAAGGCTGTAAGACATACATCAAAATCTACAAAAGTAAATAGCACAGACAAATGACATAGGCACTTGGCTTATATGAGGACGAAGGCAAAAACATCCCAATTTTTCAAATTCAGATCACTTTCAATTAGTTTAGAGAAACGAACTAAAGATGTGCTACTCGCAATGGAGGGGGTCAGGTTATTCCGTTCTCTGATCGCCAGAGGACGGAAAAACGAGATATTGAGGGCATCTGCAAAGAATTTCTGAAACGCAAGGGTAGAGTAATGTTTCTGGTGGGTATTTCTTTCTGTAGATTCGCTAATATAATGGGATATGTGTATATTTAGGTGGTTGTATACATTACCTTTGAGCGTGCCAATCCCGCGCGGTTTTTATGGTTAGTATTCTAGCCTTAAGATATATAGAAAAAGGCGATATGCTATAATCACACTCGTCATCTCCGATGCATAGGCATCCACCACCAAAACCTTCTTGCCCTTGCAGTCGGTCTACAGCAACAACGATGACAGGTTAAATAACTGCCATGCATAATTTCTCGCATATTTGTTGCATCTATTTGCCTTTTGGCTTAAACGGAAAGTTATCTCCGCAAATCTGGAAGTCAATATCATTGTAATTGATTCTTTTCGCAACAATGCCCTCTTACAACATATTGGTAATAGGCCGCACTCATATTTTTATCCAGCACGGAACATGCTTCGAACGTTATAATTGCCTTTCCCGAGCTACAGGGAGAAAGTAGACCCGGCCTGGACTTTCGGAGATAACGTATGCTACTTAAGCGTACCACGATTGGCGTGCAACAGTGAAATTTCATCTGCAGACGCCAAGTCACTATTTCTGGTATTGCTGACCACGACTTGTTTGAATCACCTATACGTATACGCAGATGAGTCTTTCAAAGTAGATGAACACCGCTGCGCAGCTCTATTCAATATTTCCTTTCAGAGGTACACCTGGCCTCGCCATCAGGACTGCATATTCTCGACGACGTTCTTGGAAGGCATGGCAATAGCTGCTGATCCACGCAAGCTAAACACTTTTGTTGGCCAAAATGTGGTCCTCGTTATGGATTCAAAGGCAGAGTTGCAACAACATTGTCATGGTCTATCGTTAATCAAGTCTCCGCGCAAATAACTAGCCCTCGTGAATGCGCTCGGCAACAAAGACTTCACAGCAAAGTTTAAGTGGATTCTCTACCACAGTGCTAATACTGGCAATGGAAAATCTGGTGCTCATGCAGGCGCAACGCCCTATCATCTTCCTACATTCAAGGCCCAACAGAGTATTCAAGTTATAAAACCTGGCACTCGTTCTCACTTTCGGTGGCTTTGGGTTCCGCCACATATACCCTGCGTCACGAAGAGATGTCGTTGAGAGGACGCGAAACTTCTTTATCGAATAAGAACAGGATCTTCTCATACACCAGCCTGGTTATTACAGACGAGACGCACAGATTCTCCGAAGTGTGTGGCATGCGACAAGATAGGAGGCATTGGGCAATTTATATCATCCTGCTCAAGGTAGCGAGATAAATAGGATAGTATCCTAAAGAATGTGTAAACGACGCACTTTCCGCATTCCTGCCTGCAGCAACTTGCATGGCCAGAAGAGTCAGGTGCAGCCCGCAAAGAAGCTTCATGCGTTCTTATTACATTCTTTGGTGAGACTGGTTTCATTTACTTGTCCCGAAATACATCCGTGATATTGTAAGATATATTGGGGCAGAGAAATCCCTGGCTTTGATCAACAGGATAAATCTGCCTGTTGCTACAACCCACACCCATAATTGATTCATCTACATTGTTGAAAACTTTTTATCCTTTCGTGTCGCGTACAGCGTCATTGTAAGCATGTTCAGGGGCATTAATATAACGTCGCTTCAGCGCCTAGCGATGTTGTATTGTTTTAAGTCCCGTGAAGATATTTTGCATCTCAAGAGTATAAATTAAAAATTATTGTATTCTCACCAAAAATATTATTTCCGTTTGGGTCAATAGCTATGCAACTTCCCTGTAAAGAAGATTTGTTCAAAGTGATACATTTATACTTTGGGAAATATTTTTTTTTTTTGTTGTTATATACCTCAGCTCATAGTACAAAATTCTCTGAGTTGCACAGGAGGACCGCCAAGACCGCCAAGACAGTCGCATGCTCGTAACACAATCGTGAATTTCACTAAGCTTCGGATGGCTTAGCTGAAATGCCCTGTGGACTCGTATTCAATAATTTTGCTTCCTTAACACCACGACCTTATCCGATAACGAATTTCATACCCTCCTTGAGCCGATCGAGGCTCTTTCGCAGCTTAGAGGGAACCGTGTTATGCCTAATACGGTCGGAGGTCTCCTGATGTGTTTTTTTTTTCCCTTCCTCGGGTGACGTAAACATTCCATACTTACGATGTGATGTAAACTGTTGACTACGCTCAACTGAGATTGCAGAGTGGATTAGTGGGCTCAACGAGAACATTCGGTAGAGAAGCCTGTAATAAATAGACTCAGCCAGGACTTTTCACCTCCCGGCTAAAGGGAAATGGTGCCTCATTAGCGCACCAGGTGTTGCGTGAGGGGAGAGGGCATCTCCGAGAGGCCACGTCACCCTCGTTCTCATTCTCGGAAGCCCGTGCGCGGTCCATTCCCTGTTCCATTCCCGGTCCATTCCCGGTCCACTCTAGGACAGTTTGACATTGCAACCAAATTTTGAAATCTTCATAAGTTCTATCTGATTTTTTTCAGAATCTACAGTAATATGCTTTATAAAGAACGCAGGCCCTTTTTGGGTGCCAAATGCGATCACGTTATTGAGCATATTTTACATCTAAAAATTTCTTAAATAACACGCTTACAATAAAGTGCCACACCGAATTTTACGCAGGTTCAGTGACTTTCTCACAATGAAATTAACATTTACTAAATCAATTTAGCGTGCACTAAAATTAGCATAAAAAGCGACACTGCTCCGGCTTCAGAGTGAGCCCTGATGACTTGATGGCCTCTAGTACTCATTCAAGCCGTATAAAGTGGTCATCAAAATCCTGGTGAAGACAACGATGTCACTTGAACCTTGCTAATACCGTGCCCATTGCACGCTAGGACGTTGCAGGTGCCGTGCAAAGTCCGAATGGCATGATGTAGAGGCCATGCGGCAGGAAGTCCGTGCCAGTAGCCAGTTTTGAGATCGATCGATGAGAAATAATCAGCGTTGCAGAGCTGGTCCAACGCGTTGTCAATCCGTGGGAGCAGGTGTACGTCCTTCTTCGTGATCTTTTTGAGTCGACGATAAACCACGCAGAAATGCAGCGTTCTCTCCTTTTTCTTGCCCAAAACTACAGGTGACGCCCACGGGCTCTTCAAAGGATGGATAATTTCGTCACGTAGAATTTTATCGACTTGTTGCTTTATGGCTTCTCGTTTAGGCGTCGAAACTCGGTACGGACTCTGACGGAGTGACCGACCGCATTCATCGGTTACTATGCGATGCTTAGCAAGTGGTGTTTATCGAATCCTCAATTACATCAAAATGCAGTCTTTGTATCGTCAGAGACAACTTTTGAACTGTTGCTACTTGCTCATTGGCAAACTCCGATTGATGTCGAAGGCTGGTTTGAGAACTATAGCCGTAGGGGTAAATGTGGCAGAATTCGAGAGGACAATCGAATGGAGAGTTTCAACCATTTCATCGACATATGTGAGCGTCGTTCCTCTTCTGAGGTAATTGTTCTCCTGGCAGAAGTTTGTCAGCCTTACTTTTACTTTTCCCCCATGCACTCGAGCGCTTCCTCTTGCGACACAAATTTCGCGGTATAGCAGTAGTTTTTGGCCGCTTTCGGTGACGCCTTCTAAGTGTTCCGATGTTTACAGTGAGTGAGTGAAAACTTTATTGCAAATGTCCGGCGATTTGGGCGGGGTGGGGCCATAAGCACCCCAGCCTAGGTGACGGCCTCGAGTCCTTGGACTCGGGTGGCTTCCCCGGCGTGCCGGACGGCCCACAGTTGATCGGCGAGGTCGTGGCTGAGCAGGGCCGCCTCCCAACGCGCCCCTCGGTTCGAGACAGCCTTTTCTATCCCGTTCGTCGGGGACTCCTGCTGCTCACTACCGGTGCATGCCCACAGCATGTGCTGCAGCGTCGCTCTGGCTCCACACGCTTTACAGCCGTCGGACGGATAAACGTCGGGGTAGCAGAGGTGAAGGATCGCCGGGTTAGGATATGTGTTTGTCTGCAATTGCCCCCAGGCGACCACCTGTTTCTTGTTTAGTTTGGCGTGCGGGGGGGAGTATTTGCATCTGTTCAATCTGTAGTGTTGCGTGATGTCTCTGAAAGTGGTCATGCGATCCCCCACGTCCACTCCCGCATCGCTCTCGCGGTGGGCGAGACGTCGGGATTGCCAGTGGGCGCCGCTGCTCGGCATGTAAGTCCTCGAGCCGTGGCATGGGCCATCTGGTTTCCCGGGAGCGGAGGGTCCGTGTGGGCGAGGGTCCATACGAGGAAACTGTCGTTTTTGCGGCAAATATTGCCCTGCTCAATTTGGAGAATGTGGGCCGCTTCCCGGGAGATGCGGCCGCTAGCGTAGTTGCGTATCGCTGGCTGCGAGTCGCTTATTATTACCTCGGCATCAGTGGTGGCTACCGCGAGGGCTATCGCTGCTTCCTCGGTCGGCTCCGTCTCTTCCGTGCGTATCGTCACGCTCGCGACGCAAGTTCCACTGTAGTCCGTGATTGCGACCGCGGAACCACGTCGCCGCTCGTAACGGGCTGCATCTACGTAAACAGTTTCTTTGTCGCTGCCGTATTTCTTTTGTAAATCTCGCGCGCGCCTATTGCGCCGGCCAACGTGATGTGTCGGGTGCATGTTCTTGGGCAACGGTGAAACGGCGATACGCTCACGAATCGGTGTGGGTATCGCAACCTTTTCGCCCTGCTGTGTGTGGTAGCTGATGCCCAGCGTCTCGAGGATGTGTCGTCCGGCTCTGCCTTTTGACAAACGCTCCTACTGCGCGACGTTGTGCGCTTCTATTATCTCGTCTAGGGTATTGTGTAAACCCAGTTCGAGAAATTTATCCGTGCTGGTATTGATCGGCAATCTATGGCACGTTTGTACGCCTTGCGGATGAGGCGGTCTAGTTTAGTTCGTTCGGCCACCTGCCACTTGAGGTAGGAGGCCACGTGCTTTATGTGACTGGTTACGAACGCCTGTACCAGGCGGATCGTATTGCTTTATTTGATTCCACTATGCTTGTTCGTGATACGTTTCAGTAACCGGATCGTTTCATTAACCGCACGCTCTAATCTGCGTACGTTTCGCAAGCCCAGGTGCAAGCCCAGTAACCTAATTTTTACATTCCGAAGGAAATGATGATACGGTTGCGAGATGGGATACTGACTTGATATTCAGGCAGACTCAAGGCATCGTGACTCAGAGAGCTTTCCGCCGATAACACATGGACTTCTGATAGTGTTATAAAGTTCGGCTTCAGGTCGATGATTGGGCCGGGTTTGCTCAGGAAGTGCATGCATAGAATCGAGTCTCGCGAACACTGTTCAAGGACAACGAGCGTCGCAGGGCAGGTCCTGTCATGAAGTGTAATTTTTGATGTGTAGATTGCGGTCAGCGTTATCAGGGATTTTTCACCTGTCTGAAATTGAGGGCAGTCCCAACTAGTACTCACTTTGTTCAGCTTAACAGCGAATATTCACCTGATGACGGAGTAGCCGGCTCCAGCGTTTACAAGCGCTTGGACTTCGTGGCCGTCGAGACGCACGTCGATGTCTGTGGTTCGCTGCCTTCCGTTGCAGTTAGGTCTTGGCGTCTGATCACGGCTGCATCGCGTTGTCCTAATGACGCCACGTCGGTTAGTCAGGTCTTCTGTATTGGGCATTTTTCAGTCTTCGAGGTTTCAATTGGGTAGCGCAGTGTACTTGTTAGGCCGTCAAGAAGTTCTCTTCGGCGACCTCGTCGATGTCAGAGAATTTTCGGCATTTCAATTTCCCTCTTATGCAGGTTTTAGTTTTCCGGATACGGGCTTGCGGATCAGCCACGCGCTGGTCCTGCGTATGGTCGGCGCTGTGGCGACAGATAGCGCCCTGGTGACAGCAAACGCGAAGGATGTCGGGGCCTTCACTGCTTTGCGGCGATGACAAGTGGTCGTTCGCCAAGCTATGGCCGCAGCGCGTTCACGGTGAACCCTCGTAGCCCCACCTCGCTGTATGGGGACCGGTAGTGCATGCCGCCCACTTGTCTGTAGTGATAGTCACGCGGGAAGTGGTTGGGAACGCTCCATACGCCTCTCTTCCTCGAGTGACGGGCTGGCGGTAGTTTATAGGATGTTTAATATAACTTTTATAGAGCGCTGTATATCTCCGTATAAATTGTAATATTATTCTGCACATTTCTATGCATAGAAAAATTAGCATACCGATATACAACATAGCGAAATATTTGTTGTAAGAAATTTTAGAAAATCGTGAAAATTATGTCCAATTTAATGCTGTATACCGAATTCACTCGGAGGAAAATAGGTGAGTAAACTCACTAATACTTCAATACACAGACTCTGGCGTTTGTGCCATTACTTTTGATATCGCGCTAGTAATATGTGGTGGTTCAGCAGGCACCTCAAGCATATTTTTTTATAATATTAACTTTTTTGCCTTTTCTATTGACCTCTAGGCACACTTTCAACATAGCCGAAGATGTTGTCCATCGTGTAAATTAGCCTTTTGCTATTCGCATGCTTTCTATATTATCGAGGTTCGAAACAAATACCATGTGAATCAAGGTGAGTCCTAACAGACACACATTTCCCATTATAGCTTCATAGCAGGAAGTCAATTTGCGAATGGATATAGGTGATAAAGGTTTCGTTGTTGTATAAGTCGATATCGCTGGGAGCGCATTCATGGTAAACTGCGAAAATCGAACTCAGGCAGCGGCCAAACAAAACGAGCACTAAAATCTACGGCATGTCACAATGAGTCGGCACGGAGGAACTTGGCTAACTTTCATTGGAAAAATTTAGGCGCACAAGGGGTATCAAAAACTGCCGTGAAAATACTGTTGTCTACTCAGCTAAACGCGTCACGGATGAAGCGTGATATATTTGGATAACCTCTGACGCAGCTGGGCACAAATAATAAAGATAAGCAAGCACTTCCGATTGAAATTATACGTACAGCGACTATGGAGAGATGGCAGTTAAGTCGATACTAAAATAACTGCAATAGCATAGGCCTGAAGATCAAGCATTGTGATCTTTAGAATCTCTTACCCTCCGGTGATGATGCGCCAGTAGCAGATGCAGGTGTCGCCTCTTTCTTTGCAGCAGATGCCTCTCCTGCATGACAATAAGTTTTGGTGATTTTATGGTAAATCTACCGGATTGCAGCTTACCACATTAGAGAGGCGGTGCATTTTATACGTTTCGCTCTCACGACAAAGCTGTTGCACAGCATCTACCCTAATGCGTAGGACTATACGGTTAGTCAATTGAAAAATTTATCGTATAGCCAGCAAACCTCTGTCCCAATACAAGGCTAAATTCTCAGTTTATGCGCTTAGTGTGCGTGGTTAATAGCTGCCGTCCAGTGCACAGGGAGATATGACCCATGACCCATTATCCGCGATAAAGATAGGTCGACACAAACCATTTTATGAACCCGTCATGTTTATCGTTATTCTCCACAACCTATACGTAGAAAAGAGGCGTTAAAACTAGGCCTTAAATGCCGAAGTCTATATTAAAGAGGGGTAGCAACCAGCGTGGAACGTTCTGTTAAGCGGGTGACAGTCAGCTTGAAAGGTTACTAATGGGGACCCTAAAGTCCCTAGATCGGCTTTTGCCAAGTAGCGACAAGTTCCTCCTCTCCTACCACGCTTTCCCTTGCGGCTCGCTTCGGCGGCTTTCTTCGTGTCGCGCTACGGTGGCACGGTCTTACGAGCTATATGCAGACCAACTGCACGCATTTGAAGTCACGGCTTTGCTGTGAGAGGCGGTAAAGAAAAATGGCAAATGAGTTAGGCACTGACAAGAAGGGAAACGTGCCAGTAATGTGTTCCAGCTCTTCTTTACGTGCTGTTTTTTCGTAGACGGTCCGAGCCGTGAAACAGCGTAGTCGTAGTGCGGCTCCCTAGTTCGCGAGAGGACAGTGCGCGCGCGCATCTTTGTATATGCAGAGTGTTAGTGCAGATGTCTCGATCAGCCACTCGTACGTAGTACAATTCAGAGCTGTGCCTGCAGCTTTGCACATGACGTGTGCTATTGCAGATATTTGCAACGATCACTCACCCGCGCAACAACTCAGAGCTGTGCCTGAGCACTCGCGTGCAAGCGGTGCAAACTTATTTTCGTACTTAGTAAAGAGTGCGCATAGCTCTTCCCCGTCCTTGCTCGCCATCCCCAGTCGCTCCCCTTGCCATATTCTCCCTATCCCTTGTATTTCTACCGGCCGTACCTCGTGTGCGCTAAACCTCAGACAGCAACTGCCGCGCCTGGCAGCGTCTTTTCCTTTCCTTTTGTACTGTAATAAAACCACTACAGAATCTCCTGTATGTTGCTGTTTAAATATTGAACAACAGCTGAACTACGTAAATTTAAGTAGGATATCTCACTGCGCGGTTACGCGTCATTCGCGCTCAGGAACCAACCTACGATCACAAAGCCAAATTTGCCATTCGTAGCCGAATCTGGTTTCCGCTATTCAAAATAATGCTTGGCTTTTCGAAACATGCATTGCGCCCGTACCTATGCTATGTGTCCCTTTAACATGCGTAAATGATTGTCTTCAGGCGAACAATAAAACATTGCAGCAGCAGGTGGCAACAAGCGTCCAGAAAGGTACGCTGACTTCCAGCAAACAGAGACAAATAAGCAGTCACCTTCGCTGATACTCTGTAGCCGACACAATTGCACAAGCAGAAAAACAAGCGTGTTCGCGCAGTCGGACTAAGGAGCTGGACTGGCCCAGCAAGAACATGGCGGACGGAAGCAGCTCCCAGCCAGAAGCAGGCGTTGTCCAAGAAAGTGCGTCGACGGAGCCACAAACTTTTCAGTACTTAGCTTTTATTGGTCATGCAGGGACTTCAGGGTACCCAAAATGAAAGAATGCGTCATAATGAATTATTAAGCTTACACTCACAGTCGTTTCCCCTCGGTAGGCTATAGCGGCAGTATCGCGTTGCTTAAGCCACGTCGTGCATCGCTGAAACAACTTATGGGGAACGTCTATAAAGTCGAACTGTCGAAGTTGTGAGTAGAATTATAGACTGGTCCACGTGTTTCGGTGTGCATGTATTCAACAATGCAGATATGCACATGACGGTCAACTGTTAGAGGGAATACGCGAGCACGTGTCTCTTGCTCCGTGCAGCGCCATATACGGGAAGCGGCGAAAGCCGTGCGCATGCGCGAACCGTCACAGGTGCAGCGCATGCCGCACGTCTTCTGCTACCAAACAGCCCAATCGATTTGCTTGCGCGTTGCCGCCTTGCCGTGCGATCGCACTTCAAGTGGATCCTACTCAAGGAAAAACATTTAATTCCTCGCGTGATCACCTATGAGACGAAGAAAGCACATAAGTAAGCTCACTTCTAGTGAAGTGAGGTAGAATGCGAATTATCAGGAGAACTATGTTCCAGAGAACCGTATTACTGGACATGCCAATAAACATTGCTGCGCTGCTTCTAGCGCGTGCATTTTGCGGATGGAAGCACATTCACAACACCGTCGGTAACCGCAAAATCTTCTGTATGTATTCGATAATATACGTAAGTGTCATTCCCTCACTATCGTTTTGGAAGAGCGATACTTTGGATTAACAGTAGAGACTTTAACGTTTCCTGATTCTGCAGTGGTAGCTCTACACAGCGTTTCGTATCGTCCAGCAACTCGACACACTGAGCGCGTTGTGGCCAAAAATCACTCAAACATGCCTGGCTCAGCGGTTCGCAAAACAAACTGCGATGTCACTCGTTTCGTTGAGGCAATCTCGACGCTCCTTCGACGAAGTGAATGTGTTTCGGTCCGTCGTGTGATAACGTCCGAACGCGACGCTTCCCCAGAGAAACAATGCTTCGTGTTTTGAAATGTTTTGAAAGTTAGAACATTTCTTCCGTCTTAGCATCCAGATGGCTGGCAAGTGAAGTGAAACTTTCATTCCGATGGAAATGATGATACTGTTGCGAGGCGGGATGCTGACCTGATAATCAAGCAGACTCAAGGCATGGTGGCTCAGAGAGCTCTCCGGCGATATCACATGGCCTTCTGATAGTATTATCAAATCGATGATTGGGCCGTTTTGGCTCAAAAATTGCATGCCGAGAATTGCGCTTCGCGAACACTGCTGAAGGACAACAAATTTCGCAGGGCTGGACCTGTCATGAAGTGTAATTCTTGATGTGCTTTGGAGAGATCGGACACTGCCAGGGAACTTCCCCTACTTGCACGCAAAAAGTCACGAGATCTCTGGGATTCAAGTGCTTTCAATTGCAGATTATATAAACTAAAGCTACGGCTGCAACTGCCATTTAGCCTTTCGCGCTGCGAAGCAACCTTGCTGTGCCGCTTGTGACTGGGAATGACATTCACGAATGCATACTTCTATCGTTTGGGAACGACCGAGAGCCCGATGTGCGACTCCTGTGGGTGCGAGGAAATCATCGAGCACCTAAGGTGTACCTGCCCTTGCTACGATGTAGAACGCCTCTCTCTCCGGGCAAGTTTACACCAACTGGGCTCAAAATCGTTCACCAAGTCAAAGACACTCGGACCGTGGCCGTCACTGGCACGAAAAGCGACTTGTGCACCAGTGCAATATTTGAAGTGCGCCGGCTTAAGACACCGGCTGAAGAGTGGGCACGGGAGAGTGGCAAACATGCGCTGGCTGCTAATTCCTCTGTTCAGTTTTCTTGTGCAGGTTGGTGAAGCACCATCCCTTTATGCTAAGCGTTCTAGTAAGGCTCTTGCTACTCCTCCCGTGCCCAAGTGTTCTTTATGCCACGCTACAACAATGCATTTTTGTGTTAAACAGTTACTGATGTATGGTGAAGTTGAGTTAAACCCTGAGCCTGTTGAAGGAGTGCTTGCTGCAATAAACGCGCTTTCATCAAAATTTGAATCTTGTCAAGCTGAGGTAATGCAGGCATTTGGTGACCTTAAAAGAAGTCAAGACGCACTTACTGAAAAGATTTCAGACCTATCAACCAGGCTGCCAACTTTTGAAAAAATTGTTGAATTGGTTGAGGGTGCACTGCTCTTGGGAGTTATTAGTAGCATGGTTTCTGCGGCTGTCAAGTGTGAGAACGCCGAGCTCAAATCAAGGTTAGATAATCTTGAAGATCAGTCCCTGAGGGACCGCCTCATATTTTATGGAATCCCTGACAAGCCGTTAGAGACCTGGGATGAGTCAGAAGCTCACATTTGTGACCTTGTTTCACGCCATCTGCAATTAAACATTTCTGGCCATAACATTTCTAGCGCACAACGACTGGGACTCTTTGTGGCTTCCGAGCTTCATCCTCTAATTGTCAAGTTTGCTTCATATAAATCACGAGAAAGCATTTTATCACAGAAAAACAAACTAAAAAATTTGTGTTTCTATAAGTGAAGCCTTTTGCTGAGAAACACGGCAATCGCGGAAAAAAGGTAACTTAGTTTGGCAAGGCCGCAGAACAATCTTTTTCTTTATGCTCGAATAAGATTTTAATGTATAAAAAATCTACATCTATTGTGCAGCCACTGATATCGTGTGCGAACTTGAGACAGTTCTAGAGTTGCGTGCGCTCGAAAGGCTCCAGCCCCAAACGCACCAACACTGCCTCTGTAGCTATCTTCGGCTCAACCGCCTTACAGCAATCTATCAGTACTTTTTACAAACACACGTGGTATCTTCAACAAGCGTGCTCAGATTTCTTCTATCATTGATTCTTGCGGGGCAGATATTATCTTTCTTATGGATCCGTGGTTTTCAGCAAAAGTAAATAACAATGAAATACTCGATTGTGAAAAAGCATACAACATTTATCGGTGCGATCGCAACGTTCACTCGGGTGGAGACATTTTAATTGGTATCACCGATGCGCTCAACTGTTCAGTTATTAGGGTTGCCTCTTCGTTGGAATGGATTTGTGTGCGCGTAAATTGTTTCTCTCGTGACTTCATTTTTTTGCGAATGCTATAGTTCACCTACTGCCACACCATCTTTTTGTTCTTATCTTCACGATATCCCTAACACAATATTTGGAAGATGTCCGAATTCACCATTTTTCCTTCGGGGCGAATATAACTTCCGCAACATAAAATAGCAATCCCAACTTGTTTCTTTAGAGCACAGTTCGTCCGAGCGTACTCACTTCACAAACCTATGCTCTGATTTCAACCTCACTCAGCTCGTCCACCAACCAACACGCATTACTCCTAATTGGTCTAACACCCTAGATTTGATCCTCACTACCTCACCTGACCTTGTTTCTGCAATAAGTTATATAAGTTTATGCAGTTTATGTATGTTTATATGCTTATGCAAGTCTTATGCGGCTTTATGCTGTTCTCGAGGCTTCGTTCGGGTAGCGTTGTGTAGTTGGCAGGTCGTCATGAAGTTCTCTTCGGCGACTTCGTCGATGGCGGAGAATTTTCAGCATTTTGATTTCCGTCAGACGTTGCTTTTAGTTTTCATGATACAGGCTTGCGGACCGGCCACGGGCTGGTGCTGTGTATGGTCGGCGCTGTGGTGACAGATACCGTCCTGGTGACGGCGAACGCGAAGGACGTCGGGGCCTCTACTGCGCTGCGGCGATGTCACGTGGTCGCTTGCCAAGCTGTGGACGCGCTGCGTTCACAGCAAACCCTCGTAGCCCCACCTCGCTGTATGCGCACCGGCAGTACATGCAGCCCACTCGCCCGCAGTGATAGTAACGCGGGCAGTGGTTGCGAACGCGCCATACGTCTCTCTTTCTTGAGTGACGCGCAGGCGGTAGTTCATATGAATTTTAATACAGTTCCATATGAAGCGTCGTATATCTCCATATAATTTGTTACATTATTGTAAACACTTTTATGCATCGAAAAATTAGCATACCGAAATAGAAGATAGTGAAATTTTTCCTCTATGAAATCCTACGAAATTGTGAAAATTCTGTACAATTTAATGCTATATACCGAATTCACTCGGAGAAAAATCGATGAGTAATCTGACTAACACGTGAATACGCTAACTGTGGCCCATGTGCCATCATTTTACATATGAAATCCTACGAAATTGTGAAAATTTTGTGCAATTTAATGCTATATACCGAATTCACCCGGAGGAAAATCGATGAGTAATCTGACTAACACGTGAGTACGCTGACTGTGGCCCTTGTGCCATCATTTTATATATTGCGCTAGTAATATGTGCTGGCTCAGCAGGCACCTCAAGCATTTATTTTTAATCGTAACTTCTCCTTTTCTGTGGCCCCAAGGCACACTTTCACGATAGCCGCAGCTTTTGTGATGATGTCGAAGCGCTTTTTGCTATTTGCGTCATCTCTATATTATCGCGATGAGAAAAACATATGTGAATCAAGGTGAGTCAGAACAGACACACACTTCCCGTTATACCTTGAAAACAAGAAACCAAGGCACGCAATGATATAGGTGATGAAGGTTTCGTTTCTGTATTGGTCGATATCGCTGGGAGCGCGCATTCATGGAAAACTGCGAAAATCTAACTCAGGCAGCAACTCAATAAAACAAGCACTAGAATTAATGGCATGCCACAGTGGGACGGACAACATAGAAGAACATGGCTGACTTCAATTAGGAAAATTTAAGCCAAAGAAGGGCATCAAAAACTGCCGTGGCAACACTGTTGTGTACAGAGTGAAACTCGTCACGGATGAAGCGTGTCGCTGAGGCAGATGGACACAAATAATACCGATAAGCAAGCACTTTAGATTTAAAGTATACGTAGCAACTATACAGAGATGGCATTTATGTCGATAGTAAAATAACGGCACTAGCGTAGGCATGAAGGTCAAGCATGGTGATCTTTAGAATCCCTTACCACCCCCTTCTGTTCCACCGGTAGACGCAGGTGCCTCCGGTTTCGGTCCTTCGGATTCCCCTCCTGCAAGGCAATAAATTTTGTGGATTTCATTGTAAATCTACCGGATTTCAGGTTACCACATCAGAGAGGCGCTGCATTTTACGCGTTTCGCACTCAAAACAAAGCTATTGAACAGCTCCTACTAAAGCGTAGCAGTATGTGGATAGTCGATTGAAAATTTTCGTGTGAAGTCAGAAAACCCCTGTCCTAATACAGGGCCCAAATTCACAGTTGAGGCGCATAGTATGCGTGGTTAATACCTGCCGTCCGGTGTGCATTGAGATATGACCCATTATCCGCGATAACAATACGTCGGCGCAAAACACTTTACAAACACGTCCGCTTTATCGCCATTCTCCATGCCTTATAGGTAGAAAAGGGGCGTTAAAACTAGGTCTTAAAGGCCTGAGTCTATACTAAAGAGGGCTAGCACCCAGTATGGAACGCTCTGTTAAGCAAGTGACCAGTGAGGTTAAAGGTGACTAAAGGGGGCCCTAAATTCCCTAGATCGGCTTTTACCAAGTAGAGACAAGTACTTCCTCTCCCACCATGCATCCCCTTGCGGCTTGCGTCGCCCGCCATGTTCTTCCTGCCGCGCTCCGATGGCGCTGTGTACGCGCTGTATACACATGAACGGTATGCATTTGCAGTCATGGCTTTGCTGTGAGAGGCCGTAAAGAAAAATGGCAAATGAGTTAGGCACTGACACGAAAGAACACGTGTCAGTAATGCATTCCAGATGTTATTTACGTGCTCTTTTGTCGTAGACGGTCCGAGCCGTGACACTGCGTAGTCGTAGTGAGGCTGCCTAGTTCGCGAGAGAGCAGTGCACGCGCGCATCTTTGTATAGGCAGAGTGTTATTGCAGATGTTTCGATCAGCCACTCGTATGTGGTCCAATCCAGAGCTGTGCCTGCAGCTTTGCACATGAAGTGTGTTATTGCAGATATTTGCAACGGTCATTCGCCCGTGAGACAATTCAGAGCTGTGCCTGAGCATTCGCGTGCAAGCGGTGAAAACTTATTTTCGTACTTAGTAAAGAGTGCGCATAGCTCTTCCTCGTCCTTGCTCGCCATCCCCAGTCGCTCCCCTTGCGATATTCTCCCTATCCCTTGTATTTCTGCCGGCCTTAGCTCGTGTGCGCTAAACCTCAGACAGCAACTGCCGCGGCCGGCAGCGTCATTACCTTTCCTTTTGTACTGTAATAAAACCACTACAGAATCTCCTGTATGTTGCTGTTTAAACATTGAACAATAGCTGAACTACGTAAATTTAAGTACGATGTCTCACTGCGCGGTTAGGCGTCATATGCGCTCAGGAACCAACCTACGATCACAAAGCGAAATTTGCCGTTCATAGCCGAATATGGTTTGCGCTATTCAGACTAATGCTTAGCTTTTCGAAACGTGCATTGGGACCACACTTATGCTACGTGTCCCGTTAACATGCGTAAATTATTGTCTTGAGGCGAACAATGAAACATTGCAGCAGGAGGTAGCAAAAAGCGTCCCGAAAGGTAAGCTGGCTTCCAGCAAACAGCGACAAATATGCCGTCACCTTCGCTGAAACTCTGTAGCCGACATAACTGCACACGACCTAAAACAAGCGTGTTCGCGCCGTCGAACTAAGGAGCTGGACTGGCCCAGAGAGAACATGGCGGACGTAAGCAGCTCCCAGCCGGAAGTAGGCGTTGTCCAAGAAAGTCCGTCGGCGGAGCTGCAAACATTTTCGGTACTTAGCTTTTATTGGTCATAAAGGGACTTCAGGGGACCCAAAATGAAAGAATGCGTCATAAAGAATTATTAAGCTCGCACGCGCAGTCGTTCCCCCTCCGTTGGCTATGGCGGCTGTACCGCGTTGCTTAAGCCGCGCGGGGCATCGCTTAAACAAATTATGGGGAACGTCTATACAGTCGAACTGTCGAAGATGTGAGCAGAATTATCGACTGGTCCACGTGTTTCTGTATGCATGTATTCAACAATACAGATATCCACATGACGGTCCACGGTTAGAGGGAATACGCGAGCACGTGTCTCTTGCTCCGTGCAGCGCCATATACGGGAAGCGGCGAAAGCCGTACGCATGCGCGAACCGTCACAGGGGCAGCGCATACAGCACGTCTTCTGCTACCGAACAGTCCAATCGCTTTGCTTGCGCGCTGCCGCCTTGCCATGCGATCGCATTTCAAGTGGATCCTCTTCAAGGAAAATTATTTAATTCCGCGCGTGATCACCCATGGGACGTAGAAGGCACATAAGTAAGCTCACTTCTAGTGAAGTATGGTAGAATGCGAATTATCAGGGGAAGAACTATGTCCCAGAGAATCGTATTATTGGACACGCCAATAAACGTTGCTGCGCTGCTTCTCGCGCGAGCATTCTGCGCACGGAAGCACATTCAAACACCGTCGGCAACCGCAAAATCTTCTGTATGTATTCGATAATATACGTGAGTGTCACTCCCGCAGTATCGTTTGCGAAGAGCGATACTTTGGATCGACTGTATGCACGTTAAGGTTTCCTGATTCTCCAGTTGTCGCTCTGCAAAGCGTTTCGTATCGTCCAGCAACTCGACACACTAAGCGCGTCGTAGCCAAAAATCACTGAAACATGCCTCGCTCAACGGTTCGGAAAACAAACTGTGGTGTCACTTGTTTAAAATTTTAAATTATGGGGTTTTACGTGCCAAAACCACTTTCTGATTATGAGGCACGCCGTAGTGGAGGACTCCGGAAATTTCGACCACCTGGGGATCTTTAACGTGCACTTAAATCTAAGTACATTGGTGTTTTCGCATTTCGCCCCCATCGAAATGCGGCCGCCATGGCCGGGATTCGATCCCGTGACCTCGTGCTCAGCAGCCCAACACCATAGCCACTGAGGAACCACGGCGGGTTTCACTCGTTTCGTTGATTCAATCTCTACGCTCCTTCGACGAAGTGAATGTGCTTCGGTCTGTCTTGTGACAACGTCCAAACGCGAAGCTTCCTCCAGGGAAACAAGGCTTCGTGTTTTGAAATGTTTTGAAAGTTCGAACATTTCTTCGCTCTTAGCATCCAGATGGCTCACAAGTGAAGTGCAACTTTCATTCCGATGAAAATGATGATACTGTTGCGAGGCGGGATGCTCACTTGTTATTCAAGCAGACCCAAGGCATGGTGGCTCAGAGAGCTCTCCGGTGTTATCACATGGACTTCTCATAGTGTTATCAACTCGATGATTGGGCCCTGTTGGCTGAGGAAGTGCATGCCGAGAATTGCGTTTCGCGAACACTGCTGACGGACAACGTACGTCGCAGGGTTGACCCTTTCATGGAAGTGTAATTCTTGATGTGCTTTGGCGAGGTCAGATGCTGACAGGAAACTTCCCCTACTTGCACGCAAAAAGTCACAAGATTTCTGGGGTTCAAGTGCCTTCGATTGCAGATTACATAAACTGCACCCCACGCTACGGCTACAACGGCCATCTAGCCTTTCCCGCGGCGAAACAACCTTGTTGTGCCGCCTGTGACTGGGAGTGACGTTCACGAACGCATACTCCTATCGTATGTGAACGGCCGAGAGCCCGATGTGCGATTCCTGTGGGTGCGAGGAAATCATCGAGCACCTATGGTGTACCTGCCCTCGCAACGATGTACAACGCTTGTCTCTGCGGGAAAGTTTACACTGACTGGACTCACGATTGTTCACCGAGCCAAATATACTCGGACCGTGGCCACACGCGTCACTGGCACGAAAAGCGACCAGTGCACAGGTACAATATTAGAAGTGCACCGGCTTAAGACACCGGCTGAAGAGTGGGCACGGGAGAGCGGTAGACATGCGGCTGGCCGCTAATTCCTCCGTTCAATTTCCTTGTGCAGTTTCTTCTGCTTGGCACATGGCATTCCTCGACGCCTGGCGATTTAAGGACTGCGCAGTCGCACTGGACCTGAAGTTCTCGGCGCCGATGGTGGATGAGGGGTGCCTTCGTTATTGATGGAACTCGGGCACAATCTACAGTTTTCCTTCCGGTGAACCAGCGGCATCGACAAGGACCGCACCATTACCGGCCTACTTAAGCGACTGGCACCACGGCCCTGCCTTCAGTGGGCACGGGAGAGCGGCAGACATGCGCTGGCCGCTAATTCCACTGTTCAATTTCCTTGTGCAGGTTGGTGAAGCACCATCCCTTTATGCTAAGCGTTCTAGTAATGCATGCTTGCTGCTCCTCCCGTGCTCAAGTGTTCTTTGCGCCACGCTACAACAATGCGTTTTTGTGTTTAAACAGTTACTGATGTGTGGTGACGTTGAGTTATACCCTGGGCCTGATGAAGTGCGTGCTGCCATAACCGCGCTTTCATCAATATATCTCCATATAATTTGTAACATTATTGTAAACATTCTTATGCATCGAAAGATTAGCATGCCAAAATAGAACACAGTGAAATCTTTCTTCTATGAAATCTTTCCAAATTGTGAAAATTTCGTGCAATTTAATGCTATATACCGAATTCAGTCGGAGGAAAATCGATGAGTAAACTCACTAACACTTGAGTACGCAGACTCTGGCCCTTGTGCCATCATTTTTTATATTGCACTTGTACTATGTGCTGGCTCAGCAGATACCTAAAGAATTTTCTCCTAATCTTAACTTCTAGTTTTCTATTTACCCAAGGCACACTTTCCGCATAGCCGCAGCTGTTCTCGATGGTGTGGATTCGCTTTTTGTTTTTGCTTCATTTCTATATTATCGAGATTCGAAACAAATAACATGTGAATAAAGGTGAAGCACAACAGACACACACTTTCCGTTATCGCTTCAAAGCAGGAAATCAAGGCGCGCATGGATATAGGTGATAAAGATTTTGTTGCTGTATTAGTCGATATTGCCGGGAGCGCATTCATGGTAAATTGCGAAAATTGAACACAGGCAGCAGCCAAATAACATAAGCGCTACAGTCTACGGAATGCCATAATGGGACGGCATTGAGGAACTTGGCTAACTTTATTTAGGAAAACTCAAGCCCAAGAAGGGCATAAAAAACTGCCGTGGCCACACTGTTGTCTACTCAGCTAAACACGTCACGGATGAAGCACGTCGTTGAGGCAGGTGGAAACAAATAATAGAGTTAAGCAAGCACTTTAGATTCAGTGTATACAGAGAGCGACTATACAGAGATGGCAGCTAATTCGATAGTAAAATAACTGCAGTAGCGTAGGCATGAAGGTCAAGAACGGTGATCTTTAGAATCCCTTACCGCCCGCTGCTGTTGAGCCAGAAGATGGAGTTTCCCCCTCTTTCGTTGATCCAGTTTCCTCTCCTGCATGGCAATAATTTTTTTATTTCATTTATAAACCTACCATGTTTCAGGTTACCACATTAGAGAGGCGCTGCATTTGATACGTTTCGCTCTAAAGACAAATCCGTTGCAGAGCTTCTACTAATGCGTAGCACTGTATGGTTAGTCACTTGAATATGGTCATGTGAAATCAGAAAACCCCAGTTCTAGTACATGGCTCAAATTCACAGTTTAGGCGCATAGTGTGAGTGGTTAATAGCTGTCCTCCGGTGTGCAGTGACATATGACCCATTATCTGCGATAAAGATACGTCGGCGCAAAACATTTTACGAACCTGTTTTCTTTCTCGCCATTCTCCATACCCCATACGTAGAGAAGAGGCGTTAAAACTATGCCAAAAATGCCTAAGCCTATACTAACAAGGGTTAGCACACAGTATGGAACGCTCTGTAAAGCGGGTGACCAGTGGGGGTGAAAGGTGACTTTAGGGGACCCTAAAGTCCTAGGTCGGCTTTTGCCAAGTAGCGAGAAGTTCCTCCTCTCCTACCACGATTTCCCTTGGGGCTCGTGTCGGCCGCCATGTTCTTCCTAACACATTCCAGTGGCACGCTTGTGTCTTTTCCTTTCGTTTTGTACTTAAAAAAAAACACTACCCAATCTCCTGTATGTTGTTGTTTAAATATTGCAGCAAAAGATGCTAGGGGTTCAGCGCCCCTGCGCCGATTCGCGCTTAGCTTAGCTGAGCCTTATTAGCTTCTGTTTTGAAACACTGTATTCCGTAAATATACGGCAATCTATGTTGCTTATTACTAAAGAAGATAACAGTCGAAGATCCACTTGCTTTTAACTTCCCAACGAAAACCCAGTGTTGGCTTGTCAGTGTCACTTAACGGATTCAAAATATTGTTCTTTCTTTACTTTAATTGTGGTGGCTGAGAATTCTCAAAACTTGCTATAATTGGTATCTGCATTATTTATATTACCATGAAGTACATTTTTATCGCTAAAAAATTTATACCTGACTATTGAACCTGTATGATGTGATGGCTTACTGGTGCAGGTTCTTCAAGATAGCATTGTGACCTTTCTGCATTATTGCACATATTCTGTTTTAGGAAAGCTATTCTCGCGTTAAGCATGACTGTTTTCATTCTTTAAGGATAATTCACTAACATAGCTTAAACTAATTTTTCAGTGTCTCATTAAGGCAGTTCCATCTTACGTTGCCAATAATTGTCGAACGAGAAATTTTATATGGAGTTCATATAACTTTCATAAGCTTACATTACATAATAAAAAAAAAAAAAACACAGGCATTCATATGACAAATGTTGGTTTACAATTTATTGCTGTACATAGGTACGCATCTGATTGTAATCATCCTTACGACGACGATGAACACAATAGCTTCATCAGGTGCGCGGTATTTGTCGCGAAGTAACCTATATGATTGCTTGTGCAACCGTTTTTCATTTACTCAGAGAAACATTAAAATAAATGGTTATCCTTTACATTTTTATACTTTATAGTTCTTGCCAGATTGTGCAAGAAGCACAATAAGAGCAGTATCATGATGCGTTGTTCGTTCAGTTAGAAAAAGGGTATGCAAAGCTCACATGAATCATAGCAAGCAAAACATGGAAGTGAATGCCTTATTGCAGGGACTGCAATTATTAGCGGTAATAGTCACCACTACGGAGGAGTAAGGTATACAGTAGAGCAGACTCTGGCACTCATCAATATTTTTCCTTTGCTCCCTAAGCGATGCAGCCAATCCACGAGCCCTGAGGGCAACGCTGAACACCACCGCGCCTTCTGCTTCCCCGGCTCGCCTTTTCCACAACATGTTTTCGCATTTTCTTTTCGCCTCAACCTCTTCTTAAGTTGTAAAAAAGAAGAAATGGGGTCAACCAAGGGGTCCGCTTCTTATTAGTCATATCACATGAAGCCAACAAAACACTGACACCAAGGACAACATAGGGAAAATTACTCGTGCTAAATAAATAATCTTTCTAGGTTGGTAGCACAAGTAGAGCGTGCCATGTTACGTGAAAAGTGATCATTACAAGCCAGCTTGAAAGAAAAAACTCTCGCATGCCCGAAGTTGGTGCCCGCAGGAGACCACAAGCACTTCAAAAGAAAAGGGCGAAGCCGTGCCTTAGTATGATTGTAATAGCGCATTACGCCGCCTCATTTCTTTGATACAACCTACGAATTTTAATCTACTGCTTGTACTTGACACCGACTTGTCTCGAGTGGTTGTCGGGCTATCCCGTTGGAGCGGTATTGTATCGTTTAATCGAGGCTTCATAGCTTCCGCTTGCGCACGTTGGTTTTGCCCTGCTTTGTTGAACTCAAAGATGATTCTGGTCGTGCATGTATGGTTTTAGGCTGTTAGCTCGTTCAATGGTGAATTAGTGAAGGTGTCACCTATTTACCTCTCTATCGGTTAACGATGTGGTATGGCAAAAAGAAGACGTAAATATAATCTTCGTGAGCGGAGCACCAATGCTCCTGGAGCCACCATGTGCATACACTCCATAATGATCACTACCACCAGCCCTGACATGAATAATTTCTGCCTAGTGGTGAAGCGTGCGTTAAAGGCAACTGCATCAGATGTCAAAAGTAGAAACGATATGATAATAGGGATAAAAAAGTTTACCGACGATTACGATACTCTCTAGTGCGAAATTTCAACGCAGCTGAAGACGTATTTTTGTTTAGCGGAATGACGCGAAGGCTCAAATGGCGAGAGCTGTTGTGAGCGAGCGCTCGAGGTGACGTAGTCAGCAAGGACGGCTGCCCGCAAGTCCGCGTAGGCGTCGGGGTTACGGGATTGAAGCCGGAGCCTGGAACGCAGTCGGAGCCTGGAACATTGTTGAGAAGGAAATGGCTTCCCAGCTGGATGATCCAGATGTCCGGCATGTCGTTGTAGAATTTCCGGACAGTGTACAACCGCAGGACATGATAAGATAATGATAATGGACATAAATAACATCTCACCGATGATTACGATACTCCCCAGTGCGAAATTTGAGCGCAGCTGCAGAGGTGTTTTCATTTACCGACATATTGCCTAGCGCATACAATCTTTCTCGTGCGGCACGTTGTAAACGCAGCTAAATGTGGCGCGACTGCCTCCTTCATCGGGAGATTGCGAAAAGCGTGGCATGGGTGATGCATGGGTGCGATTCACAGCAGCCGCCGCAGATAGACATCCGCTTATCCAGTGGCTTGTTTCCATATATGGTATTGGCGGCGTGATCGGCGGCTGAGGACGCGCTAAGTTCCCTGAATAAAACTTAAAGGTGGCGACATATTTTCATCTTGCCGTCGCTGCTGCTGAGAGGAGCCTGAGAGGAGACAGGTGAGAAGGTCTGCACCTCCCGATTGGCTAAGCGCCGTCACGTGGTATTTTTCGCGCCCATTTCTTTATTTTTTATTCTTTTCCGCGTCTCAGCGCAGTCATCCCCACGACATTTTGCCGTCTAGTTACGGCCGCGAGGCTTTCGCAAGGGCTTTTGGATGTTGTGGCTAAGTTTCGTGGCTAACCGCGTCATTTGAGAGTTCAGTTTTATGTTAGGGATTAATTTCGAGAGTACTAGAGGTGCAAACGTGTATGAATGGAGTTTTTCTTTTTTGGCGGGGTACGGAGCTCAAGCAGTCGAAAGCTTATGCACGAGGGCTATTCTCGGTGCTCGTTCATATTTGTTTTCCTGATCGCAGCTACCGTAAACAGGTATATGAAGCTATGAACTTGAAGAAAAGAAAAAAAAAGCGCTCCGAAGACGCGGACTAAAAGAAGAACATGTACGATGGACAGGCGCTAACTTCCAACTATATGTTTATTTGAAGAAACAGTATTTATATAGATAGACACCAGAATAGCACCACCGTGACTTTACGGCCTCTCTATCGCGTCAGAAAAGCAATCTCTTTTTCGGTAAATGCTACTGACGGGCAGCTAATGCACGCGCCCTCGGCCTTTGCAATGTAGAAAGCATTTAATATCTCTCCAGTCTATCTCTAGAACATGCCAGAGACCTGGTGTCACGAAGATACGGACAACATTTGTGACGTTTACAATGTTCAGCCAGATGGCTGAACAAAGGGCGACCGTTATCACTTGCGAGAACGGTCGCCCTGTCGCCTTTCAAGCCGCAGCACACCCTGCTCTGCAGATCCCACAGTGACCGTAGCGCAATGAATAACGGCACGTTGTTATGGTGAAATAGTTTTATTGCAGGATATTCAAGTGCAGGATAAACGTAATCTTTTTTTCGTGGCTGCGCAATGCTTACGCAGCGCCTTCCAGTACACTGCAGACAGTGCATGTTGCTCTGCCCCCTTCGCTGATGCCGAGGTGATAAGCAGCGACACCAGCAAGCAGGATAGGGAGATTCCTGAGGCTGGACTGATAAGTGCCTCCGCAGATTTGCTTATTGTTCTACCCCGAGTACATCTACATGGAGGTAATTAACCTGTTATTGCGATAGCAACTATATGAACACTCCCGGAGCATTTTTGCTGTCGCCGTCTGCGTCACCGTGATGTTATATATGAAGTCCAAGAACGATAACACCGTTGCCGCGCGTCCTTTGCTGTATGCGCAAGTGAAAGCACGCGAAGGAAGTCTACGATTGCGGCTCAATCTCGCACGCGCAAAGGAAAAAAAAAAAAAGAGACAGCAAACGCGCTGACTTCCGTCGTGCGAATGACCGTAGGAGGATGGGAAGGAGGAAGGGGCGGCGTGTGGTGTTGTGCTCCGGCAACAACTGCGCAATTCACATTTTCACAATTCAACTTCACATTCACAATTCAACTGCGCATGCACATTTTTGGCGAGTTGGTATTTCAGTCTACAAACTGCTACTTCAATACCTCCCACTACGTTTCTCACTGTTTCACTGTTTGATAGCTCAGCCTACGCGACATGTTTTCACCAATGTTTAGGTAATTTTGTTTCAAGTAAGACATCTGCCCTCCTCTGGATAAGATATGACTTATGTCTACCTAGTTGCACAATACCTTTTTCACGGACAACACCCTGTCTATATAATGTCTTTTGCACATTTTTTGGTGAGAAGCGAGCTCGTCCACGCGCATGCGCGGTAGATTTTTGCGCGATTCTATAAACTTCAATAAAATTATTCGCAGGTGAGCGCCTTTCGAGTAGTCTTTCCGCCTGAGTTTCTTTTCACCGGCAACTCAGCGTTCTACCTTCAATTGTTGCGCCAGCCGGATCAACGGCTGACGCCTCCACTAAGTTATTTAACCATTTGGACAGAAGTTTAGGCAACGTTTACATTGGGGCAAAGCGCGCCATCCCATGTAGCACCCAGGCAAATTCTCGGTAGAAGGAAGAGTCTCCCTGCCATTATCTCCAGATCTCGTAAGCGCCTCCAGCAAATTATCCAAGACAACTCTCTGCAAAATGACGCGTACACACGTTTCTCGGATTTGCCCGAGTGCCAAGCTCTCGTCTCTGCGGATTAACATGAGAACACTGTCATCAAATAAATCAGCTCTTCGGTATATTCCGCGTGGTGGTCAGTATACGTACCCTTCGGAGCTTCTGTACCCCCTCCACCTGATTCACCTTCCGACCCACCAGCAGCCGCGCCTGCTTCTTCCTCCGCTGTAATAAAAAAATCAATTTCAAATTTTGGTCGGGAGAATGAAGGAGTCAGATAGGCGTACACGTAAGTGGTACAGCGACGTTACTGCGACTACAAAAACCTGTGCGTCGCGTTGTCCTCGTGGATGTTACAGAGCAATATATATATATATATATATATATATATATATATATATATATATATATATATATATATGGCATAATTTTCTTAAGGAATATATTTCAATAATTGTTTAATGGTAGGGTCCCCCATGTTGAAAGGTTTTATTGAAAATACATTTTAAAATGTGTGTTTATATTTCGCAACCTCATCGCAACAGTATGTGCTACACATTCATCTTTCAAAAATCACTCGTCACAATCGACACTCTTAAGTCCTGCCCAAACGCTAAGTAACAGATATGGAAGAAAATAAAAAAATCCACAGACTTCTGAAGTTACCGCATCAGGCAGCTGTAATATAGTAGCGGTCCAGAGATTAATTGTGATTTCGTTCGCCTCAACATATTTCTGTTAGTGCTATACGAGGGCGTAACAGAAAGTCTTTGCACGCATTTATTTGTTGCCAAAACAAGGTACATACAGGGAATTAAGAAATATACGTACTATTCTACGCACCTTATACTATTTTTCCATCTAGCCCTCACGCCGGTTTAGACCCCCGTTTGTCCCATCGCAGCACTAAATTTGACATGCCCCTGTGGTAGAAATCGCACGCACGCGGCCTCTCCGAACGCTCATTGTCACGCAGGTCTTCACGGCCTTTTGCAAACTCACACTACCACCATCTCACACTTCTAAATGTGACACACCTTTCCCCATACGTGGGCTGCATTTCCCTGTGGATTTCGATGGCCGTTTGTCCCGTGCTCCATAGAAAACGAATCACACTTCATTGCTCGTATGCCTTCGTTGTGTGAAGCGCAACCGCCATCTTCTACAACTGACAGCAGCCCCCTGCCGCGTAGTTACCGGCACACAAGGCTGGGACGGTCCAAGAAAGATGCACCGCTAAGAATGAACATGTTGACTTCGCATTTGCGCCCGTAATTTGTTTAAAAAAGATAGGGGTGATGGGTTTCTGATTCGCCATCGTATAACGCCTAATGTAGGCCGATAAAGCTGTTTCCAGCTTAGCGCTCTGAGCTCTAGTGCCGAGAACCCTCTTTCTCAGGCTCTGCCTTAGCACTCGGAAGATGATCGCGTTGGTGTGTCATCCAATATTTACAACCACAAATGTGCGCTGCTTTGTTATTGTCCTTTAGGTAGCATGTAGGTAGCATTCCGATTCAGTAGCACGTCCCCTTGTCGTGCTCATTATTCCGGTGGATTCAGTTTGGTAATGCCATCTCACGATACTCCACCTCATCTTTTGACATAACCCTATAATACCCCAAATAACGAGAGCACGATAAAGCAATAAGGTGAGGAAGATGATGCGAACACTATCGTATCGACCACTTTTCAGTAGCGGTCGTGATTATCATTTTTCTTTGCTTTTCCTTGACACCTTATCAACTCGTAAATTTGAATAACTTTCAGATGACCCCCTTTTTCAGAAAGGTGAAGCATGCAGGGAGACAAGTGGCGTTACCGCGCACAAGCACACACGCTCAATGTGTCGCCCTCTTCCTCAGCCTTTAAGCTATATGCTTCCTCTTTGCGTCTTCGCACCTCCACCTCTCTGATATCGGTTCAGAAGAATAAGACGCAACATTTAAATGTTTTAGGTATTTAAGTTAATAGTGCAACGCGTTCGCATTGAACTCTACATAACACCGTTATCGTGTATGAGGTTGCACTGTGCGCTACAGGTACCTATGAAAACGCGAGCAATGGAGAGGGTGGATGTATCTGGAAGTAGCGCAGCCAAGCCATACGCATTGGGCACGACAATTGGTGCCCAACCCTGGTCGTTCATGATCGCCAATTCGTCGATCAACGCCTTCTGCCAGTGCCACATGGGCACTGGCGTCTCGTTTGTGCTCATTGTTAGGGCTGTCTCAGTGCCTGGCTTGGTTATTGGCGACGCCTGCGCATAAGCGAGCGTTTTGATACACTTCTGGGCTGCCATAGATCAAATTAATAAAGCGAAATTTTTATTGCCTCTTCCTCCTCGTTTCCGAGTTTGGGCTGTTAGCTGCAGTCTTGCACGGTAGGGTGGATCTTGCACATAGGGCAAACAACTACCGTGTATTGTGTCAACCGAGGCGGCCTCGTGGGGAAGGCGATGCCCGTAATCACGTTCGTGATATCCAAAACCAACAGCGAGCTGCCATCGCCGCGACTTCTTTGAAATCCCGTTATTACCATCTAATCGCCTTCTAGCCACTGTGATTATTACTTGTCAACTCTTCGTCATTCTTCCACTGTCCTCCCCCTACTGCGACCACGTCGTCGTCGAACCTCCCTTTCTTTCGTGCAGACTACGAATAGTTACAGTCCCACACGTAGAAGTTGTAGAATAGCGTAGTTCCGAAACCAACAGGCAACGCTGGTGGCTCTCCAGCAATATACAGAAGCATAGAGCTTGCAATAAGTAACAGCTTGTGATTAACACGTGTACGACATGAGTTTTAAGAGAACGGTATGAAAATGCATTGAAAGCACCGTTTTAGACTTGTACCTTTCTTTTTCTTTCGAAATGATGAACTGTCTGATAAATTTGTAGAAGTTGCCCTTGATAAGAAGCATGTTTCCAAACATTTTCAACTACAGACTGCATTACGTACTCGCTCCCCTCCTTCATCAGCCTGCTACCAGCTCGCATGGATGCGTGGACTTTCTTCCAGATTGCAACGCGAGGGCCTCAATACACGAGTTCACAAATGGTCGTACGATGCTCATTGCAACCAAATATTTGTATGTGGATAGTTCTTCATATTGTAAATCGCCGTCCCGCCCGTTAGATGCCACACCCATACTGTGAGAGAGCTTGCCTCCAAGGAGTTTGGGTAATGCACCTATGAAAACCACGAATGCC
The DNA here is from genome assembly GCF_023375885.2 of Dermacentor andersoni. Lineage (NCBI taxonomy): Eukaryota > Metazoa > Arthropoda > Arachnida > Ixodida > Ixodidae > Dermacentor > Dermacentor andersoni. The sequence continues at coordinate 116,881,480 of NC_092820.1, forward strand.
ACAAGATGACCTGTATTTCCCCTTTCCGTTATTCTGCAATTTTCTGCCCCCGAACACCCTCCCATATAACTAACGTAAACCCACATAAATACCTTCTAACTTAAGGTTGGATTTTTTAATGTTTATGCGCGCACAACGCAGCGATACGTAGTCGATTTTCTCTATAGATTAGGAAAGTAGACTGCTGAGCGAGTCAGTGACCATGCTGTCCTCAATGTCTCTCTGCTTTTGCCTACAAAATGTTTCGCTCAGCGCAAAGGTGAATTTACAGTTATCTATGACAGCAATAGACACGCAACAAACTTACCGTAGGTGATTGTCAGGCATAGCAGAAAACACAGTACGAAAGGGTTGAGTGAGAACTTCATTGCAGATCTTTCTTTTTAGAACACGTCTTACAAACTGATGAATGTTTATACCTGCCGGGTATATATATAGTACTTCTGGCCCACGCAAAATATTTTACACGATGCGTCACCAATTCTTTATTCGTCTTGTCCACATAACCTCTTTGTCAGCATTGAATAATGCTTGGTGAGCACTTGTCGCTTTTAGAAGCAGGTGCTCATGCCACTTCTTATTGAAGCAGTGTAGAGATTGAAGATGTTTATAGTTCTAGAAGGAACCATCGATCACTTTTTCTGTCACCTTATTCTGCATTGCCCAAGATCAGGCATTCTGTTTCTATATACAGGCCGCAGGACAGGACATGGAAAATCTTTGCTCTAGTATATGCAGTATAATGAGAAGAATTTCAATGTGGCGTAAATTTAGAGACGTACTTTTCAGACTTGCATGTAGCTTTTCCTCGAATAATGGTGGTGCTGCAATATTCATTCCTGAAAACAGGCTGATGTGTTTGAAAGTAACCGACGATATTCCTAAATATACCGTCGCATTGGTGATATTTATTGCAAGAATAACTTAATCTGGACATCATGGGAGTTATCCTTATACAAATTTGGTTTTCTTATTTAAAAATAGCTTGTTCTACATAATAAAAACGACATAAAGCAGTGCTACAAAGATTTTATTGGCCCCTCTCGCGTACGAGAGGGGGCAATACAATCACCAACACTAATCAACATCAACAATAATAAAACCAACATGATTATTTCGGGTGAGCTGACACTCACGAAGCATTTCGCGACCAGCCACAAGATTTGAGAGGAACATGCGGCATTGTCTTTGCTGTAGAACAAAGGAAACTGTGGCGCAGTTTCTAATGCGGTTGCAGCCTTAGCGCACTTCAGCCATTTTTCGGGTGCCAACTATATATGTATGTTTGTCTATACCGGGACTCATCTTTCGCGCTTCCCTGAGAATACTCGGCGCCATCTAGCACCGCCGAAGTGATGCCTGCGTATGGCACCCGAAATGCATTGCGCGATGGTGCGTGCGAACGTTGAGAATTGACCCACGCGATAACAGGTCTCCACTGCCACATTGCTTTCTGGACATTGCTTTTTGGACCCCGGAAAGTGCGTGAACGACCCGAACAAAGTTAAGGCATTGGAAATCGACAATTTCAGCAGACAGGCGACACAATGAATGCGATAGCAACATGTTAGAATACTACTCGAATTAAGGCTCGTAGCTTAATTGCCAAAAGCGTTTGTAGTATATCTAAGGTGGCTGAGTAAACACTTCTGGTGTGACGTGCGCCACGGCTGCAGTCACATACGGACAGAAAGAACTCGATGACCACGGGCAGAATTGGCTAGAAAAACCAGGCTTGTCTGCGATGTCGCTTAGCCTTAGCCAACGCTAGCCTGCGTCTAGGCCTTGATGACGTTGCTGTTCAGTGACGCAGATGCAGCTCAGAGACGTTGCTGAGCTGCAGCATGCGCCGCACACGCAGCAGTACGTTGTTCCCCCGTATAGAGCACACAGCAGTCTTCGTGTGTATGTTTATACATCCTTGTTTCAGTGCGATTAGCGCCTCATAGGAGCTCATCGGCTATCTTTCTGACAAACAACACGTGGAGGTATGTTTTGGTGATGTGCGGGAGGCGTTACATTGCAGCAAAGAAACTCCCACGCCATGACTACTACGTCCGAGGAAAACAATCGCACAAACTGGCAGGTTCTGCGTAGCTGTGTTACCATTCGTTCCAGCAAGCACAGCCAATCTGGGGTCTTAAACACAGCTGCTTCTCTGCGCCAGTCCGTGCGATCGAAGCACGAGCACGCAAGCCACCGTAGTGACGTAGTGGCTTCAGCGTTGCGTTGCTAAGCACAAGGTCGCGGGATTGAATGCCGGCCGCGGCGACCGCATTTCGATGTGGATTAAATGCAAGAACGCCCGTGTACCGTGCATTGGGTGCACGTTGAAGAACCCCAGGTGGTCAAAATTAATCCGAAGTCCTTCATTACGGCGTGCCTCATAATCAAATCGTGGCTTTGGCCCGGAAAACTCCAGGATTCAATACATTCTTCTTGGAACTGGGCAGCGCTCTCTGCCTCGCTGGCGTCTTTCGCTGACTGTTGTGGCGCCTTCAGCTTGCTTTCTTTTCTAGCTGGGCAGCGTCCATGTCGGCGACTGCACAGTATGGCATGGTGCGGTCTGGTATGGTGGGGTGTGCCGTTGCGAACATGCACTACACACATTTAAGATTGTGGCTAATATCATCTCCGAC